>NC_050178.1:25195902-25333402 GCF_008315115.2 Sander lucioperca | reverse complement strand
CTTTTTGTCATGAGGGTCAACAGATACTACCTGCAAAGATTCAAGAAGATTGAAATCACGGCCTAGGACGAGTTCGAAAGAATGTAAAGCACATGAAAAATGCATAATTAAAAATGGCCGCCTTCCGGTTGGGCGGAGCTAATGTAAAGGTAAATGGGAAATATGTCCGCAATAATTAGAGCAATATGAGTATTAAATCTGGTGAAGATCGGAGCAACTATGTCCAAGTTAAGGCCTTCCAGGCATTAGGGGGCGCTATGGAGCCCACTTACAGGTTTGGGCCAAATTGCTGTACAGTCTCGCAAAGCTCCCAGGTGTTTATGTGGTCACCAATTTTTGTGAGTTTTCGTATATACTGAGGCCGTCAAAAATGTGCCCAAGGGCTAAAACCAATTAGGGTCCCATAGGCCACGCCCACTTTGACCAATCAGTATACTGTAAGGGTGGCCTCATGAGTGGCCCTAGATGGTACCCATCAAATTCTGTAAAAATCGGATGACCCGTTCATGAGCTATAAACTTTATGTACTTGTAGCGCCCCCTAGAGTGGGGTACTGAAGGGTCAAAGTGGGCATGGCCTATGGGACCCAAGTCTAGATTCACCACTTACACTAATGTGAACAACTTTAAATTTACAGGGTAGATAGACAATGGGTCGACACCTACCAAAAATTACACATGTGGACCACTAGGTGGCACTATAATGTTTTTTTGCCTTTAACTCCCACATTCCTCATCGCACATTAGAAATCCTTACATCCACGTGTTCCTTGAATCAAGCTGAATCACATGATATATGCCACGCCCATTTCTGCTAAATTTTTTTTTAGCAATATCGCGCAATGTGCAAAACCAACTTTTTCGAACTCGTCCTAGGCCGTCCGACGGATCAGCATGAAACCTGGTAGGTAGCATCTCCAGATGGACCTGACTAAAAGTTACTCAAGGAATTTTGCTACGTTAAAATATGCGCATTTGACGACCAAACAAATTTTCCTAGCTAGCTACCACACACGTATCATAGCATATCTCGGCCAAATGAAATGTTATCAGCAAAGAACTTGAGATCCTTGTTCAACATCCCACTACGATGCTCTGTACCAAATGTGGCGAAGATCGCCTGTTAGGGGGCGCTATAATCAACGTAGACGAGTTTTGGCCCTTTTACTCAATGTTAATGGGATATTTGCAATGGAAATGTACCACAGACCTTGTAGCTCACACTTTTATTTAACCTTTATTTAACCAGGAAAAAAAGTCCCATTGAGATTAAAAACCTCTTTTTCAAGGGAGTCCTGGCCAAGAAGCAGCAACAAAGTTATAAACATACAATACTATTACATATACATTATGAAAAACAATTACAACACTTCTCAATATTTACTGATGTTTCCCTCCTACCGTTAGGTTTTGCTTTTTACTTTTGCGTGCTCCTTTGATTTTTTACAATAAACAAACTTCTTAACCCACTTGACAAAGTTTCTACAACCTTCACAGTGGACAAATTCACTTTTTCAATCCAAAATCAACACCATTCTCTGCTGTACCCTGTGGTCAGAGGAATTAAGAAGTTTGTTTATTGTAGAGAATTGTTAAAGGTAGTCTGTATATGCGTGGAGGTGAACTGTTGACCGCTACGTTTGCAACGGCGACGTACCGCAGACGTCGCGGCTCGTCGCTTCTCGATATTTACCGACGTTTGCCTCCCCGCCGCCGGGCTTCGGGTTCCGCTTTCGCGCGCTCCCCGGGCGACTGGTGTGGGAGGCTTGGGGCCCATCATAACTGCTTGCAGTTCTAGTTTTTACTTGTTTTTGGCAGTAAAAGTTAAATATCCCCATTGACCAAAAAGTAAACATCCATATTGACCAACCTCCCCCCTGTATCTGCATGAAATGGTTTGGTCCTGCCTTAGAGCGCTCAGTTACGGTGTTTAGTTGCAGTCAGTAGATGCGCCAGAACTACAGTGACCATGATGTTACCAAGTAACGTTAAATCAAAATCTGGTTTTCAAAAAAGGAGAGAGAGAAAAGAGAGAGGAAAGACAAAGGAAAGGGTGTCAAACTGTAACTGTCTGTGAGTGGTATTAACCTGTTGGCTTAATGTCCATAGTGAAATAAGCTAGCTAGCTACAGACTAGTGTTAGCCTACATTTAATGACCATTTAATCAGTGCAGGGAAACGTTTAGCAAGATATTCATATTAAATCATTGTCCCTGCCCCTTTTAGCAGACTTAACAACAGATGAGTCAGCAGCAGCCCAGTCTCCCCCTAACTGTGCCCCTCCCTGTCCCAGTGAAGAAGGTGAGCAACATTGTGTTCAATGACATGCCTGTTATTGGAGAGAAAAGTTGGGGTTTCCAGGAGTCCTTTGTTCTTATTCATACCTTTTAATTTGATGTCACTGGTACGGTTAGTTTGTTATGACCATATTCCAAACCTCAAAACCTTTTGATTTAGTGATCACTTGACCTGTTTTGTAGCACTATAATAACCCTGGTGTGGAAATTCCATTTTCCATGTCCACTTTATTTTCTTGTTGGCATATATGTGCAGCTAAGTTAAAAAAAAATCTGCTGTTTTCATTGTTTTGAGAGGATGATGTTCATTTATTTTGATTGAAAAGTTAATATTTATTTAAGTTGGTTCGTTTTTCTTTTTTAAATTTTCATTAATAATTATAATAATAATTTTGTTAAGAGAATTTTCCATTTTGTCAAATTTTACAATAAAAATTCATTCATTATGGTTGCTTTTAATCTTGCATCAAATAGTGAACTGCATACTAGACTTGCATGCATGTACAAATCCCCAGCAGTAAATATTGTGCTAGTACTAGTATTGAACTACAAGAAGCAAGACAGTTGCAAGCCTTTAATTAGAGTTATGTAAAGTTTTTGATGGGACAGTTAGGTCCTAGAGATGTGGTGACAACAGCTGTGCAGAGGGGGCCCAATTTGATTTTTTGTCATGGGGCCCAAAATTGCTGGCGGCGCCCCTGCCACTGTGACACAGTTTTAAAGGATGCCTATTGCGCCGTTTCCCAGGCAGCTCTAGGACTCTCCAACCACTGTCTGCTTCATCTCATCCCAACCTACAAGCAAAAACTAAAAACTTCCAAACCTGTGGCAAAGACTGTAAAGAAATGGACATGGGAATCTAAGCTGGAGTTGCAGGCTTGCTTTGACTGCACCGACTGGAGCGTTTTTGAAGCTGCAGCTACAGACCTCAATGACCTCACTGACACTTTAACATCTTACATCAGTTTTTGCGAGGACAACTGTGTGCAAACCAAGACCTTCTGCACATACAACAACAGCAAACCTTGGTTCACTCCTAATCTTAGGAAACTGCATCAAGCCAAAGAGGAGGCCTACAGGAGTGGGGACCGGGACCTACACAAGCAGGCCAGGAACAAGCTGACAAAAGAGATCATGGTAGCCAAAAGAAGCTACAGTGAGAAACTTAAAGACAGCCTCTCAGCCAATGACCCTGCATCAGTTTGGAGAGGCCTGCGAAAGATCACGGATTACAAGAGACCATCCCCCCACCCTGCAGAAAATCCCAGACTGGCTGATGAATACGGCAGGTTTCAAAAGCACCCGTTATCACACCCCTCACGCACAAAAGGTTTTCCCTCAACACCCATCCCCCCTCCTTGTTTGTCTACGCAAACCTGGCCAATAAAGCTGATTCTGATTCTGATTACTGATACTTAATTAAGCTAACGTGTCACGTAAAGTATTTTTATTTCAGTAGTGAGTAATATCTCAGTAAGATGCTAAAATGACGTTTGTCGTGTGTGTTATTGAAGCAGCAGCTCTGCGGCTGAACTGCAGTTCTTTGCGTGGCCATTTGAGGCGGGTCATTCCCCAGAGACTCCTATGTTAAAAATAATCGGAATTTTACAGAATAAATAATCACGTTTACAGCCTGGTACAAAGAACAGGTTGGGTCTCTATAGCTAATTCCCCCCTTTATAACTGGGGGTAATTGTTTTTATAACTCACCCATTTAATCAAATTAGGCTTAAAGCTGCATACTGTTACTATCTACACAATATATGGTCTTTTGTTATGAAACCCCGTATTTTTTTATTTGACAAAGTACCCTGTATCATATATGCATGTCTGGTATTTGTAGAAAAGCAGACCACTTAAGAATCGGTTGGAAATTCAGTGATAAATTATGATTTTAACTGAATAGACCTCCTGTCTGTAGACAAACATGCATTAGGAGGGGCGGCGTGTCCGTACCAAAATGGCGGCCGCGTCGACGTATCGCTCCACTGAACATGAGCAGCTAATGTGGTAGCCTATCTACTGTGGGCTAGGGTAGACTGTGTACAGTTGAGACACCTTAAATAACAAGTTGTGATTTTTGCTGTCCACGTGCGTGTTAGTGTCCTCTTTGATCGGCTACACATGCCATCACTGTGATAGGGACACCTGAATCAGTTTTTCCTTTGTTGTTGCTTTACTGTTACTTTTGACATTGTTATTGTTAGTGTTGTTATTGGAATATTTCCATTTGTACTGTTGCAATATCTGATCGTTAATTATCTTGTTCCTGTTTTATACATTTTAACCAGTGCTAATTTAAATAAAATTAATGAATTTAAATGGATGAATAAACAAACATGTTGCCCGATTGTTATTTTCTTTATTTGTCTTTATTTATTATATTTGCAATTAGGGCTGCAACTAACGATTATTTTCATAGTCGATTAATCTGTCGATTATTTTCTTGATTAATCGATTAGTTGTTTGATCTATAAAAATGTCAAAACATGGTGAAACATGTGGATCAGTGTTTCCCAAATCCTAAGATGACGTCCTCAAATGTCTTGTTTTGTCCAAAACTCAAAGATATTCAGTTTACTGTCACAGAGGAGAGAAGAAACTAGAAGATATTCACATTTAACATGCTGGAATCAGAGAAATCTTCAAAGAATTAATCGATTATCAAAATAGTTGGCAATTAATTTAAAAGTTGACAACTAATCGATTCATCATTGCACCTCTATTTGCAATAAACGGTTAGTTACCTTTACATCATTAAAAATGGCTGTCTCAACTGTACCACATATGGGTACAGTTGAGACAAAGTTGAGACGTAAAAGCACCTTAATTTATGAGCTAATTGTGGAAATTATAAACTATTTATGGGTATTATTGATTGATAATATCTTAGTCTACAAGCTAATGAAATGTCATGTGGCATGTCATGTGGAAATTCACTTCTTTTTAGTATCTATTTTTGTGTGAAAAATCAAAACGCTAAAAGTGTCTCACCTGTACTCAGTCTACCTACATATCTGTGACTAATGTCAATCAAACTGTCCACGGAGAAAATGTGATGTCAGCTTACTAATTGATTGCGGGTTTTGTGTAGATTTGGACTTTTATACGTTTATTCCACTTTGTTTAAACAGCGAAGTGGAGAGGCCTCGTATGTGACGCTCATATTGGCCTTGCTGGATACACCGTATCATTTATCTTTTTGTGGATCTCCTGATCTCTGTGGATTACTTTTTTGTGTGATTGGATTACGGCAAAATACGGATCTTTTTTCTCAACGTGTCTTAACGTTTTATGGTGAGTTTGGAGAGGCATCTCAACAGACTGGAGGTCCAACACTGATTGTTCACCGTTACATTTTAGTTGAAGTTAACCGTCTGTCTATTGCGTTCCAAAACAGCCGTGCCACGATTGGATTTCATAAGGGCGAATTGTTAAATTGTTACAATGTAACTTAACAACTTTAAAAATAAACATATGTGTTTTGGAATATAATGTTCAGCTTCGGCAGCTTTACCTATGTGCTAAAATATACAATGACATAGTGACAAGTCCATAGCAACCAGTGTTGATTGGTTATATCCCAGCGTCCTTTGCTGAATGGTCTCAATGTTTTATTGTTTTATTTCATATGAATACTAGTTTACTAGAGGAGTAACTCAGTATTTGAAGTAATGCAGTAATGAATGAAGTGTGCATTTAGTTTCCATGCTTATTGTGTTTCCACAACAATGTTAGTGAGTAAATCTACTGAAATGGCCCCCCCACCATAACAGAGGAGTGGGATGTGTAAGATGAGAATGCAGAGGTTAACTCCTGTACATCATGGCTGTAAAAATCAAATGGTGTCTGTACTTCTTTGTTAAGTGCAAACTTGCACGCGAGGGGAGGGTCATTCATTTTTTCAAATCGTTTTGGAGGGAAAATTATTACTGACGAGGGGAGGGTCACGTCTTTTTAGGTTAGAGGCCACAAAACTCCTCCGGTGGCCCCTTAATTAAATAATAAACAGTCCCTAAACGATGTTTAATTCAGTTATTACATTCAACCAAAATAAAGTAAAATAAATAAGTTTGTTGAGTACTTACGGAATGAGGCGGTCAGTTGTCCAGTCTGTGAATCCAGTCCAGGTTTCTGCTGGTTTTCTGGACGAATGGCGGGTTACCTGAAGCAGCTGAGGAGTCGATATCAAGCGGTCCGGGAGGTTGTAGTGCGGGAACTCGGTGAACAGAGCTCACTGGTCGGATGGAGAAACACTTTGAAATGAATTCAACGGTTTTCTACCGGGCAACTGACCGTGTAGCTCCTGTCGGTGCTCTACTACTCCTTCCTCCACTTCTTCTTTGAGGTTTATTGTCGGTTGGCATACAACGATTTGGTGCTTTACCGCCACCAACTGGTATGAAGGGTGGATAGATGGATGGATGGATAGATAGATACTTTATTGATCCCAAGGGGAAATTGAAGGTCCCAGTAGCTTAAAGACATACACATACATCATAAACAGGATGACTAATATGGACAATAAAAGAAAAGCTACTAAATAAAAAATCCACATGAATGTACTGAGGGATGTAGTGACAGGGCAGGGACTGACCCTGTGATTCAGTCTGCATGGTGAGGTGCTCTATGAGAGGGTGTGTCATGGTGGTATAGTGCAAATAAGTCCAATAGTGTAAGGATAAAGTCTAGAGACCAGCATTAAATATGGACAATATAAGAGAATAATGGAGACATAGTAATATAAAAACTATAGCAGTGCAAAAAGTGTACAATACTCAAAAGCTATAAAATAATTTAAAGTTGTTGGTCTCTATATAGCTATGCCCCCTTCATAACAACTGTATGGGGGTGAATGTTTTTTATAACCCAACCATTTAAATTATATTAAAGCCTAAAGTTGCATACTGTAGACCCACACAAGATATGATATGTTGGTATGAAAACCTGCATTTTAAATTCAATCAAGTACCATGTATCAGAAATACAGCTTCAAAACCAGTTGGAAATTCAGTGAGAAATATGATTTAAATTGTGGATAGACGTCCTGCCTGGAGACACACACATGCATTAGGAGGCGCGGCATGTCCGCCCCAAAATGACGGCCGCGTTGACGTGTTGCTCCAATGAATAGCAGCTGTCAATGCGGTATCTGTGTGTATCTATAGGTTTACACAGATATTGAAATCAGATCTGGTGATGAATTCCAAGTTGTCAAACTGCCAAATATGAGTACCAAAGCTTTCTTCATACTTTATAAAACACAAGTTTTTTTCACTGTCTGGTGAGCAGCAGTCAACTGAAACAAGCAACAAACTCCTGAAATAAAAGTATTTTTATTAGCTTACAAAGGGTTTTTATATTCATGACATTGTAGAAATGAATGTGTAGAATATAAAATGTCATACAAAGGTATAAAAGGATGCGCAAGTAAAATGATAAATCTTTAAAGCTTCTTAAAAAATGTTGATGTCTTCATCATTTCATCAGATAGAAATATTTTAAACTTCTTAAAGAATTGAAACCATGAACTGAAGCAAAAACAAGCACTTGTAGACAGTAAACAACAATATTAGAGCAGATATGTTACAGATGATAATATCAGAGATTAAGGTCCAGTGATGTAATATTAGAGCAGATATGTTACAGATGATAATATCAGAGATAAATGTCCAGTGATGTAATATTAGAGCAGATAAAAGTTGTTTTATTTTCTGTTTTTTCTGTTTCCTAGTCCCATTTTTTAGTCTTAATTACTTAATACAAGAAACAAATTAGTTAATTGCAAGGATGTATATCTATAATAATGTAAAACTGTAGGAACAACCTTCCGGCTCTTTCCAATAAATATAAATGTATGTCATATTGCTTACATTCTACACAAAGGCCACTCCTGGTTATGAGAGGAAGGTTCGGACCGTGCCTTTAACAAGGGCTCTGCAGATTGGGCACTTTCGCAGTGACGGTGCACATTCTTTGCACACCACGAGGTGTCCGCATGGGATGAAGACGATGTTGACTTCTTTATCCATACAAACCATGCAGGTACGCTCCTCCTGCAGGCGCCACATCTGCTCCTCCATGGGGACTTCTGCAAAGAAAAAGAGATTAATTTCCATCTTCCAACATGTTGGTCTACATTTTTCTTGTCTTCTTTGTCAATCTTCAATCTCAAACAGGATTCAAACAGGTTACATTACTGGCAATCTCTAAATTAAAATCGCTCCAAACTATTAATGGCTATACCGGCAGTTAATGCATAAAATACTGCATTACAAACCCAACAAAGAATTTTTTTTAACTTATTTTAGTTTACGTTTAGGAATTTCACATCATGGGGTTGAAATTAAGTTTAGATTGATGCCTGAAATAGAAGTGGTTCACAGTTAAAACAATTAAGCAAAAAAACATTCAATTGGCGTGATAGTAAATCCTGCCTAAGGCTCTGGGGTCTGGGGTCATTTATAAAACGGTGCGTAGGATCCTTACTATAAGTGTACGTACGGCAAAAAAAAGTCAGATTTATGAAACCGTGTGTACGCACACCTGTAAGCAAAGTTCCCTTTATAAATCAGAGATTACCTTCAAGTGTGCGTACGTGGATCAGCCTCTTATCCCGCCCTGTACACACCCATTTTTAACCATAAATAGTCAATGCAAAGCTCCTTATGAATGCTGATCAGTATGTTAATGACCCTGGCAGTTGTTACACCGAATCATGATGACTGGTGGAGAAAAAGCAAAAAACTTCTCAGGCGTTCAGGAATTGTTGTAAATTGAATTATAATTTCAGCCTGTTCTTGCACAGTGTAGGGAAACCTGATCTATAACTACATGTATTAAAAAAACGGCAGGCATTATGGCACTTGGGGACAGCTTCGATATACCAGACCTATGTAATAACATTTAACAGCACTATATATTATATCCAAACAAGCCTTAGTGATAAAGTTGAAGATTATATATAATATTTATAAAAAAAAACAAACATTGATAGACATTTCCCTCTGGAAACAGCCGGTTTCACAGAGTTTGTGTGAAGGACAGCACATTCTCCCGTCAAGTTTGTTTTTTTATAAATCACAACCTTTGCTTGGGAAGTGGCGTACGCAGATTTTCAGCCCCGTTTTGTGCGTACGCCACGTTTATAAATGAGACCCCAGGTGTGTCTTTTTGCCTGAAAGATCTTCGCTTGGTGATGCGGCTTCGTTTGATTGGGCTGAAAATGTGAAAGACAACAGGTAGTTAGCTCAGGCTTAGGTTAATAAACAATATACTCTAAATAAAAGTAAACCACTTAGCTCCAGTTCGAACAATATTATTGGTTTCAAGTTATTATCCAGGTTGATGGTTTCTGTACAAGTTTATCCGAATACACACTGAACCTTTAGTAGCCAAATATATCAAATGTTTAAGTGCAATCAGAAATCTGTGGTGTGGTGGGACAGGCGTACCCATGAGATCTCTGAGCAAGTGTACGTCGTTTTTCTGGATCCAGCTGCGGAAGACCTCGGCTGCAGCGTTTCCCTTGTTGAGGACGAGCTCTATCAGCCTGGCAGTTTGCTGCTGAGGTGACGTCTGAGCCTTCAGACCGCTATACTCCTCGGTAGCTGCAGGTTAACAGGGAAGAGTTACTTACAATCTGGAGGTTTCTGACTTCTAGATGCTGCAGCTGCATAACCTTCACTCCAGTTATTCTTAAAAATATGATTTTGCTGAATAAACGCTTGTCAGTCATGATTATTAATTTTGATAAGCATCTATATTAAATGATTATTATTAACTACTGAACTACAGTGCACATTTTTAACAAAATGAAATGAATGAATATACGGAAAATTACACCGACTGCTTATTACAACATGCATCCCGAAAAGGCTCATGGGAAAACTCCTGACATTACTTTAATTCAATAAACCCAGAACCATTAATCATTTAGTTACCTCATTGCACGTTTTTCTTCTACACTTGTAACTTTAGTTATCATCAGAAATAGTTCAATCTCACAGATGTTGAGAAACACTAAATCCTGCACCCCAAAGCAACTAATTACCTGTAATTTCTACTAGTGGAGTAAGAAAACAAACACAGAAAGAAAAGAGAAACTTACATAATATTTTTTTCACTCTTAAATGCTCCAGCACTGACTCCACACTCTTCAGACGCTGGATCAAAGCTGCCTGGTGTCTCTTCACAAAAGTGAAACCATCTGAAACAAAAAACGAAAATAAAAGAAATGTATTAAAATACTCACAGGCCTGAGAGCAGCTGATAGCACAGCTAACATCAGTATTCATGGTTGGTCATTTTCAAAATACCTTGCCGAAACATCCATATTTTCGCCACCAGCTTTACCTGATGCCATAGCCTGCGCCAGCATCTCTCGCTCCTCCTCCCTTTTCTGGTCCTCGGCACTGATCTAAAACCTTGAATATTTGAACCACTAACATATTTCTGTGCTGCTCTCTGCTGACCTGTTCAAACAGCCGAGGGAAGTGAGCCTGGATCTGGTGAACAAACTCTTGTCCCTTCTCCTGGAGCAAATATTCACACCTGCAATTATCCAGAGGTACAAGAATACAAACGTTTATACATTTACTACAGTACAACGGGCTCTGGATGACACATTTTGACACTAAATTTAAAAAATCTACAATAAAACAAAATTTCGAACAATGGCATTTACAGAGGAAACCATTTAGCATGTTCCACCCAAGCATCATCTCCGGACTCCCAGCATCGCAGGCCTCCATCGCAGCAGAAACACTTGACATCATCGTTACGACCTTTAGGGAAAACAAAGGGCTTTCAGTGTGATTTGATGTTTTAGGATGGTTCATAAAAAGAGAAACATAAGGTGATTCTGATAAAGATGACTGTTAACTGACAACTATTAATCTAAAAAATGCAAGTCCGTTTTCATCTTTCACTTACTCTTATGCTTGAAAGCTTTGGTAGTAAACTGACCACATTTGAATGCTATATTCAGTATTAACATGAGATCATGTTTATAACTAGGTGTTCCTCAAAAAGATTTCTATCAGGTCAAATGAAAAACTGGACACATACTGACAAATACCTGTCTGCAGTGGATACTCCCAAACAGAAGGAAAAAACACCCTCTTACAGGTATTACAACTGTTAATTGCAACAACAACAAAAAAGGGAAAATAAATAATTTCATTTCAACTTTTCATCTCCACCTTATGAGTCAATTCTGTGTAAGACTTTCAGGACCTTTTAAATGACAGCGTTAAGATTTCAATTTTAGTACTATTTTTGATTTAGAAAAATATAAATACCACCTCTGCCCTCTACAAGGATTTGCTATAAAATAAGATAAAATAAATTATACTTTTGGGGGCATACCTTTTGTTTTGGGCATAAAATGCATGTTAACTTACTTAGTAAGTAAGATTTTTTACTTAGTAAGATTTGGGATTTTCCCAGGGAAAGGGCAAATGTTTTTTCAGAATTAATGCGAGAAAAAAAAAATTCAATTTTTAATAAAAATCGAAGCGAAATAAAAAAGAATTAATTCGAACATTTTACTGTCACCTACCTACCTCACCTAAAGTTGATATTAAAGACACAGGCCCATATTATTTTTCATTTGGAGTTTTGGCCACCTGATAAAGTCCAACATTCGCCGTCTTTCTAGCTGCTACATGCGTCTCCTCATCAGGTCACTGTCTGATAAGGAAAAGCTCTGATAAGTTTGTCTCTTTGATATTGTCCGTACCTACATAGTAGAAGCCCGCTTTAGCCTGCTGGTCAGGTCTGACAGGGCTACAAGATGGCCAGTTGACAAAAGTGAGCAGCCTCTCATCACTCTGCTGCATAGCAGGGTTGGACACATTACTGAAGGTTGAGGCTGCTGAAGACAGTTGAGAAATTACTCCTCCAGATGCAGATACGGCAGCTCTGTCCCCCCCGCACAAAGCGACAGTTTGGATAATGCTTCTGGTGCTCGCATAAAGCTCTGTCACCTGGCTCCCAGTTACTCAACTGCAAATACAAACAGAAACTTCAGTCAATGAAAGTAACATCAAGAAATTACCACACCTGATTGGTGCTACCTGTGGTTGTAAGGTGGATGTACTTTAGTATGATGCCCACTTCTGATGATAGTCAATCCAGTCTAAATTAATAGAAACTATAAAATATGTGATTTTGAATGTGACTGAGAAGAGGGCCCAGAGTTGGTTAGCTTGGCCTCTCAAGACCCTCTGAATCACCCTGAGTTACAGCCCAGAGATAATTACACTGCACCCTGTGTACTCACACATGACATTCTTCCTCAGTGCAGTCCGGTTCGTGTCCCTGTGATGATACACACCTGTCCTCCACAGCTGAAGCAGGCCACTCGGTCGCCTTGGCCCAGGAAGTAGAAGCCCGCCTTGGCAAGCTCATCAGGAGTTATGATGGAGAGCGTCCAGGGATGAAAGGAGTCCTGGCAGTCCTGCTCTCTGCGCATGCTGGGGTTGTGACATGTTGGTCTCTGGTGGGACATGTCCTCTAGACCAGAGCTGAGTGGGCTGGAGGGTGGTGGAGCAGTAAAACTCATATTTAGGTAGCCAGCTGGCTCTACAAATACAATGTTAGTGCCTGTGTGTGTGTGTGTGCAGAGATGCATTGACCTTTGGGCTTAGGTCCATTCACGCTTATTAACGCTACTTCCTTGGCCTGTTGTAAGAGGAGCTCTTGCACTTTCCACATTCCTTTTTTTACTGCCCTGTCTTACACACTCTCTGGTCTCACAGTTATATGAGGTGTTGAGGTGTGAGGTGTTGTAACTGCTTCAAATAATGTAAAGATACCTGATTTAATTCTTGCTCATTTGAAATGCATCTATGTACTTCCTGTATCTCGCTCATTGGTTCATTTAAATTGAAAACGCAATTTCCAGTCTTAGGCACGCCCTTTTTCTAGCAAGTTCCAGAAGAGTCGCGTCAGAAACATCTGTTGAGCATCAATCAAAAAGTCGTAACCTCTTGACCTGTCAGTCATCAATCAAGACAGGTTCCTGTTTCTGTGCAAATTAAGTTATTCATAACAGCTGCATCTTTTTAACAGGAAGTCATAAAGGCAGCGCTGTCACGCCTATATTTCCATTTGGTTCAGTTTGCTTTCACACTTTGTCAAACGCACCAAAACTGTAAACACATGTCACGCGTTTGAGATGGTCGCTTGTTTATTGGACAGAATATCTGAAACTCACCGACACTTCTGCTCTCAGAAATAATGAAGCAACACTAAATTTATAACAGCTTGGGTTTTCTGGTTCTGCTTTAGTGTTTCTAATATTTTAGAAGAAAGTGAACAATGAGCAGCTGACAGACAACGAGTGAAGGAGAGAGAGAGCCGGAAAATACTGAATTCTCCTCCCATTCACACACATATATATATACATACATACATACATACATACATACATATATATATATATATATATATATATATATATATATATATATATATGTATGTATGTATGTATGTATGTATGTATATATATATATATATATATATACACATACATATATATATAAAATAAGGATGTTTAGTGACTCACCTACACGTCAACTTTTTTTTTGCAAGCGCATGTCCTGTGAAGGATATAGAAATAGTTAGAGTAGAATCTAACATATTACTTTTTAAAAAAAAGTAATTGACACCAACTCAAGTTACAAAGTTCAGATCAGAGAGCTGTTGGGCTGTAGACTAGTAATGCACCGAATATTCCTGAGAAACAGATCAGAGAGCTGTTGGGCTGTAAACCCAGTCTAGTCTTGGTCTGGTGATAGCTAGACTACTGTAGACTAGTAATGCACCGAATGTCGGTGACTGAAATTTTCGGCTAGAATAGCAACAAAAAAAACTATTTCGGTGTTTGGCCGAATGAATGAAAAAGGTTAGATTATTGGGTAAAATACATTTTCCCCAATAATCACATTTTTGATGACACGATCAAATATCAGTGAGTGTAGACTGAGAGGTGTGCGCGCTTTATAAATGTTGCAAACATGTCAGCAGTGTGGATGTTGAGGGTTAGACTTGTGCTGCGTTCCAGACACAATTTTTAGCCCGTAAGTTACAACTTCAAGTCACGACTCAGGACTTCGTTCCAGGCAAAGTCATGGCAAACCATTCTTCCTAGTGTTCGCTAGCGGCTACTTAACGTTGACGTTAGCTAGCACTAGCTGATACTAGCAATTTCTAGTCGGCGACATATTTTGGACTTCACTTAATAAACATAACCTGTAGTAGTACACAATCGTATGTGTATTGTTTTGATTACAATGTGCGGAATTACTTTACGTTGCCTATTTATGTCTATTTATTTCTATTTCTCACCGTTAATCACCGGCGTCTGTACAACATCAACAGGGGTCGCCATTGTTGTTTACGTCAAAAACTGTAACTGGGAGTACAACGATCTGGTACCAGCTCACGGGTAGTAAGTTACGGGTTTGACTGCCGTTCTAGGGCACTTTCACTGGTAGAAGGTTGTGAAATGTTATTGAGGGCTAGACTTGGACTGTATAGACTTTTGTCACGGCAGACATGTTGACATGTCATAGTAGGAAAAGCACAGGTGTATTCAAAACCATTAATGATGGCTGCATTCCACTTAGGAGAGGCCCTGGTATTGTGCATGCTGACTCACTGACATAGCTTACTGGGACACTTGATGGAATTGAGCCATTGTCAAGGTTATCAATTTCAGCTGTGCTTTTCCTACTATGACAAGTTAAAATGTCTGCTGTGAAAAAGGTCCATAAACTTTACTTCTACTTTACTTTCATTTCGGTGCCACTTTGTCAGAGAATAACTTTACATCTGAAGCGTTTAAAGACTCTATTTGTCCATTGTTTATTTCTAAAAACACACAACAATGTATAAAAGGCTCCATTACCTTGTATCTCACGTTATGGCTCTGTAGCAGATGTTTTTGTAAAAATAGGCTAACGATTGTGTCATAACCACGCGACTTACTATCTCATAGTAGAGGAATTACCGTATAGTACAGGAGAAGCTCTCAGGCAGTTTGGACTTACATTAGCTGTTTAAGTGTAATTACTAATGTTAACTATCATTTTAGTGATCAATAATTAGCCTGTGTCTATGTTATCTCCTTACATATACCTACGCTCTCCGTCTCTGCTAGATTGGGAATGATTGAGATTTCTCTTGGCACAGCTACCAGAAGACTTCCAACTTTCAGACAGGTTGCTCACGTCACATCTACGTCTTCAAGCTCAGTTGGAGGCTGCTCAGTAACGCTCAGCCATCACCGGAAAAGTGTTTCTAATATCCTTCACTGGTCTCCGTCCAGAGACACGGGATCTGGTGGTCCATTTTATATATGTCAATGAATAACCCAGATGGAGGGCGGGGCCAGACTCTGAGAGGGTGGAGCCATCTCTGAACCAGGTGACCTCCAGTTGGTGGATAGTGCAGATTACAGCAGAACAGTTCAGTGTGACTGCTTCTCCTCTTTTAAACTCTCCGTCATCTCTGGAGCTTCTTATCTTCATCTGAGCACCATCTGAAGTAAATATGGAAAATAAAATAAATGTGCATTATAAACATCCTTTATTACATTTAGGACATAGTTTTGAGCAAATTTAGCCCGAAGTGCATTAAAATGTTTTACTATAAACAACTACTGCAAATTCTCACTTAATATAATCTTAAAAAATGTCATTTTAAAAGCTCTTACCTACGACTGTGACTCTCACTCCTGCTAGGGCAGTAAAAGATGCTCTGGGATCATTAGTTTCCACTCTGAAGCGAAAAGTTGCGTCGTCTTCCTTCTGTAAATCTGTGATCTGTAAAGTGCAGTCTCCCTTCTTGTCTCCCAGGTATCTGTAAGGATGGTCGATGTTCTGTGATTCGCTGTCGTACACAAACGGAGTGGTAAGCAGACAGAATTCATGGTTGTTGCACCAAACGACTCTGATGATCTCAATCAAAACTTCTCTTCCATTGTCATCGACAGCACCAGAGGCCTGTACTACGAATCAAGATCAACATGTCCTGGATTTCTTTCAGTTCCCCGGCTTGACCTAACCTAACAACCGCAGTCCCACATAAGCTGTATCACGACGCTGGTTATCAACTAGTTCAATCAACCCAGGGTTTCCCAATCCAGCAGCGCGCGTGTTCACATAAAAGAGGCGGTGTTTGCGCAGCATGACCAATCGCAAACATCTACCAGAGCTGCATATTTTAAACAAGAAGAGCAAACTATAATTCTACATAAATATTAAGAACACAGACACGGTTTTACAGGCAAAATGCAGGAAGGAAAGCTGGCAAAAAAGCCGACGCTGTTATGCGTAAATCACAATGCTTATCCTATCAATATCCAGTGGTGTAGTCTACATGATAGTAAGCTCCAGGATTTCCATACATACACTTAAAAATTCCCAATGACACGTAACAACATACTTTCCATTATATGTTTGATATATTTTGAATTGTCATCTGTGCTTTTTTCTTCACATAGGCTCAATGGAGGTATTTCACCATAAATTGGTGCATAAAAGTATCGGAATGCAGGAAATGAAGTCGTTGATGCTTAAAACTTTCCTGGGGGAGGACACCCAGACCCCCCACTATGATATGCCCCCCTCCTCCCCCAAAGGCAGATTCGGGCCAATATACAGTACAGTACAGTACACCCACTACAATATATTAGACTAAACTGGTCACTTCCCCATCAGTCATGCACAAGATATGACCATAATTACACTTCTGCTTTCCATAAACTGTCGTTGCTTTAGGCTTTTATTTCAATTGCAACCCCAGCAGTGGTACGCGATCGTGAGAGAAAATAAAAAAAACAACATAAAAACATAATTTAAACCGATGTGCGCATTGGCAACACACGGCTCAAGAAGCCAACAAATAGCCTATACATAAATCCCTCCGCTGAAAATCTATATATTTCATAAAGATACCCATCAGGGAATATTAACGAGGTTGTCGGTCTCTAAATGTTTTAACTTTTATGAGCGCACCTCTCTCTCTCCGCACACATATATATATATATATATATATATATATACCGAGCTCCAGCTGATCTTCTAAGAACGGTGATGCCGTTATCAATCGAGTATTGATTGGTCAGTAGGCGGTGCTTTTACACCGGTTAATCTCTAATCTCCAACATAACCTGCTCCCGACCAGGTTAGGTGTTCAGCATAAGTTACCACGGCGATTGAACCCGATCACAAGTGATCCACCTTCGTAGTACAGAAAACCCTGGGTTGAGCCTGAAGTTACCTCGTTAACGCCAAATCTCGCTTCGTAGTACAGGCCTCTGGAACAACAACACAGTGAGATTAGGAATAAAGTAACTTGATTTAGAGCGAATGCTTTGATGTGAAAACTAATCAAATAGGGCTGGGTATCGCGGATGATTTCCGATTTGATAATATTTTCGAGTCAATATCAATCAGGTTAGGAAAATTTCAGATGTAATACCAGTTTAGCTTGGATGTTAAAGAGATTCTCAGAGAACGTATTTACCTAGTTAATGTTTACATTAAATGTCCAATATGTAATACTGACAGCAAGCGTTTAAAATAGTTACTGCAGTTCAAATTCAAATACTGAAAAGTCTCCCCTGGCCCCTCCTCCCCAGCGTCGAAGTTCACAGGAGTTGCCAGGTTGAGAACGTTAACGTCACACAATGTCAATGTTAGCTAATAGAGTTCTCAGGGTTTGACAGATTTTATTCTGTAAACATCTTACTGGTGTCAGCAAATACATGTTTATTCTGTATCAAACCATATAGCTTGGCAAAGGAAAGGAAATGTATTGGTAAAAATGTGTATGGGGGTCAGCCCTATGTTCCCACATTTCTAAGATTTTTCTTAAAATTAGGCCCTATGTTCCCACATTTCTAAGATTTTTCTTTAAATTAGGCCCTATATTCCCACATTTCTAGGACATTTTCAAAATTAGGTCTTGTGTTCCTACATTTCCCTTCAATTTAAAGGGATATTTCACCGCTGGAAAGCTGAATATATCTTTAAATTGGGTCACTTATGTAGTATAAATGTGAAAAAAAATTTGAAATTGGTGCCTTCTAGGCCGAGAAAAGCCAGGAAATGTATTTTTGGCTCATGTGGATGAAAGACACCAAATTCCAGAATGCACTTGCTTCGCTGCTCTGAGTACACTCCCAAGCCACGCCTACCATTTACAGACAGACAGTGAGACGGTCAACTCAATTCAAGTGTTTTATTGTCATTTCAACCATATACACGAAACAACGTTTCACCGTGGCTCAAGTGGTTACACAAATCAAATATATAAAAACGACATACGAAACACATTATATGCATCGTAAAGTTCAGCTAACACATACTAGCATTAGCGCTTGGTAGGCTGTAAAACACATTGGAGATGAGACAGCAGGTCTCATATTTCAGACACTGCAAAGTTATACATTGTTTGTCGGGCTATTTCGTTATTAAATTCACTTCTGATACTTTTTTAAGCGAGAAATGAACTATATAAAGCTCAAATATGGGCCGTTTTATGAAAATTGATGGCTAATTGCAAATTTGGTAAGACATGTCGGACTTTAGGAGCTCCACACAGTCTGATGAGAAAGCGGCAACCTCCATACCCAGTGAAAGTCACCGTTTCTCGGTTACTGGATGACCGGGGCTCAGGGCTCCGCCGAGCTCCGGAGCTGCAAGCTAGGCTATGTGTCCCATTTAATCCTATGGAAAAAGATTGTTGCTATTGTTGCTACACTTTCGGCATAACTTTCGTATATTTACAGTTTGAATTTCGTCACACCACTTACATATACCCCAAGGTCTTATAAAGCTACCAATGGTGTCCGATTTAAATTTAATGATTTTTTGTGAACATTAGGGGTTTCGTTAGCTGCGACTGTCCCTCCAACCCTATGTGTACAGGTAGCGGCTAGTTAGCTTCATTTTCGGCATAACTTTCGTATATTTACAGTTTGAATTTCGTCACGCCACTTACATAACATATACCCCAAGGTCTTATAAAGCTAACAATGGTGTCCAATTTCAATGTAATGATTTTTTGTGAACATTAGGGGTTTCGTTAGCTGCGACTGTCCCTCCAACCCTATATGTACAGGTAGTGGCTAGTTAGCTTCATTTTCGGCGTAATTCGAGTATATTTACAGTTTGAATTTCGTCACGCCACTTGGTAGGCTGTAAAACAGAGTATAAACACAGCCGTAAATTTGCGTGGAATGTAGAATGGTTTCATCTGACAGTCACAAACTCCACCAGCGGTTAGCAGCTAGTTGGATACAAGCACCCATTTCTGCAACAGTCCATGTTAAAAAAGCCCACCTCCACTAGCTAGCTAGTCTTACCCGGTGACAGAGCAGCACTGTTGTTCAGCCATGTTTCCACAACAACAAAAACACAGCAGTCTCTGAACTCGCGTTGGGAGTTTCGTTGAAGTTGGATGTAGTCCAGTTTGTTGTCGAAAGAGACACTTGCAAGCAGGATTGATGGGACAGGTGGCCGGCTGGCGTATGAGCTAGGGACATCCTCCGCGTCTCACCGCTGAGGATACCCCCTTACCGGTTAACGGCATGGAGCGACACCGCAGGCTGATGTGCTGGTCTCCGTAGCAGGCGAAGCCTGTCAAGTATTCTGGCTAGCGGCACCGCAGGCTGATATGCTGGTCTCCGTAGCAGGCGAAGCCTGGCACAGGTAGCTGGCTAGCGTTAGCTTCCACCTAGCTCCAACTCCTACCCTTGTCCCGCTTTCCACACACCGCTGAGGATGTCCTCTTACCGGCTAGCAATGAATCCCGGTGGTACATGTGTGCGGTAGTTTGTATGCACATAATTGTTGTTCTAAAATTTCCTTCAGGATGAATAAATCTGTTTCTGCTGAGAAGCTAAGCGATGATTCAAGATGGCTGACACTTGTTTTTACCTCGGCATTCACGTCCAACCCCCTATGAGCTATGCGGAAGTACTGGCTGTAGTCCTTTGCCTCTGGAAAAATGAATACCGATGATGCAAAAATCGTCATTTTACGTCATCGGTATAAATTTTTACAGACCCACAATACAGAGATCTCCCCTCTCAGGGGGACATGAGGGAGGGAAGCATGGTCATTCAAAAATACTACCGTGTTTCTGCTGATACAAACCTTAATGCTAAATTGGTGAAGTATCCCTTTAAGCCCTATACTCCCACAACATTTTTTAGGGTTAGGGTTAGGGGGATAAAATCTGATACAAATTTATGAAAAAGGAAATGTGGGAACATAGGGCCTATTTTTTTTTTTTAAATTCTTAGAAATGTGGGAACATAGGGCTGTGGGAACATAGGCACGCTCCCTGTGTATGAACCCTGTTAAAGGACTTTTTACTGAACAGCACTAACATGTGACAATGACTTGTGATTGACAACGATACAGTGAAACTGTTGAACCCAGCCAGAGAGGAGAGAGACCATAAAACAACTATACAACTACACCATGGTATACTATTAAAAAACCAATCTCTGACACATTAACATTTGAATTTAGCTGACAAAAAGACGGAGTAACACGTTGGTTTGAGTCTAAGGGCGTTTTTTACACGTTTTAGCTCTGAAAAAGAAGTGTGACCTATTATTAGTCAGTATTTTTTTCACACATCTGACACTGCACAGGGACACAGACGCCTCTGACGATTCTACAGTCAGTCAGTGTCTTTCTCATCGCTGCTGCAGGTTCAACATTCGAACAAGTAAAACATTAAATCAACTCATTAAAAAAGAAAGGATGGCAGTGTGGGACAGAAAGATTTACTGTTGCTTCACGTTACTGCTCACTGGTAAGACATGGACTTTATTTACATTACATTAATATCTTTAATGATGTTTTTGTCAGTTAGTTTTTCACATCAAACTGATAAACTCTAGAAACATTTAGACTTCTGAAGTTGCAGCTCTGAATCTGTTTTTAATATTTTCTCGTTTTGTTTTCTGTTTTAATAGCTGAGGCCCATTTTCTTTAGTACTGTTGGGTTAAAATAATCAATCACCAATTAAAATTGATCTTTGTTTGAGTGATCTGTTATTGATTAATTAAATCCTGAAATCTATCTTTGAATATCTGCCTTTTCACCAAGAATGTAACTAGTTATTTTGGTGTCTAAACTTCTCGCTCACTTTTTGTCGATTTTTTATAGTTTTTATGGTCTCCTCTCTGGCTGTAGTCGACAGTTTCACTGTATTGTGTCGATGACTGCTGTAGTTTCAATCAATCAATCAACATTTATTTATATAGCACTTTACAGTAACCAACAGGTATCCAAAGTGCTTAACATCAGAATCAAGACTAAAACACACATCATATAACATATCACACAATAAAAAGAATGACACATAGAAACAATAAAGTCAGAAGAGGTTGCATATAAATAGGAGAAGGAAATTGTCACACCACTACTATGTATTAAAAGCCTTTCTAAACAGATAAGTTGAGTTTAGATCTAAAAAGTGCTACATCTGTAGTCGTCCGAATTTCAGGGGGTAATTTGTTCCAGAGTCTCGGGGCAGCAACTGCAACAGCCTGATCACCCCCCCGTTTATACCTAGACCTTGGGACTTCTAAAACCAGCTGATTTGAGGACCGCAAGGACTGGTTGTGCTCACGCAGGGTAAAGATCTTGGACAAATACTCCGGGGCCAGGCTGTTTAAGGCCTTGAAAACAAACAATAAAATCTTAAAATCGATTCTAAAACGCACAGGGAGCCAATGAAGGGTGTAGAGAACAGGAGTGATGTGTGCGCGTCTAGATGTGTTAGTTAAAAAGCGAGCAGCAGCATTTTGTACAAGTTGAAGTCGTGAGATGGAGGTCTGATTCAGACCAACATAAAGAGCATTACAGTAATCCAACCTTGAACTAATAAAAGCATGAATAGCCTTTTCTAGATCATGCCTGTTAAGGAAGGGTTTAACTTTAGCCAGGAGACGAAGCTGGAAAAAGCTCATTCTAACAACATTGCTGATTTGTTTATCAAATTTCAAGTTGCAAGCAAAAGTAAACCCCAGATTTTTGACAGCTGGCTTAAGGTATGAAGCCAAGGCTCCCAAACTCACAGCTGGACAGTTTGGCATACCTGAAGTACTAAAGACGATACACTCAGTTTTAGCTTCATTCAAATGAAGAAAGTTTTGTGAAACCCACAACTTAATATCATTAATACAGCTAAGCAGGGAGTCTAGTGCGACACTGTCATTCGGTTTCATAGGCAAATAAATTCGTAAATCATCTGCATAACAATGAAAAGACAGGTTATGTTTTCCTATAATAGCCCCTAAAGGCAACATATATAAGGAAAACAGAACTGGGCCAAGAATAGAACCCTGGGGTACCCCACAGGAGAGAGGAGCAGTTGACAAGGATAAGTCACCAATCATGACAGAGAAGCTTCTATTTGTCAAATAGGATCTAAACCATGTAAGTACTGAGCCTCGGATGCCTACACACTGATCAAGGCGAGAGAGGAGGACTGCATGGTCCACTGTATCAAACGCCGCTGTGAGGTCCAAAAGCATTAAAACAGCCGGATTCCTGGCATCTACAGTCAAGGCAATATCATTGTGTACTCTAAGCAGTGCAGACTCAGTGCTATGACGTGATATAAAACCAGATTGAAATTTTTAAAACACAAAGTTGTAAAAAGGCTTGCAGCTGTATAAAAACAACTTTTTCCAAAACCTTTGACAGAAAAGGCAGATGTGAAACTGGTCTAAAATTGGACAATACTGTGGGGTCAAGCTGAGGCTTCTTAGGTAAGGGTCTGACCACAGCATGTTTGAAAGCAGCTGGGACAGAGCCTAAGCTAAGACAGGAATTAAAAAAAAGTAAGAAGACTTGACCCAATGGTGCTATTAAAAACCTCCTTCACTATCCTGGCAGGAACAATGTCTAAAGGACAGTTGGTCGATTTCATGTGTTGCACTACCTCAGTTAGCAATGTCAGAGAAACTGGCTTAAATTCCCCAAACACAGCAGAGTGCGTAGGAGCAGCAGGTACAAACACACTGACATTAGCACTGGCGTTTTGCCTGACAGAAGCAACTTTGTCAATAAACTAACAGAGAAAATTCTCACAAGTACTGTTTGAAACATCTGTCGGCGCAGAGGTGCATGGATTCACAACAGAGTTTATCACATTGAATAACACTCTAGGTTCATGGCAACTGCTAGCTATGAGAGATGAGAGATGCTGCATCTTCGCCACCTTCACAGCCTTCTGGTATGCTGCTAGACTGTCCCTTAATAAACCCAGAGATACATGCAAATTGTCCTTCTTCCATCTTCGTTCAGCTGGTCTGCAGTGTTGCCTAAGGGCCCTTGTGGTGTCATTTAGCCAGGGGTCCACCTTAGGTTTAATAGTTTTAGTCTGAACAGGGGCAATAGAGTCCAAAATGTCAGTACATGTGGAGTGGAACACAGAGAGAATGTTATCTGGGGAAGAGGGAGAGACCAGACCATTCTTTGCATAAAACTGTGAGCCCACAAACGCAGAAGCAAACTCTCCAGTTGGAGAGGAGGAAATGCAGCGGCGCCTAGAAGTTGAGGATATAGGCCTACTAGCAGGTGGTGGAACACTGATCTCAAACCTGATGGGGAAGTGATCTGAAATACCAGTTTCTGTTATTTCAATGAGTGAAACTGAAAGCCCATATGAGATGATGAGATCCAGGGTGTGGCCAAGATGATGTGTCGGCCCTTCCACACATTGATTAAGGCCAAATGAGTTCAAAAGAGTTTTAAAATCATGAGCAAGTGGGTTTGAGGGACAACACACATGGATATTGAAGTCCCCACAAATCAGGAGCTTGTCATATTTAGGAACAACATCAGCTAAAAACTCTATAAAACTCGCTCATAAAATCCTTGTTGAGTTCTGGTGGGCGATAAATAACTGCACACAACACAGGAGAATCCAGGTCAGCCACAAACAGCTGAAGCTCGAAACTATTATAACAGGATGCAGGTAATAATCTGCATCTGTACTCATCTTTGAAGAGAGTGGCCAGCCCACCACCCCGACCTGACACTCTGGGAGAGTTGAGGAAAGAACAGCTGGGGGGGAGGAGCTCCGAGAAGGCGCTGTCATCACCTGGTTTCAGCCAGGTTTCCGTCAACAACAGAAAGTCCAGCGCATTTGTCGTAAAGAAGTCATTCAAAATAAAAGTCTTATTCGTGAGTGATCTAGTGTTGATCAGCGCCATGCGAATTGAGCGTCTTTCAGTCTGTTGGGAAGCACGATTGATCGGGCGGAGATTCCCATGCTCACAGCCTCGCTTTGAGCGTTTCCTGTTCCAGCAGCGGGGAGATGGGCACTTGTTTGTCAAAACTGACGTTTGTAGTTTGTCAATGACTGTCATGTTAGTGCTGTTCAGTAAAAAGTACTTTAAACAAACTTTTTGGAGGTCAGTTCTTAATGTAAACATTAACCTGGTAAATAACTTCTCTGAGAATCTCTTTTACATCTACGCTAAACTGGTATTGTATCTGAAATTTTCCTAATCTGATTGATATTGAATCGAAAATGTTATTGAATCGGGAACTTGTACATTTGGAATCAAATTCAGGAAATCATCCGCAATACCCAGCTCTATTTTGATTAGGTTTCACATCAAAGCATTCACTCTAAATCAAGTTCCTTTAATCCTAATCTCACTGTGTTGTTGTTCCAGCTGCTCTTGGTCAAAGTGTGAACTATCCAGATCCTGTTTGTGGTGTGATAGGATCAACAGTCACCCTCCCCTGCTACTTCATACCACTGAAGTCTGTCAGTTACTATGGAAGAGAAGTTTTGATCGAGGTCGTCAGAGTCATCTGGTGCAAGAATCATGAAACCTGTCAGTCTGTGTATGACAGCAAATCAAACAACAATGACCCTCGTTACAGATACCTGGGAGACAAGAAGGGAGACTGCACTTTACAGATCTCAGATTTACAGAAGGAAGACGACGCAACTTTTCTCTTCAGAGTGGAAATGAATGATCCCAGAGCATCTTTTACTGACCCAGCAGGAGTGAGCGTCATAGTCGCTGGTAAGAGCATCCTGTGGTAATGCTATCGAAAACAAAAATGTCAAATGTCAAATATCAATAACTTAACCCTGTTATTTCTACAGTTCTGATTGATATGGAATTAAAAATGTTATTGAATCAGGGCCTTGTGAATTCTGAATTGAATTCGGTAAAACCTTTGGCAATACCCAGCCCTATTTATTAGTTTTCACATCAAAGCATTCACTCTAAATCAAGTTCCTTTATTCCTAAACTCCCTGTGTTGTTGTTCCAGCTGCTCTGGGTCAATGTGTGAACTATCCAGATCCTGTTTGGGCTGTGAAAGGATCGACCGTCACCCTCCCCTGCTCCTTCACACCACTGAAGTCTGTCAATGACAATGGAAAAGAAGTTTTGATCGAGGTCGTCAGAGTCGCCTGGTGCCAGAGCCCTCACATGTGTAAGACAGGCAATCCGTCTGTGTACGACAGTGAATCAAACAACAACAACCCTCGTTACAGATACCTGGGAGACAAGAAGGGAGACTGCACTTTACAGATCTCAGATTTACAGCAGGAAGACTACGCAACTCTTCGCTTCAGAGTGGAAGCTAATGACCGCAGAGCATCTTTCACTGACCAATCAGGAGTGAGAGTCAGACTCTTAGGTAAGAGCATCCTATGAAAATGCTATCAAAAACAAAACACAATGATTGCCCCTTGTAGCAGAAAACCATTAGAATTGTTTTGAAGGACATGTTCAATGCAAGTTTTTCATCCACTTTGTGTTTTTTTGGCCTAACTTCACACTGGCACTTGAAATCAGCTCCGTAATATGCAATGCGCCTCCAGTGGACGTCGTGCTACTACTCGGAAGCGAGTAGAAAAAAAATGGCAGAGAGACTAGAACAACCCATTCTGTCAGTGTCCGAATGTCCAATTCTCTATGACCTCTCATCTGAGGGCTATAGAGATATAAACAGAAAGGCTGCTGCGTGGAGAAAAGTTGCCCAGGATGTTGATATGTCAGGTCAGTTAAATGTGAAATAGTGGTATAACGCAGAGATGGGGACTCGGGTCTGACCGAAGAGGACAAGTGCTTTGGTGCCTACTCTAAAAGTGCTGGTTGACAAGTAGCTAATGCTAATGTTTGGTCTATAAAGTTAGCTAATTCTTGGTGGGTAACATAAGATTACCACATCGTTCAACTTGCACGTTATTTTTAGTATGATTGTTTTGACCATGGTTAACAACTCTGGGCTAACCCACGAATTCATCAGTAACGTTAACTGTACAGATAGACGACTAATCTAATGGTAATTTAGCCAGCTAGCACACCCCTGTCTGTCTGCCTCACTCTCCTAGCGCTGCAAGGCTTCAGTCGGGATGAGAGCTGACAACAGCCCCGGCCATCCACAGTCAGCCCCCCCCCCCAAACCCTCACAGCCAGCTAACAGCCAGCCACTATTATTACAGCCCCGGGGACACATCCACAGTCAGCCCCCAGCCAGCTAGCAGCCAGCCACTATCATTACAGCAATCCCTCTAAATCAAGTTCCTTTAATCCTAATCTCACTGTGTTGTTGTTCCAGGTGCTCTGGGTCAAAGTGTGAAATATCCAGATCCTGTTTGTGGTGTGATAGGATCGACAGTCACCCTCCCCTGCTCCTTCACACCACTGAAGTCTGTCAATGACAATGGAAGAAAAGTTTTGATCGAGGTTGTCAGAGTCGTTTGGTGCAACAACGATGAGTTCTGTCTGCTTACCACTCCGTCTGTGTACGATAGCAAATCAAACAACGACCCTCGTTACAGATACCTGGGAGACAAGAAGGGAGACTGCACTTTACAGATCTCAGATTTACAGCAGAAAGACAACGCAACATTTCGCTTCAGAGTGGAAGCTAATGATCCCAGATCAACTTTTACTGGCCAACCAGGAGTGAGAGTCACAGTCGTAGGTAAGAGCATTAAAAATAAAAAATTTTAAGATTATATTAAGTGAGAATTTGCAGTAGTTGTTGTTTATAGTAAAACATTTTAATGCACTTCGGGCTAAATTTGCTCAAAACTATGTACTGAATGTAATGAAGGATGTTTATAATGCACATTTATTTTATTTTTGATATTTACTTTAGATGGTGCTCAGATGAAGATAAGAAGCTCCAGAGATGATGGAGAGTTTAAAAGAGGAGAAGCAGTCACACTGAACTGTTCTGCTGCAATCTGCACTATCCACCAACTGGAGGTCACCTGGTTCAGAGATGGCTCCGCCCTCTCAGAGTCTGGCCCCGCCCTCCATCTGGGTTATCTGACTGCAAAGGATTCTGGGAACTACACCTGTGGTTTGAAGAGGAACAACCGCACCCTCTCCGTGCCGTACAGCCTTCACGTGGAAGATGAGGAAGGTTTGTTTGATCAGTTTTCTGTTTGTAGGAAATAATTATTTAAACTTAAATAGAGTTGTGAAGTAGGAGAAATCTATTACTGAGGATGTCAGTGATTAACCGTGTCCTGATAGCCTGGTCCTACCAGACTCTGGTCTTACCAGACTCTGTTCCATTAGCCTGGTCCTACCAGACTGGTCCTACCAGACTCTGGTCCATTAGCCTGGTCCTACCGGACTCAGGTCCACTAGCCTGGTCCTACCGGACTCAGGTCCATTAGCCTGGTCCTACCAGACTCTGGTCCATTTCATTTGTACAGAGAGTCTGGCCTCTCTCCATTGACAAGTGTTAACTTCCTTGAAGGCGGGTACTCTGTTGAAGTTTAAAACTATTGGATCTGCCCAGAGCCACTCTGGATCTGCCATAACCAGTCACTAATGTTTGGTCGTGACGTCAGCTTTGCATCGCTAGAGTTCACCTTAGCTAACTCCTTCACTACTAACGGAGCGAAAATCACACTGTTCCCGGACCCTGTGGGGAGGAGGGCCACAACATCATGGCCACCAACAAAACTCAGCAAAGATTGTTCTTGCTCGGGCTTTAACTTCTGGATATTCGGCAGCGTTGCCACAACGGACCGAATGGCATCGATAACATTTTTCTCCGCCGCCTTTACAGAACTACATCTCAAACTAGCGCATGACCTTAACGTCATCGTTCTCAGCCACTCCCTCTGTTCACTGATTGGACCACTAAAGATTTAGCTGGAGAAAACCCGCGAATATACTGCAAAACCAGACGTAGTACTGAAGAAAAATTAAAATTGAGCAGAAGTACGTAGGAGGGAGGAGCCAGGCTAAGAGACAGGCAAATCAAGTTCCTTTTCCTAAACTCACTGTGTTGTTGTTCCAGGTGCTCTTGGTCGAAGTGTGAAATATCCAGATCCTGTTTGTGGTGTGATAGGATCAACAGTCACCCTCCCCTGCTCCTTCAACACACTGATGTCTATCAGTGACAATGGAAGAGAAGTTTTGATCGAGGTCGTCAGAGTCGTTTGGTGCAACAACCATGAATTCTGTCTGCTTACCACTCCGTTTGTGTACGACAGCGAATCACAGAACAACGACCCTCGTTACAGATACCTGGGAGACAAGAAGGGAGACTGCACTTTACAGATCACAGATTTACAGAAGGAAGACGACGCAACATTTGGCTTCAGAGTGGAAACTAATGATCCCAGAGCAACTTTTACTGACCCAGCAGGAGTAAGAGTCACAGTCGTAGGTAAGAGCTTTTAAAATGACATTTGTTTAAGATTATATTAAGTGAGAATTTGCAGTAGTTGTTGTTCATAGTAAAACATTTTAATGCACTTCAGGCTAAATTTGCTCAAAACTATGTACTGAATGTAATAAAGGATGTTTATGATGCACATTTATTTTATTTTTCATATTTACTTCAGATGGTGCTCAGATGAAGATAAGAAGCTCCAGAGATGACGGAGAGTTTAAAAGAGGAGAAGCAGTCACACTGAACTGTTCTGCTGCAATCTGCACTATCCACCAACTGGAGGTCACCTGGTTCAGAGATGGCTCCGCCCTCTCAGAGTCTGGCCCCGCCCTACATCTGGGTTATCTGACTGCAAAGGATTCTGGGAACTACACCTGTGGTTTGAAAAGGAACAACCGCACCCTCTCCGTGCCGTACAGCCTGCACGTGGAAGATGAGGAAGGTTTGTTTGATCAGTTTTCTGTTTGTAGGAAATACTTATTTAAACTTAAATAGAGTTGTGAAGTAGGAGACATCTATTACTGAGGATGTCAATGATTAACCGTGTCCTGATAGCCTGGTCCTACCAGACTCTGGTCAATTTCATTGGTCCAGAGAGTCTGGCCTCTCTCCATTGACAAGTGTTAACTTCCTTGAAGGCGGGTACTCTGTTGAAGTTTAAAACTATTGGATCTGCCCAGAGCCACTCTGGATCTGTCATAACCAGTCACTAACGTTTCGGTCGTGACGTCTATTGCTGAGGATGTCAATGATTAACCGTGTCATTGAGGCCTGTAAGTCATATAATTAATTAATTCAAGTATCAAAAGAGAGGAGTCGTCGCTGTCCGTGTTTTGACAGACACACTGGGGCCAAAGTTGAAAACCAAAATCAGCCAAACAGTAAAGTTTATGGACCTCTTTCACAGCAGACATTTTGACTTGTCATAGTAAGAAAAGCACAGCTGAAATTAATAACCTTAAACAACATTAACGATGGCTCAATTCCATCAAGTGTCCCAGTAAGCTATGTCAGTGAGTCAGCATGCACAATACCAGGGCCTCTCCTAAGTGGAATGCTGCCATCATTAATGGTTTTGAATACACCTGTGTTTTTCCTACTATGACATGTCAACATGTCTTCTGTGAAAAAGGTCTATACAGTCCAAGTCTAGCCCTCAATAACATCCACACTGCCGACATGTTTGCCACATTTATAAAGCGTCTGCACCTCTCAGTCTACACTGATTGATATTTGATCGTGTCATCAAAAACATAATTATTGGGTAAAATGTATTTGGCCTTTTCATTCATTCGGCCAAACACCAACATTTTTTTTGCTATTCTGGCCGAAAATTTCAGTAGCCAAACATTCGGTGCATCACTAGTCTACAGTCCAACAGCTCTCTGATCTGTTTCTCAGGAACATTCGGTGCATTACTAGTCTACAGTCCAACAGCTCTCTGATCTGTTTCACAGGAATAAAAGCCTTTGACACATTGCTGGCTGTTCGTCTGCTTCTCTTCACTCTGCTCACTGTTCTCTTCGTCATAGTAACGTCCATCATCATCAAAAGGTAACTTTCAAATCACTCTGCTGAGTCACGTTCCTGTATTTATTCTTCAAAACAAAAATATTTCTACATTAATCATCAGAAACATGAGAGTTCAAAGAGTCATTCGTTTTGCATTTTCTTCAACTGATCTATTATGTGGATTTACTGCGTTTGATTTGCTATCGTGAAATTGTATTTTATTTCATCATAAAGTGTTCATATTGGCCCTCATTTATGAAACGTGCATATGACCTAAAACAGGCGTTGGACGGGTGTATACCGATTCCTACGCAAAGCAAGGCATTTATCAATTTGAACGTGAGCATAGGCTGCATTACATTACATTACATTACATTACATTACATTACATGTCATTTAGCTGACGCTTTTATCCAAAGCGACTTACAATTAAGTGCTTTCAACTGTAAAAAAAATCTCACGTCTGGTCTGAACTCGTGTACGCAAGTTTTCGAGTCAGTGTTGACTTGTGCTGCAGCATATAATCAGTGTAACAGGAGAAGGAGAAGTCATCAGTTGATCACTTATCAGCAATGGCAGATCTGGCTCTTTTAGAGGACTCTATGCGCCGGTACAACAGTGCACACGTACGCACACGGGCCGTGGTGGAGCGCTCCATCGGATTGATTAAGGGCAGATGGCTCTGTCTTGCATCAGCGATATCACCCATACACGGCAGAAAAAGTCTGCAACATCGTTTTAGCCTGTGGGGTTCTGCACAACATCACGCAGGAAAACAGGGTGCCATGAATTACGATGGTTTCCAGCCGCTGGAACATTTAGTCAATCATAGCACAATGTCATACAAACACTAACATCACATGGAATTACAGAAACTGCATTATTTTATATGTGTCAGGTATGCCCTTATACAATAGACAATAGTGATTGTATTGATCATAGATTGTGTTTTGCACTGAAGTTTCTCTTGTAGCCTCTCTACATTTTTGTTTTGTTTAGTAAATGCATGCATATTTTTTTTTGAAGATTATTTTTGGGGCTTTTCCGCCTTTATTTGACAGGACAGCTAGTTGAGAAAGGGGAGAGAGAGAGAAAGGGGGAAGACATGCAGGAAATTGTCACAAGTCGGATTTGAACCCTGGACCTCTGCGTCGAGGCATGAACCTCCAAATATATGTGCGCCTCCTCTACCCACTGAGCCAACCCGGCCACTATTTTGTTTCTTTTGCTGCAGAGATACAATACAAAAAATGAATAACCCATCTCAGAGTATGAAAAAAAGGAGACAGAGACAGAATTGTCCTGGTACTCCTCTTCCTCTCCCTCATGAAGGCATTTTTCTTATTTTCTGTGTTCATCTACAGTATATTGTTCAAATAGGCCCTCTTTTACTGTACTACCATGTGGTCATGCGATTGAAAGAACCTCAACACCTGAGTGGTGTGTTTCCTAGAAGGGAATCAGCTGATTGATCTGTTTGTATAACTTCAATCAGCTGTTTCTCAATAAATGCATGTATAAAATGCAGGGGATATATTTGTGTTTAAATTTATAATACGATCAGCTGTTCACTTTGACTTTAGCCTATAAGCTAGGTTTAGAACATAATGTTATCTGTTCTGACATACAGTGTGAAAGCATTTGTAAATTTGTCAATAATAATCCATTGTTTTGGTCTTGGTGGAGCTTGTGTGTAAAAGAAGTTCAAGTATTTTAAATGTGTGTTAACTGTATGCATTTTGTGTCAAAGCAACAAGAAATGTGTTAATTGTATAGCCTTCACAGACAGATGTTGTGCTAACTGTGTTAAGAGTTTAGGAAAGTTGTTAAAAGTATTGAAAAAAGTGTCATAGCGATTGTGAAAAACTGTAATATGTTAGATTCTACTCTAACTATTTCTACATCCTTCTTCACAGGACGTTCGTTTGCAAAAAAAAGATGACGGTGTAGGTGAGTCACTAAACATCTATTACTGTCATTTTTATTCCATTACTGTCATTTTTATTTCATATATATATTTATATTTATATTATTTTTATTTATAACACTTTACATTTAATAGTTAACCGTGGTGTCTTTATGGAGAGTCTTTAAAGTTGCTTTCACACCTGCCTTGTTTGGTCCATTTAAACAGAACCCTGGAGCGTTTGGTCTGATAGTCCGGTTGGTGTGAAAGCTCATTAAACTCTGGTGTGGATCAAACAAACTAACTCTGGTCTTCTTAAAAACGGGGATCTCTGTTCTCTTCCAAGTGAGCTAGAGTTCAGTTCACTTCAGGTCAGAAGGTGATCTGACCCAAATACAGGAAGTGAACCAGGAACAGAGCATTTAGTAGCCTGCAGCTTCAACCTCACACACAATTTACAGACTGATATATGATTTAAGGGATGATAACTTTCAGATCCATAAGCTGTTCTGACCAGCATTGCTGGTCATCTGTGTGACATCATCAGTCTGTGTGACATCATCTCTCTCTCCTTCACTCGTTGTCTGTCAGCTGCTCATTGTTCACTTTCTTCTAAAATATTAGAAACACTAAAGCAGAACCAGAAACCCAAACTGTTATAAATTTAGTGTTGCTCCGTTATTTCTGAGAGCAGAAGTGTCGGCGAGTTTCAGATATTCTGTCCAATAAACAAGCAACGTCTCAAACGCGTGACATGTGTTTACAGTTTTGGTGCGTTTGACAAAGTGTGAAAGCAAACTGAACCAAATGGAAAATTCAAACCATTAATCAGCACTTCACTCGAGCTTCTGCGTGTGTGTGTGTGTGTGTGTGTGTGTAACTGTGTGTGTGTGTGTGTGTGTGTGTGTGTGTGTGTGTGTGTTAGTGCGTGTGTGTAGAGTCACCGGACACCACAATCTTCTGAACATAGTCACACTGAGAAATCCAGAGAGAGCTGTGTGGAGCTGATAGTCTTAATTAGCTTTGTAGCAACTCATCTGGCAATGGCTTGAATGTAACGGACGTTCATTAATATCAAAAAGTTACGCACTAGAGCTTTAATATTTCACTACTTAAGAAAAAGGAGAAAGCATGAATTTCCTTCAACTCTCACTGTGACATTAAACCGCAGAAACTGAAAAGATTTGAGTTTCCCCTTGGTTTGTGGAAGTCTCAGGTGCACATATTTGGAAAGCCATTGGAAAATGTTCTGTTTTTCAATTTAAAAATATGCAATTTCACTTCAATTTGGACCATTATTATTATCTCAAGAACTACAACCATTTGATCTGAGAAAGTCTTTTAGTAACATTCTTTCGGTTTAAGTGCTGCCCAAACTCCTTGGTTGCTGTGTCTTAGCTTTATTATTATTATTATTATTATTATTATGTATTATTATTATTAAAACCCTGGACTTTACATGAGATGTCGCTGTTTGTGACTGCTTCACATCGGACACTGAAGTAGTTTAAAGATTAAACACCGTGGCTGTTCTCCAACATGTATTCTATATGAATATGAAGATACATACTTCTGAGAACATTATACCTGGCCCTGACAAAAACTAACTACAACTAAATATATAAAAACTAAACCTTTCTAAAAAGTTAAACTAAACTACGATTAACAAACACTCTAACTGAAAACTGAAACTATTATAACGTTGCTCCGATATTAACTCCACCAAAACACATGAACCCTCAAATTTGACCCATTTTCAAAGTTTTGTACATAAAAACCAACCAAATTCCCCAAAATAACATGCATGTATAGGATGTACTTTTTCGCAGGTAAAATTAAAGACTACTTCCATTTAATTTTGGGAGTTGTATTCAATTTTATAGCATTTGACAAGGTTTCATTCAACAGTACAGTAAAATGACTAAACTTTGACATAACCCAGTCTGTGATCCACACAGCATTCTCTGATCTTAACTATTAGTGAAATATTTCATAATTTCTGCTGTTTTCCAAATCAAAAAATAGGTATAATGTCATATAAATTAGGTTTTTTGACCACGAATTTAAAAAACACGAACAAAAAGATCAGAAAAAGTCGAGGGGAAGATAATACAAGGGTTAAAAAAAAATTTTGCTTACAAGAAATGAAGTGTATTGTGATGATTATTACTATTATTGACATGGAGAAAAATCCCTGGCCAGTAAGCTTAGAGGGGGATCCCCATGAACTCTAGCGCCCCCCTCAGGACAAACTTTAGACTTGTAGCACCACTACTGAAGGAAGTCTGCAGGACTTTGAGCCACTGTGGCTGTCGGCTGCTTGTCTTTTTCTGCTGTTTGAACTCTGCTTTGTTAAATGAAGAAAACTTAAATTACAGAAAAAAACCTGAGGTGGTTGTTTTTGGAGCCAAAGAGGAACGATTTAAAGTCAGCGCTCAGCTTCAAACAACAATGTTAAAAACAACAGACAAAGCCAGAAATCTTGGTGTAGTCACGGAGTCAGACCTGAATTAACAGCCACATTAACCCAATCACAAACTCAGCCTATTACCACCTTAAGAATATATCAAGGGTTAAAGGACTTATGTCTCAGCAAGATTTTGAAAAACTTGTCCATGCTTTTATCTTCACTAGACTAGACTACTGTAACGGAGTCTTTACAGGTCTCCCTAAAAATCAATCAGACAGCTGCAGCTGATTCAGAACGCTGCTGCTCCAGTCCTCACTAAGACCAAGAAAGTGGATCACATCACTCCAGTTCTGAAGTCTTTACAATGGCTTCCAGGGGGTCAGCCCTATGTTCCCACAGTCCTATGTTGCCACAGCCCTATGTTCCCACATTTCTAGGACATTTTCAAAATTAAGTATTGTGTTCCTATATTTCCCTTCAATTTAAGCCCTATCCTCCCATAACATTTGTTATTTTAGAAATGTGGGAACATAGGGCCTAATTTTAAGAAAAATCTTAGAAATGTGGGAACATAGGCACTCTCCCGCTTCCAGTGCCTCAAAGAATTGATTTCAAAATACTTTTGCTGGTTTATAAATAACTAAACGGTTAGGGCCAAAATACATTTCTGATCTGCTACTACACTATGAACTAGAGCTGAAGATCTTTGCCCAAACTCATTTTACACGGGCTCGGGCCGGGCTCAGGCTTGTGCTCCGGGTTGTACAGTAAATGAGCGGTCAGGTGATGCGTTTGATGCGGTCAGGTGATGCGTTTCAATTAGCGCGAAAATGGATGCTGAGGAGGTGAAACGGAGGCTAGTCTCTGGAGGACTTGTTTTATTTCTTTGTTCCTACTACCAAGTGGCCTATAGCCTACGTTAGTCATGAATAAATGAGGTTAAAAAATGTATAAATGACTCATTCTTGACAAAAGGCAAAAGAGCTGTGCGTGCGCACATTTGAATAATGTTGGGCTGTAAACGGGTTTGGGCTTTTACAGTTTTTCACAATTGCTATGACACTTTTTTCAATACTTTTAACAACTTTCCTAAACTCTTAACACAGTTAGCACAACATCTGTCTGTGAAGGCTATACAATTAACACATTTCTTGTTGCTTTGACACAAAATGCATACAGTTAACACAAATTTAAAATGCTTGAACTTATTTTACACACAAGCTCCACCAAGACCAAAACAATGGATTATTATTGACAAATTTACAAATGCTTTCACACTGTATGTCAGAACAGATAACATCATGTTCTAAACCTTACTTATAGGCTAAAGTCAAAGTGAACAGCTGATCGTATTATAAATTTAAACACAAATATATCCCCTGCATTTTATACATGCATTTATTGAGAAACCGCTGATTGAAGTTATACAAACAGATCAATCAGCTGATTCCCTTCTAGGAAACACACCACTCAGGTGTTGAGGTTCTTTCAATCGCATGACCACATGGTAGTACAGTAAAAGAGGGCCTATTTGAACAATATACTAGATAGATAGATAGATAGATAGATAGATAGATAGATTTTTTTATTGATCCCAAAAAAATGGGAAATAACATTGTTGCAGCAGCAAAATTTCAGACACACAGCACACGTACAGAGTAAACATTAAATAATAGGAAAAAATATACATGAAATAAAAATAAAATAATACACTAGCAATATTTAAAAATATATACAATTTGGAAATAAAATGTACAGCTGTTTTGATATATATATATATATATATATATATATATATATATATATATATATACATACTGTAGATGAACACAGAAAATAAGAAAAATGCCTTCATGAGGGAGAGGAAGAGGAGTACCAGGACAATTCTGTCTCTGTCTCCTTTTTTTCATACTCTGAGATGGGTTATTCATTTTTTGTATTGTATCTCTGCAGCAAAAGAAACAAAATGGTGGCCGGGTTGGCTCAGTGGGTAGAGGAGGCGCACATATACTTGGAGGTTCATGCCTCGACGCAGAGGTCCAGGGTTCAAATCCGACTTGTGACAATTTCCTGCATGTCTTCCTCCTTTCTCTCTCTCTCCCCTTTCTCAACTAGCTGTCCTGTCAAATAAAGGTGGAAAAGCCCCAAAAATAATCTTCAAAAAAAAATATGCATGCATTTACTAAACAAAACAAAAATGTAGAGAGGCTACAAGAGAAACTTCAGTGCAAAACACAATCTATGATCAATACAATCACTATTGTCTATTGTATAAGGGCAGACCTGACACATATAAAATAATGCAGTTTCTGTAATTCCATGTGATGTTAGTGTTTGTATGACATTGTGCTATGATTGACTAAATGTTCCTGTTGGAAAGAGAACATGTGTTAGTGTTTTGGAAGAATTATTTGATTTTGAGACATGTTTGCATTGTTTTGGTGGACATAGTGTATTGTGTTAGTATATTATTGTATTTTGAAAATCAGTGTTGGTGTTTAGTTTACAATGTGTGATTTTGAGCATGAAATTAACTGTTTTGCCAATCGTGTGTTGTGGGTGTGTTGGTGCGTTAAGAGTTTAGGAAAGTTGTTAAAAGTATTGAAAAAAGTGTCATAGCGATTGTGAAAAACTGTAAAAAGCTGTCAATCAAAATGTACTTGTCGGGCTCAGACCGAGTTCTGTCGGACTCGGGCCTTGTCAGGCCGAACATTTAAGGCCGATTACAGCTCTATTATGAACCCCCCAGACCTCTCAGGTCGTCTGGGACAGGTCTGCTTGTTGTCCCCAGAGTCAGAACTAAACAGGGGGAAGCAGCGTTCAGTTTTTGTGCTCCACATATCTGGAACAAACTCCCAGAAAACTGCAGGTCTGCCGCAACTCTCACTTCTTTTAAATCAAAGATGAAGACCTTTCTTTTTGATGTTGCCTTTCTTTAAATAATTGTTTATTTCTTATACTGCACTGTAACTTTTATTCTCGTATTGTATTTTTTACATGTTTAAGAGCTCTTTAATGTTTTATGTAAAGCACTTTGAATTGCCTTGTTGCTTAAACGTGCTGTAGAAATAAAGTTGCCTTGCCTTACAACCTTTTTCTGCTGTTTGAACTCTGCTTTGTGTTTCAGCCTCCAGACGTCGTAGCGTAGCTGAGACGTCCAGAGGAACGAGGTCAGGCTGTCTGATATTATCATCTGTAACATATCTGATCTAATATTACATCACTGGACCTTAATCTCTGATATTATCATCTGTAACATATCTGCTCTAATATTACATCACTATAAACAATATAATTATATATATATATAATATTGAGTCTGTATGTACGTGAATATTGTTGTTTACCGTCTACAATTGCTTGTTTTTGCTTCAGTTAATAGTTTCAGTTCTTTAAGAAGTTTAAAATATTTCTATCTGATGAAATGATGAAGACATCAACATTTTTTAAGAAGCTTTAAAGATTTATTCTTACTTTCACATCCTTTTATACCTTTGTATGACATTTAATATTCTACACATTAATTTCTACAATGTCATGAATATAATCTAAAAACCATATAGGCCTATATTATGTACAACACAATTGTTCTTATACTCAACTATGCAGCCCTTGACAGAAAGATCATTCCCTTTCAGCCATGGATCTGCTCAAGATGTTTAATCTTTGTGCTACGTGAGTGTCCATGTGAAGCTGTTACAGCACAGCACCAATAAGGGCTGTGCAATTAATCACATTTTTAATTGTGATTATGATTTCGGCTCCCAATGATCACAAAAACAGAGTAATCAAGAAAAGCTATTATTTCGCACATTATGTTTTTCAAGTAAACTTGTATTTTGTCTTGTGTTCTGAATGAGAAAAGGAACTCAAACTGTAATGGCAACATCTTTCCAAAAGTCAAAGAATAATCGTGTTAAATAATTGTGATTTCAATATTGTTGTTTCTGAAGGAAATTCATGCCGTCTCCTGTTTCAGTGAAATATTATAGATAAACAAACTGAAAGGATTTACGTTAGGGTTAGGTTTTTTTTATTAAAATTAAATCGACAAAAACCTCGAAAAAAATCTTTAAAAACGTTACAAAATGCAAAACAATTAAAAAAAGATTAATAGGATTAATATAATAAGAAATTATAGGATTAGTTTTCCCTTTTTTAGGTAGTTTAGGGGGAGACACGGGGAGCAACGGCCCGCTGCGAGGTTGGTCCAGCGTCTTCCCATCTTTTGTTCTTTTTGGCCGGGGTCTACAGTCCCTTTTGTTTTTCCTTTTTTGTTATTTTTGGGAATATTCTTTATTTAATAAAGCTTGTTGGTTAATTCTTAACTTTGTGTTTGGCATCCTTTTTATATGTTGCATCCTCCAATCCCATTTGAGTCTTGGTTTGTCCCTTTTAAATGGAGGCCGTAACAATAGATATGATGCAATAGTATAGATATGATGCTATAGTATAGATACTGTATGATGCTATAGTATAGATATGATGCTATAGTAGAGATATGATGCTATAGTATAGATACTGTATGATGTTATAGTATAGATATGATGCTATAGTAGAGATATGATGCTATAGTAGAGATATGATGCTATAGTATAGATACTGTAAGATGTTATAGTATAGATATGATGCTATAGTAGAGATATGATGCTATAGTATAGATACTGTATGATGCTATAGTATAGATATGATGCTATAGTAGAGATATGATGCTATAGTATAGATATGATGCTATAGTATAGATATGATGCTATAGTATAGATACTGTATGATGCTATAGTATAGATATGATGCTATAGTAGAGATATGATGCTATAGTATAGATATGATGCTATAGTAGAGATATGATGCTATAGTATAGATACTGTATGATGCTATAGTATAGATATGATGCTATGCTATAGTATACATTCTGTGCTCTGCAGGAATAACACAACCACACATCTTAGTTAAAGATCTGATAACCCAATACAGGGAAGTGACAAAGTCATTATGTGTTTGAAACTTTAGCTGCAGCTAATATGTCTCTTCAAACACAAAGGAACAGACAAGCTGGGCGGAAACTTTGTTTGTCTGCAAGGACGCCGAGCGGTAAACGAGAGACGCAGGTTCGATCCCCGCCTCAGTTACGCCACACAGGAATGTCTGTGATCAATGGATGTATACGAGGCTTCAACACCTTGTTTATGATTTTTTGAATTTCAAATTTCAAATTTGACCAGCAAAACATTTGTTCATGCTTTACATGTTCCGTTTTTCCCAGCTAACTGTTCCACAAGTTGAACTTTTTAACTGACGATATACACGCTCTTTATATTTGTCCTAACCCTTTAAACTAAAACTAAACTGAGTACTCAATCAATCCACCTCCCTGCCCATCCTGGAGTTCACTGACTTTAAAAGTTAAAAAGAAAGACCACAAAAACTCACAGTAACTTTATGCTTTTATTGTGAAAAGAGACAGTTCAATTCAAAACAAAACATGACACAAGTCAACGGTATTTCTACAATTTCATGACCACAGCTTCCATCTTTAAAGGACTGGAAGAAGTTTACAATGTTCACGAGGAATCTGTTCAATCATTCTAAATTATTTTATACAAAGTTCATTCATTAGTTTATAACAATAACCTGACATATTTCATATTTCTGTGATCCTGTACAGACTCAATTGATCAGCAGTGAGAAACAGGAGGAGACTCCTGTCCTACACAGAACACAGAGACACTAAGGAACCAGAAGACCAGATCCCAAACCCAGGATAGAGAGGCTGAGTGAATGTGGTGTTGAAGGTGTAGAGGAGGATCAGTGAGTCAGAGGAGACTGTGTAGAAGGACAGAGAGCCAGCAGGACAGTCCACATACACTCCTACTCTATCAGAGACAGAGGAGGAAGTGAGGACTGTTCTTCTGTTATTGTGCCAAACAGAGTAACTACCACCATCAGAGTAGTCCAGACTCCAGGACTGATCATTATATCCAAACAAACAGTCTTCACTGTCTCCTCTCCTCCTGATTCCTCTGTAACTCACTGATATATAAACATCTCCTCTCCTTTCAACCTCCCAGTAACAGCGACCAGTCAGACCATCTCTACACAGCAGCTGAGACCAGTAGTCAAACCTCTCTGGATGATCAGGATATGGCTGATCCTCCTCCACACATGTCACCTTGTTGTCAGACAGTTTGAGGTTTCTGTTCACTGTGTTTGTGTCGAGTGTGAGTTCACAGGAATCTGACGGAGTGAACGAGACACAACCCAGCTGCAGTTATTAACCAATCAGCACTTTTATGATTACATCAGAGGGTTAAATGAGTGATGTCACAGTTTGATGAATGAAATTAAAAACACACTTACACTTCCTCAGGCTTGGTACCAACCATCTGACTCCAGCAGGATCCACCCTGAAAGGAGGAGTGTGTACATGCCCATTTTTAACCATTAATAGTCAATGCAAAGCACCTCATGAATGCTGATCATGATATGAATGACAATGGCAGTTGTTACACTGAATCATGATGACTGGTGGAGAAAGAGCAAAAAACTTCTCAGACGTTCAGGAATTGCTGCAAATTTACTTACAATGTCGGCCTGTTCTTGCACAGTGTAGGGAAAACTGATCTATAACTACATGTATTAATAATACGTCCAAAATGGCAGGGATTTGGCTACGGCACTCTGGGACAGCTTCGATATACCAAAGGTATATAATAAGATAATATAAGATTATATATAATATTTATTTAAAAAAACAAAACACTTAGCTGTCTGACATTTCCCTCTGGAAACAGCTGGTTGCCCCCAGAGTGGCGAGGACCTGTAGCCTATTTGGACCGGGATGGCATGGTTCCGGCGCATTGCCCTCTCTACTGGACCCAATTCAGTACATATATCCAAAAGCACAGCTTTAGGGAATCTAAATCGGCATATTAGCCATTCAGCCCCGTTTTGTGCATACGCCACGTTTATAAATGAGACCCCTGGTCATGAGAATTTTACTGAAACTACAGGTTGTTGTTTTATAGGATGGCGATGTCCGTCTCTAGTTCCTGATAAAATGATCTATAGGCTATATGAACGCTGTGTTATTCAACCAAAGCTGCATGAAAATAAAAGCCCTACAGAGGGAAATTAATGAGATATGTTATAGAGTAGAAATACCAGTGTGTGCCTAATATGCCAAATATACAACAAGGCATGGACATTTATGAATTTATGAATTAGAAAACATTTTAAAAAGTTTATGACGTAGCAGGAACTAGGAAAGAGTGTTTTGAGGGACTTTTTGAACTTAGAGTTGGTACTCTCCCAGCACAAGAGGAACATTGTACAGACATCAATGTACGTCTCTGATCGATCACATGAGCCATGCAGCACCAGCAACTGACATTTTAAACAGCTAGCTAACTAGTTTGCCGAACGAGTAGATCAATGCTTCATCAACACACTCTTCTCACAGCGTAGAAAGCACATTGCTCTGTGCTAAGCTAGGCTTAACCTGTCCTGGACCTATCTCTGTCGAGTTGAAACTGATTTGATCCCAGGAAAGAGGGAAAAAAAGGATTCTTCTTCAAACCACTAACAGTTCCTTTAACATATAGAGATCTGTCCAAACTAAATCAATTATTAACAAAATGGAGTTATCATTTTAGTTCCTGGAGATGTTCTCCTTTAAAGCTTCCTACCCAAATATTTACTTTTTGTATCAGTGTTTGTACCTGAGAGTGTCCAGTCTCCAGAGAGGATCCTTCAGTCCTGCTGACAGAAGCTTTACTCCCGGGTCTCCTGGATGATTGTAACTCAGGTCCAGCTCTCTCAGATGGGAGGGGTTGAAGCTCAGCGCTGAGATCAGAGAAGAACAGCCTTCCTCTCAGATCAGACAGCCTGACAGACTGCAAACACACAGATCAACACATAGGAACCCTCTGTCAACATGTGGAGGCATGTGTTTGTTTTATGTATGTTTGTTTGTTGTCCAGCTACATTTTGGTCTAGATTTAGAATACACCTTTAAAATCATCTGTGGTATTTAGTTATTCAACAACAAAAGTAAATGATTAAAAATCCTAATGTAAAGTGATTCTACATGTTGCACAGCTGTTTATCAACTAAAGCTAATCAGAGTTTAAATGGTCATCGGTTGAATGGGTTAATGAATCCTGACCTGAGAGTCTCCAATGTGCAGTGTGGACTCTTCAGTCCAACAGAGATCAGCTTCCCTCCTGAATCCTGCAGGCTGTTGTTACTCAGGTCCAGCTCTCTCAGATTAGAGGACTGAGAGCTGAGAACTGAGGACAGAGCTTCACAGCTTGTCTCTGACAGATTACAGCCACTAAGTCTGGAGAGACAACAGGAAGGAAACAAAATATTTATATTAAACTCCTGTTGAAAGATATCATAGTATTTAATGATGAATAAATCCCACTTACAAAGCTTTGTTGGAGGGACGGTAATGAAGAAGACAGATAACATTTGTGTTTAAATGTTAAGTCTGGACTTTTGGTGATAGAGAATATAAAATCCATTTTAAACACATGTTAAAATCCTTGCTATATTATTCCAAACAAGTTGGAAACATGATAACTAATTGTTACTGAATGAGGAGTATTAAGACATCCAGTATTCAAATTCACATAAGATTTTTAAAAAATTAGGTTCTCAATCTCAGCAATAGTTCATCATTCGTACTTTACGACATAAATGAGAACAAAATGCTTTGGAAACGAGCAAAGATTTCCGAATTGTTAAATTTTAAATCCTGACGTGAGAAGGGCAGTTTAAATTTAATACAGCTTAAAGTTTAGAGAAATATCATATAAGAAGACAAACAATGATTGTGTTTATATGTTGAGTCTGGACTTTTGGTGATACAGTATATGAAATCCCTTCTCATGTTTCAATATATGCTGCTCTACTCTAAACAAGTTGGAAACATGATCATTAATTGTGACTGAATTAAGCAATACACAAGAGGGTTTGATTTATCATCATTATTGGCACGATAGTGACGTGGCTAGGACCGAGACGCTTGCTCCGAGGTTCATAAGCATGACTGAAGTGATAATATGACGTTAAATCAAACCCCCTCATGTAATAAAGTAATTATACAACAATGGTTTCCAACTAAATAAAAGTTATAATCAAACTGTAATCATATTGTGGGACAATTCGTTCTCAAAATTAAGAAAAGCAACGGAGACAATTTGTAGTCCCTCCCTTTTAGACGTACTGTATGTCAGCCAGTCATCTTAAGCTAACGTTAGCTTTGTAACGGTAGAGATTGTGGAATTTTCCAAAACATAACTACATATAAACACCAAAAGCTTGGCTAATGTAATCTGGTTATAACTAAAATATCTACTGAAAAAAATATGTTTTTCATGGATAGATTTAGATACTATACATCCGCAAACTTCATTATTGACGTGTCAGTGATCCAAACTATTCCAGTAACAGTTAAATTCAGAGTGTGGTAAAAGTGTCGTTTCATCCAATGATTCACTTCTCATCCTCTTCCAACCATTCATCAAAACTAATTTCGCCATATAAATCAAAATTAACAACAAAATGATCCATTGTATCAATGTTGTAGGCTAACATTACTGTTTTTTTTGATTCAGCTCTGGAAGTTACAATGTTGCCATGGAAATGGCGGAGTAATATTTTATGTCATGCACCAGAGGCCTGTACTATGAATCAAGATCAACATGCCCTGGATTTATTTCAGTTACACGGCTTCACCTAACCTAACAACCGTGGTCCCGCATAAGCTGTGTCACAACGGTGGTTAACAACTAGTTCAGTCAACACAGTATTTCCCAATCCAGCGATACGCGCGTTTACATAAGAGGCGGTGTTTGCACAGCATGACCAATCGCAAACATCTACCAGAGCCGCATATTTTACATAAGAAGAGCAAACTATGATTCTACATAAATATGAAGAACACATACACGGTTTTACAGGCAAAACGCAAGAAGGAATGCTGGAAAAAAATGCTGACCTTGTTATGCGTAAATCACAACGCTTATCAATATCACTTCCCCATCAGTCAGGCACAAGATCTGACCATAATTACACTTGTGCTTTCCATAAACTGTCGTTGCTTTAGCCTATTATTTCAGCTGCAACCCTGGCAGTGGGAAGCGATCGTGAGAGAAAATAAAAAATATAAAAACATACTTCAAACCGATGTGGCATTGGCAACACATGGCTCAAGAAGCCAACAAAGATACGTAATTCCCTCCGCTGAAAATCTATATCTTTCATAAAAATACCTCTTATAAAAATACCCGAGCAGGTTAGATGTTCAGCATAAGTTACCACGGCAATTTAACCCGGTAACAAGTGATCCACCATCGTGATACACAAAACCCTGGGTTGAACCTGAAGTTACCTCGTTAACGGCAAATCTTGCTTCATAATACAGGCCTCTGATGTGCTCAAATGGCTCTGGGTTTGCTGTCATGCTTATTTGAGTATGTTCTAAATGTCTAGTTACCAATCAAATTGTTTGGTCAGATCTACTTGTTAAATAATCAGGAATAAACAAACATCCAGTATTCAGTCATTCAATCAAGTCATATGATATTAAAAAATATATTATTTCTGGATCTCATATTTCATTCTTTATGAAGTAATTCTAAATCAGAATAAAATACTTTGGAAACATTCACATTTTTTGAACGTTTCCAAAGTATTTTTCAATACTGTGTTTTCAAAGATTATTGTTCTCGATCTGACCTAAGAGTCTCCAGTGTGCAGTCTGGTCTGTTCAGTCCAACAGAGATTAGCTTCCCTCCTGAATCCTGCAGGTCAGATCAGGTATTTATTGATGAATAAATCCCACTTACAGAGCTTTGTTGGAGGCTTTGACCACTGGCAGCAGCCTCAGAAGAGCTGCCTCTGAAGCAGTATTTCAGTACTACACATGACCCGTGGCAAAGCCGTGAAGTAGGGAACAGAACAGAGAGGCAAAGCCCAGCACAGGCATATTTTCTGGAATTGGTTGCGCCTTGAATGACGGCGGCACTGAGGTCAAAGTTGTAACAATTTATCATAATTTGACCAGTCATTCTTCATGGACACACAGCTGGGTTCAGGTTCAGAAGAGCAGTTCAGCAAATTAGTCTTTTCTCTCAACACCAAAAGTGTTCTCTTTAGGATTCCAGCAAACCCCCAACCAAAGAATAAACAGTCTCAAGTTCCCCGCTGGACAACGAAAACTAAACTTAGTCACACATCTTGCGCTTCATAGTCAATTTTTATTTACTTCTTGTCTATACCATGTCGGCTCTGGAGAATAGCAACCTGAAAGCGTGGTTTCCTGGTGGAATCATGGAAGAAGTGTGGAGAGTGTAGAGTAATCCACTTCTGTTATAAAAGGGTGACTAAGAAAGACAGACTTTTTTACTTGTTGCTGAGGGCTACAAGCTATGAGACTCTCTGGACAGACTGGTGAGTGGCCGCGCCATGTTGGTTTTAAAGTGACAGCATCCAGGCGGTCTGGCGGTGTGTTTGTAGCGCAGGGCATTTGTGGATAAAGGCAGTGATCACTACAAGCTGACGTACATCAGAGTAAGGTAATCAGGGTAAATGCCGATCCCAGATCAGTTAAAAAAATGCCAAAATCGTCTCCGATCCGATACTGTGATTGGGACATCCCTAGCTAAAACACCATATAATATTGGACGAAAACAAGCTAAAACACCAGAGAATATTGGACCACACCAGATTCAATATTTACCTAAAGTGAAGAGTTGAAGACAGACTTTTTTGAACTTTCAAATGTGAGAATATAAATATATGTGAAGAAGAAAGATACTGAAAATAAACTCAAAATCATCTCTGGATACATAAAAGTTGAAATATGAATCAGTTACATAATGTTATTAGTAGCTTACCTCTTGTCAGCAGAGGGTTGTCGTCCTTTAAAAAACCTCTGGGGTTTAATCCATTTCTTCCAATCTTTGGGTCGCCTGGTCTCCTTTTGTAATGATGCTTGTGTAACCTCAACCCTGTGATGCACAATCAAGTTATAGACATCATTTTTTAGGACAACCTGGGCTATCAAGCCACCAACACATGATAAGTGGCAAAACCCTCTGCTCCAGCCATTCCATTGATTTCCAATGGAGAGAGCGGTGGCACCAAACTATGCACTGCGCTACCCCTGGCGTCGCGCACCGCTCGGATTTTCCGCTTTGCGCAGCGCTCAAAGTTCATTTTATTTCAACTTTGACCTAGTTGCCGCTGACCATTTGAAAGCACCACCAATACGATAACCGCATGTTGTTACCTAGCAACGAGAAATAGCACCCTTAATGATGAATACCTGCACTGTGCTTTGCTCTCTGCGCCCTACCTAGTGGTGCGCAGAGAGCAAATCGCTTATCATGTGTAGGCGGCTTTAGAATATGTATGCATGTATGCAGTTTATACATTTATTCAGAAGAATGTATGAACTGTTACTCTAAAGAGAGAGAGAATATTGGACCAGACAAGGACTACAAACAGAGAATATTGGACCAAACCAGATCCTATATTTACCTAAAGTCAAGAGTCAAAGAAAAAAGAAAAATGTATGTGAAAGAGAAAAGTACTGAAAATAAACATAAAAAACATAAAAGTTGTAACATGAATCTATAATATAATAGGTATAACTTTGGTTTGAGAAGGTTTTTCTATTTGAATCCCATTTCCTACATTCCTATGCAAGTTTAGGGACTGATATAATACAAAATCCAGAAGATAATTAAGTTGATCATAATGATAAATACTAAAAGAAAGACTTATAAGTAAAATCATATCAAACTAATTTGAAAGTGGGGTGGGGGCATGTACCCCCTTTGGAAATTACGCCTTAGAGCTTACTTCTTTTCAGCAGAGGGTTGTTGAACTTTAAATTCAATATAGCGATCATTTGACTGGTCACTCTTGAAGGACACACAGCTGGGTTCAGGTTCTGCAGAGTCTGGTCTTTGATGGATCCTGTTACACAGAGATTAAGACCAACAGGGATGGAAATTCACTTTTTTGTATTCAGACACAAAAACTGCTGGAGCTACAAACAGTAACTAACACAATATTAACACAAAGAAGTTCAATACACTATACAAAAAACTGGGTTAAAAAGCTAAAACACCAGAGAATATATTGGACCAAACCAGATCCAATATTTACCTAAAGTCAAGAGTTGAAGACTTTCAGATGTGAGAATATAAATGGATGTGAAGAAGACAGATGCTGAAAATAAACTCAAAAAACTTCTCTGGATACATAAAAGTTAAAACATGAATCAGTAATATTATAATATTAAGAGGTTACCTCTTTTCAGCAGAGGGTTGCTCTCCTTTAAAATGAATAAGGCGACCATTTGACCAGTCGCTCTTAAAGGACACACAGCTGGGTTCAGGTTCAGGTTCAGGTTCAGGAGATTCTGGTCTCTGCTGGGTCCTGATAGAAAAACACATTTTTTGAGGGTCACTTGTAAGGTCTCCCTGCATAAAATATAATATTACTATGAATATGTATGTTGGCCTAAATATTAACAATTAAATGCCAATAATGCTTTACTTTCTGTCCAAAACTCAATAAATATATCTAAATATAATATTTCAAAATGTTATCTAAGCCTGTTTTTTGGTCTAAACGTCATACCCAAATTAAAAGTGGTACAGCTCCCATATACTTTGACACTCTGGGGTGTGCTTGATATCATTAGAAAGGTAACACTGTCAACTTTGTGTTACAAGTGTAAACTGACTAAAACACGCTGCTGTAAACACATCTAGGTGAGATACAGGCAACACAAGACCAGAGCCACATGTCTCAGCTTACTACAGAAGTTGAAATACTCAAAAATAGATTTTATATGAATCTTTTTCTACAGGTATGTGCGTTTTTCTTAGGTCCATTTGGAAAGTGCAAAGCAAAAGGACAAAAAAGTGCAAAATACAAAACTTCTCAAATACACAAACATCAATCACACACAAACTTGAAATAACTATTTACATAAATATATAGAAATAAGTAATTATAAATTGTTCAGGGTGTGCTATGCATTATAACAGTCCCTGTTTATGGTGAAACACAGAGATACACATCACAGGAAGAGCATTTCACTGTAGTCCATGGTGTCGTTTGAATTGCCTCTTTATTGGCTAAAAAGGTAGCAGGGTCTCGTAACATGGAATTGCAACTGGCTCAAGCAACTGTTGATCAAAGCCAACTTGGTTCACATCGCATGCAGAGACATCATTGGGTTTCCAGCTGTCTATCTCCACCTCCCGGGAGGCTCATGAGAGGTCTTGTTTGATTCGTAAGACTTATGCCGCGTTCTATTTACCTCGCAACTCGGTTTTAACGAGGTCAAAGTCGTAAACACGCCCCCTGACCTCGGATTTACGAGCTTGGAACTCGTACAACCTCGCAGTAGCCCGAGTTCAAAATCCAACATGGCTGCCCCCTGTATCAACAGTTGTGAAAAGCTGCAGTAACATAAAGTTATAAGCACTTCTGTCTTATTTGTGTCACAAAATCAGTCGTTCACACAGGCATGTTCAACTTCTATCTGTGGACATGTTGTTACGCTGTTTGCATGCACAAAAAACGGCGTAATGCGTTGTTATCAACTGGTATTGCTAACAATAGCTAACCGGGCTAGAGACACACAGCTGGGTTCAGGTTCTGCAGAGTCTGGTCTTTGATGGATCCTGTTACACAGAGATTAAGACCAACAGGGATGGAAATTCACTTTTTTGTATTCAGACACAAAAACTGCTGGAGCTACAAACAGTAACTAACACAATATTAACACAAAGAAGTTCAATACACTATACAAAAAACTGGGTTAAAAAGCTAAAACACCAGAGAATATATTGGACCAAACCAGATCCAATATTTACCTAAAGTCAAGAGTTGAAGACTTTCAGATGTGAGAATATAAATGGATGTGAAGAAGACAGATGCTGAAAATAAACTCAAAAAACTTCTCTGGATACATAAAAGTTAAAACATGAATCAGTAATATTATAATATTAAGAGGTTACCTCTTTTCAGCAGAGGGTTGCTCTCCTTTAAAATGAATAAGGCGACCATTTGACCAGTCGCTCTTAAAGGACACACAGCTGGGTTCAGGTTCAGGTTCAGGTTCAGGAGATTCTGGTCTCTGCTGGGTCCTGATAGAAAAACACATGTTTTTTGTTAGAGCTAATGAAAACAATGAAAATCCGACTTTTAAATAGAACGCATTCAGGTTATGTCATTCGGGTATGATGTCATTCCCAGCTCCAGCTTCCAGGTTCCAAGGTAAATAGAACGCGGCATTAGGAGAACAACATTGACACCGACATTGAGCATTAGAAGTTTTGCGTGAGAAGTCAGACGCGAGAAAAAGCCCGGAAGTGAAATAGTGTTTGTCATTTTTGTTGTAATTCGGTCTCGTCACTTCAAGATTGTGAGGCAGACAGCTAGTTTTGGATAAAATGGCTTGGATATTCCATTTCCTTGGACTCTTGGCAAGTTAGGAAAAAAAAAATTTGGGACAATATCACCGATGTGGATAAAGGGAGAATGCAAAGGTATGAATGCACACTCGCTCCCGTCTTTTTCAGTGTCATGGCAACTTTATTACAGTTGTATAACTGCTATAAATCGTCTTATGTTTTGTGTGTGGGCTTACTTGAATCATGAGAGGCTAAGCTTTCAATCAATGTGTCGTATGACTGTATATTTTGAAGAATTAATGCTTAAAAGTTATTACGAAGTTTATGAGTGGCGGTTGCAGATGCGTTTAGAGGAAGTGTGCCGTCCAGAGTACACTGTTACGAAAGAGGCTAAACAGAAAGATATTTTGAGTGAGACAGGAAATTATTTTTGCAAAAATATTCTCATTTCAGTCTTTCAAACTTTATTTGAAGGAGTGTGCATGGGACTGACATGACACAAAACAACCCAGACGGGACATAGTTTAAGGTGACCAGATTTCGGAGACAAAATCCAGGGACATTTTCAGATCAGAAACGTAAATACCTCCAAAAAAGGTAATTTTTTTATCCTTGTAAACCTCAAAACAGGGACACTGCCCCAGGAGTGTCACTAGCCCTAGAGCTGCACTGGGGCACAAGCCCCCCTAGGGGGATCAATGGGCATGCTCCCCTGTAAGAAAATGTTGTCTATTTTAACGTTTAAATGCATCAATCTGGTGCACTTTGAAAAGAAATTCAGAGGTTAGACTTGATTATTCTTATCTATGAATGGGACTATTTCTGCTGTAGCCTGAACTATTTTGGACTTCAGAATTATAACCATGCACACACAGGTGGAATCATTTTTTCTTCATATTTTTGCACTAATGTCACTAGGAAGCATACCAGTAAAAATATATATTCATATTTGTAAGTGGGATATATATAAGTAAGTGGGATTGTCTGGAATCTGGCAATATAATAGCCATTATGGTGGGATACACTGGCTAAGCAATTTACAAAAATGTCTGTGCTGACATAAAAAGTTTACATGAGAATACATTATAATTTTGGCCCAAAGTTGGATACCATGTAGAAATTTGTTGCAATTTCAAAACCGGATTACTCAGGAACCGCTTGTTGTACCGATGCATGTGTTGAGTGAAGTTTGTGAGATATTTCACAGAGAGTAATCGGTGTGCAGAGATTATGCAGATGCAAATATGATAACATTTCATGTAAATTCAATGTTAATTTTCTCGAAAACCATTTGTCACGCCAACTGGCGCTAATATCATTGGAAAGCTTAGATTCTGGTTGAGGTGGTTGTGCTAGACTCAGGCCTTTGGCTGACTCTCTATCTGTCAGAGGGAGAGCAGGAGTGCGATTGTGAAGAAGTTGGTAATTTCATGGCACAGATTTTTGCATGCACTATATCTTTGTCACATTCTCATTAGGGGCTGAGCCCCCCTAAAGGTCTGATCCTAGAATCACCCCTGCTGCTACTTCATACTTGTACTCCACTACACCTCAGTGGGAAATGTTGTCATGGTTACTGCACTACATTTATCTGACAGCTTTTGCTTTATTGCTTCACGCTGGGCTTGTTTCTCCAACAGCTCATTGAGTATCAGATACAATTAAAACTATTAATAGTATTACTAGGAAATATTTTCCTTTGACATTGGTCCAGTATTAAACGAGATCGCTGCAGTCGGCAATGGAGAAACAAGCTACAATGTAAGTTAATAGGACGTCAATTATCCAGCTTGTATTTACGTTCATAAAAGTGATCGTTTTGCCACTGACAGGCTCAGATTAATATTCTAAGTGTATGACAACATTACTTGGACTTGCAAAAAATGACTTGTGAACATCTCTGCTGTGCGCCCATTTCTAATGTCTCTATTGGCAGATTCCAAGACTCTTACAGTTCATAGTCATGTTGGACCGTTCAATGTTCCACGCTTATTAAAAGAAAAACACTTATTGCTGCCAGTTCATATCTATGTTCTCATCCTTGCACAAGAATATAGAGTTTTTTTTCCACAGAGGCAGCCTGGTCTAAAACAATTCTAAAAATATGAAAGAAATCATAGAGACAAATGTAAAAAAAACACAAAAACTTTTTTTAAAAAAGGGACAAAAATAAATTAAAATAAACATTCAAAAAGTGTTTAAAAAAAACACAGATATACAGTTAGCCTTTTAAAATTATATCAGATTAGTAAACAGAATGTGCCTTTGGAACATTGGATGAATGGTTGCTGATAATGGTCAATGTAGATGTTGCAATGATCAGCCACTTCTTTCTACAACAGTCGAGAACCCTTTTACAATTATGTAAGCACATGATGTAATCTGCAAACTGCTGCCCTGGTTAAAAAACAATGCAACTGATCTCAGCTGGTATTCTGTCTATAATGGAGTGGAATGGAAATTTCTAAGTGACCCCAAACTTTTGACTGGTAGTGTGTGTGTGTGTGTCAGCTAAACTGTAACTGTAAAGACAGCTACATGTGAAGGGGGGAGAATTTTGGCAGTGGGAGATTTTCTGCACACAGGTAACAGAGACATAACGTAATGGATGGCTGCTAGAGCCTGAAATGATCTGTTCCCAGGCAGATCATTAAACTTCCTGTTACTGCTGTTAGCACCCGTGACTGGAGTTTGTGCTAGCTGAGTTTGTGTTCCTATAACAATATAACATGGGTACAGTCGTTGACATTTTATTGCAGGAATATTGTTACGGATGGCTGGAGAAAATGCGGACCCAAAATGCAGAGGCGGAAACTGAGGATAATTTTGATGTTTTAATAAACTAAGAAAAAGTACAAAAACCAAAAGAGTCCTGGAAACAAGCAGGCAAAAACAGGAAACCAAAAATAAAGTCTAAGAAAAACAGAAACTCACGACACGAACTGAGAAGACAAACAAAACTGAAAAACAAACTGGAGACAAAACACACGGGAATACAAAACTGGCTACAAGACACACAATGATCTGACACCAGACAGGGGGAAGACAAAGACTAAATACACAGGGTAACAAGGAAACACAAGACAGGTGACACAAGGCTGGGAAACAGGTGAAACACATTAGGGCAATCACAAGGGTGGGAAAACACAGGAAGTAAAACAAGACAAGACAGAAAACAAGACCGTCAAAATAAAACAGGAAACAGGGCAAAAATACAAAACAGAAAAAACAGATTACCAAAACAAGACAAAACACACCAAACCCATAACAAATATTACATATTGTACCTTTTAAATCTAATCTCTCCAAGGATGCAAATAAACTAAAACCACTCAGATCATGTAAATTTAGTCTTGATCAACAACGGCTCATTTACAGGATAGTTCCGTATAGGCCGCGTTGACGTGTTGCTCCAATGAATAGCAGCTATCAATGCAGTATCTATATGTATATATGCTATCTATAGGTTCACACAGATAGTGAAATCAGATCTGGTGATGAATTCCAGGTTGTCAAAATGGCTTCCATCCCTCCTCTATTAACTGTTTTTGTTGAGAAAGTTCTTAAGAAAAGTCTTCGTCTGATTCATGACGTGTTCCTAATCAGCAGAACTGTTAACAGGTGAGTTCTGAGAACGAGGAATCCCAATGTCTTCGTAAATTGAAAGCTCATGGCCCGCTAGTGGTGGGCGGATTGATCCAAATATCGATAATATCGATACCAACGTTGGTATTTATATTAATCAATACCAGTGTAATGAGATGAATACTTTAGTTTCAGTTTCTCTCCAGTATGCACCGCTGTGGTTTCATCAAAGAGGCGACCTGGCTGTCTGTGTCTGTGTCACAGTGCAGAGCAGGAACTCTTTCCTCCTCCCCCCCCCCCCCTCTTGTGATTTCATCTTTGCAGCTCCATCAGATAATAATCAAAACTGCCAAATATGAGTACCAAAGCTTTCTTCATACTTTATAAAACACAAGTTTTTTCACTGTCTGGTGGGCAGCAGTCAACTGAAACAAACAACAAATTCCTGAAATAAAAGTTTATTAAAATTTTTATTAGATTACAAAGGGACTTTGGGGACAAAGGGTTTTTATATTATATTCAGAAGTTATGTGTAGAATATAAAATGTCATACAAAGGTATAAAAGGATGCGCAAGTAAAATGATGAATCTTTAAATCTTCTTGAAACGTTTTTTGATGTCTTCATCATTTCATCAGATAGAAATAATTTAAACTTCTTAAAGAATTGAAACTATTAACTGAAGCAAAAACAAGCACTTGTAGATGGTAAACAACAATAATCTTGTACATACAGACTCTATATATATATATTGTGATGTCACGAGAGGCTGTGTCCTGGAGGGACGTTACATTCCTTTGAAGTGGCTGCAATCACAAGCAGCTATGGCTCCATCTGCTGGTGCAGTCGGGAACTCCTCCACTCAAGACACTACATTCCCACACACAGCTGAGACTGATCAGATCCTGATGAGCTGAAGCGCTTTTTAAGGCCTAGAGACACACTCGTGTGGGTGTGTGAGTTTTGGATATATATATATCTATATATCTCTCTATCTATCTATCTCTCTATCTATCTCTCTATCTCTCTATCTATCTATCTATATATCTATATATATATATATCTATCTATATATATATCTATATATATATATATATATATTCTGTAAGTCATATGAACAACAGAGATCAAAAGCACCAGCGATGAATATTAGAGCAGATATGTTACAGATGATAATATCAGAGATAAATGTCCAGTGATGTAATATTAGATCAGATATGTTACAGATGATAATATCAGACAGCCTGACCTCGTTCCTCTGGACGTCTCAGCTACGCTACGACGTCTGGAGGCTGAAACACAAAGCAGAGTTCAAACAGCAGAAAAAGGTTGTAAGGAAAGGCAACTTTATTTCTACAGCACGTTTAAGCAACAAGGCAATTCAAAGTGCTTTACATAAATCATTAAAGAGCTCTTAAACATATAAAAACAAATACAATACGAGAATAAAAGTTACAGTGCAGTATAAGAAATGAACAGTTATTTAAAGAAAGGCAACATCAAAAAGAAAGGTCTTCATCTTTGATTTAAAAGAAGTGAGAGTTGCAGCAGACCTGCAGTTTTCTGGGAGTTTGTTCCAGATATGTGGAGCATAAAAACTAAATGCTGCTTCCCCCTGTTTAGTTCTGACTCTGGGGACAACAAGCAGACCTGTCCCAGACCACCTGAGAGGTCTGGGTGGTTCGTAATGTATTAGCAGATCAGAAATGTATTTTGGCCCTAAACCGTTTAGTGATTTATTAACCAGTATTTTGAAATCAATTCTTTGAGGCACTGGAAGCGGGAGAGTGCCTATGTTCCCACAATTCTAAGATTTTTCTTCTTAAAAATTTCCTTTTTCAAAAATTTGTATCAGATTGTATTCCCCTAACCCTAACAAATGTTATGGGAGGATTGGGCTTACATTGAAGGAAAATATAGGAACAAAACACCTAATTTTGAAAATGTCCTAGAAATGTAAGAACATAGGGCTGTGGGAACATAGGGCCTAATTTTAAGAAAAATCTTAGAAATGTGGGAACATAGGACTGTGGGAACATAGGGCTGACCCCCTGGAAGCCAGTGTAAAGACTTCAGAACTGGAGTGATGTGATCCACTTTCTTGGTCTTAGTGAGGACTCGAGCAGCAGCGTTCTGAATCAGCTGCAGCTGTCTGATTGATTTTTAGTGAGACCTGTAAAGACACCGTTACAGTAGTCAAGTTTACTGAAGATAAAAGCATGGACAAGTTTTTCCAAATCCTGCTGAGACATAAGTCCTTTAACCCTTGATATATTCTTAAGGTGGTAATAAGCTGACTTTGTGATTGGGTTAATGTGGTTGTTGAAATTCAGGTCTGACTCCATGACTACACCAAGATTTCTGGCTTTGTCCGTTGTTTTTAACATTGTCGATTGAAGCTGAGCGCTGACTTTAAATCGTTCCTCTTTGGCTCCAAAAACATCCACCTCTGTTTTTGTTTTTTTTTATTTAAGTTTTCTTCATTTAACAAAGCAGTGTCACGTTTTACGACTGGAGAGGAGGCTTTTCAAGTGCTCAAACCAATGTCATGATCGAAGACTGGAGAGGAGGCTTTTAAAATTCACACTTTGTGTCTTTATTGACACCAAAATATACCCACACCAAACTACCAAAAAAAACAATATTAAACTGAGGCACAATAACAGCAAACAAACCAGCAACCTCGCAAGCTGCCAAGATTCCTCAAGCCTTCTTCTCCTGAAGCACCTTTTAACTCAGCCCCCCCCCCCCTAATTAGAACCTACCACCTGCACAGGTGAGTATAGGGTGATCTATCCTGAGCAAGCAAGTTACACTTAAGTTTCTCAAAACATCATTACAATAGGATAGATCAGTTACTGCCGACAATACTATTTATACATATATGTGCACCCACTACAATAGGCACCCCAAATATTATAAAAATGTCAGTTACTGCAGAACTATCTTACCTACAGAAAGGACCTAATGAGGCAAACCTGCATCCACTCTCCCTGATTAAACTGGTGAGCAGCTGAGCTACCCCCTTATGAACCCATAAAACCTGCCGAACAGGCCTATGTCAAATAATAAAGTAACAAATACAACATTAGTGATATTAAGAATTAAGCAGACACCAAACAGTATTCATTTTGGGAACAGCCTAGTGAAAAGGGAGAAAGGCAGCCTTTTCACACAGCGTTCAAACAGCAGAAAAAGACAATTAGCCGATATATATATCTCTCGCTTCAAATGTACCAAGATAGATAGATAGATAGATAGATAGATAGATAGATATATATATCGCTTCAAATGTTCTTCTGACAGAAGCCAGGTTCCTGTTTCTGTGCATTTATTCTTAACAGCCGAAGGTTTTTAACAGGAAGTCATAAAGGCAGCGCTGGGGTGTGGGGGGGTGGGGGGGCAGGGTTTGAATTTTCCATTTGGTTCAGTTTGCTTTCACTTTGTCAAATGCACCAAACACTGTAAACACATGTCACACGTCCGAGACGGTTGCTTGTTTATTGGACAGAATATCTGAAACTCGCCGAAATAATGGAGTAACAACCAAATTCATAACGTCCTGGGTTTTCTAGTTCTGCTTTAATGTTTCTAATATTTTAGAAAAAAGTGAACAATGAGCAGCTGTAAGACAGCGAGTGAAGGAGAGAGAAAGTTGATGTCACACAGACAACCAGCAATGCTGGTCAGAACAGCTTATGGATCTGAACGTTTTTTTAAATCATATACGAGTCTGTAAATTGTGTGTGAGGTTGAAGATGCAGGCTAGTAAATGCTCTGTTTCTGGTTCACTTCCTGTATTTGGTTGATTGATTGATTGATCACGTTCTGACCTGAAGTGAACTGAACTCTAGTTTTGGGTCATTGTCTTGTTAAAGACCCATTTCAAAGGCATTTCCTCTTCAGCATAAGGCAACATGACCTCTTCAAGTATTTTGATGTATTAAAACTGATCCATGATCCCTGGTATGTGATAAATAGGCCCAACACCACAGTATGAGAAACATCCACATAACATGATTTTTGCACCACCATGCTTTACTGTCTTCACAGTGTACTGTGGCTTGAATTCAGTGCATGGGGGTCGTCAGACAAACTGTCTGCGGCCCCTAGACCCAAAAAGAACAATTTTGCTCTCATCAGTCCCCAGAATGTTGCGCCATTTCTCCTTTGGCCAGTCAATGTGTCCTTTGGCAAATGTCAACCTATTCAGTACATGTCTTTTTTTCAGCAGTGGGACTTTGCGGGGGCTTCTAGCTGATAGCTTAGCTTCACATAGCCTTCTTCTGATCCTAACAGTACTCACAGGTAACTTTAAGTCTTCTTTGATTTTCCTGGGGCTGATCATTGGTTGAGCCTTTGCCATTTTGGCTATTCTTCGATCCATTCGAATGGTAGTTGACCGTTTTTTCCCATGTCGTTCAGGCTTTGGATGCCATTTCAAGGCATTTAAAATCATTTTGGCTGAGCAGCCTATCATTTTCTACACTTCTTTATATGTTTTCCCCTCTCCAATCAATTTTTAATCAAAGTCTGTTGTTCCTCAGAGCAATGTCTGGAACAACCCATTTTGCTGAGTATTTCAGTGTGAAATGCACTATAACCAGCATGCACAACATTTGCTTCCTTCCTTAAATATGGGCCATAACTGACACCTGTTTCGTCACAGGATCAATCACCTCACTAACTGAACTATTATTTTGAACATGCCCCTTTCAATTACAGATTCAATTACACAGAATGAGCAGCATGCATGTCATGACTGTTGGGTCTGTTGGTTTTCTATGACTCTACAACACTTACTAGGAAATGATTTGCCAAAATTTGATTTATGAGGTTAGTGATGTTGGACTGCTATTATTTTGAACACAACTGTATATATGAAATAAAAATGACAGTAAAAGATGTTTAGTGACTCACCTACTCTGTCATCTTTTTTTTGCAAACACACATCCTGTGAAGTGTATAAATAGTTAGAATAGAATCTAACATATTACTGTTTTTAAAAATTTAATTGACACAAACTCAAGTTAAAAAGTGCTTCACAAATAACTTAAATTGCTCATATTATGCTCAGTTTCAGGTTCATAATTGTATTTAGAGGTTATATCAGAAAAGGATTAATTTTTTTTAAAAAACACCATATTTTTGTTGTACAGGACATTGCTGCTGTTTTTTTGTGTGTACCTAGGTAATGACTACTAACCAGTCAGAAGCAGAGTATGAGGGCGTGCCCTGACAGTACCTAGGTAAGGACTACTAGCCAGTCAGAAGCAGAGTATGAGGGTGTGCCCTGACAGTACCTAGGTAAGGACTACTAGCCAGTCAGAAGCAGAGTATGAGGGCGTGCCCTGACAGTACCTAGGTAAGGACTACTAGCCAGTCAGAAGCAGAGTATGAGGGCGTGCCCTGACAGTACCTAGGTAAGGACTACTAGCCAGTCAGAAGCAGAGTATGAGGGCGTGCCCTGACAGTACCTAGGTAAGGACTACTAGCCAGTCAGAAGCAGAGTATGAGGGCGTGCCCTGACAGTACCTAGGTAAGAACTACTAGCCAGTCAGAAGCAGAGTATGAGGGCGTGCCCTGACAGTACCTAGGTAAGGACTACTAGCCAGTCAGAAGCAGAGTATGAGGGTGTGCCCTGACAGTACCTAGGTAAGGACTACTAGCCAGTCAGAAGCAGAGTATGAGGGCGTGCCCTGACAGTACCTAGGTAAGGACTACTAGCCAGTCAGAAGCAGAGTATGAGGGCGTGCCCTGACAGTACCTAGGTAAGGACTACTAGCCAGTCAGAAGCAGAGTATGAGGGCGTGCCCTGACAGTACCTAGGTAAGGACTACTAGCCAGTCAGAAGCAGAGTATGAGGGCGTGCCCTGACAGTACCTAGGTAAGAACTACTAGCCAGTCAGAAGCAGAGTATGAGGGCGTGCCATGCTAGCAGCTAGGTGAACATTATAACGTGTGTTCCAAAGTGACCACGTTTGTCTCTGAAGTAAAGGCTGGACTACAATAGAGCTGTTTGGAGCAGTTTGTGAACAGTGTTTTCTGTTGGAGATGGTAAGACCCTTTGGGGGGGACTTTGGGCTTTTTCACTTTGTAAACCTATAACATGCACAAAAAAGATATATAACACAATAGAGAAAAGGGAAAAAGCATAATATGAGCACTTTAAGATGACATAAAATACATTTCACGATAGCAAATCAAACGCAGTAAAGCCACATAATAAATCAATTTAAGAAAATGCAAAATGAACGACTCTGCGACCTCTCATGTTTCAGAGTAATGTAGAAATATTTTTGTTTTGAAGAATAAATACAGGAACATGACTCAGCAGAGTGATTTGAAAGTTACCTTTTGATGATGATGGACGTTACTATGACGAAGAGAACAGTGAGCAGAGTGAAGAGAAGCAGACGAACAGCCAGCAATGTGTCAAAGGCTTTTGTTCCTGTGAAACAGATCAGAGAGCTGTTGGACTGTAGACTAGTAATGCACCAAATGTTCCTGAGAAACAGATCAGAGAGCTGTTGAACTGTAGACTAGTAATGCACCGAATGTTCCTGAGAAACAGATCAGAGAGCTGTTGAACTGTAGACTAGTAATGCACCGAATGTTCGGCTACTGAAATTTTCAGCCAGAATAGCAAAAAAAAAAAAAATTTTCAACCATTGTAGACTGAGAGGTGCAGACGCTTTATAAATGTTCCAAACATGTCGGCAGTGTGGATGTTATTGAGGGCTAGACTTGGACTGTATAGACCTTTTTCACGGCAGACATGTTGACATGTCATAGTAGGAAAAACACAGGTGTATTCAAAACCATTAATGATGGCAGCATTCCACTTAGGAGAGGCCATGGTATTGTTCATGCTGACTCACTGACATAGCTTACTGGGACACTTGATGGAATTGAGATATCGTTAAGGTTATCAATTTCAGCTGTGCTTTTCCTACTATGACAAGTCAAAATGTCTGCTGTGAAAGAGGTCCATAAACTTTACTGTTTGGCTGATTTCGGTTTTCAACTTCGCCCCCGGTGTGTTTGTCAAAACACGGACTGAGATGACTTCTCTCTTTTGATACTTGAATGAATTCATTATATGACTTACAGGCCTCAATGACACGGTTAATCATTGACATCCTCAGTAATAGATTTCTCCTACTTTACAACTCTATTTAAGTTAAAATAATTATTTCCTACAAACAGAAAACTGATCAAACAAACCTTCCTCATCTTCCACGTGCAGGCTGTACGGCACGGAGAGGGTGCGGTTGTTCCTCTTCAAACCACAGGTGTAGTTCCCAGAATCCTTTGCAGTCAGATAACCCAGATGGAGGGCGGGGCCAGACTCGGAGAGGGCGGAGCCATCTCTGAACCAGGTGACCTCCAGTTGGTGGATAGTGCAGATTACAGCAGAACAGTTCAGTGTGACTGCTTCTCCTCTTTTAAACTCTCCGTCATCTCTGGAGCTTCTTATCTTCATCTGAGCACCATCTGAAGTAAATATGAAAAATAAAATAAATGTGCATTATAAACGTCCTTTATTACATTCAGTACATAGTTTTTGAGCAAATTTAGCCCGAAGTGCATTAAATTGTTTTACTATGAACAACAACTACTGCAAATTCTCACTTAATATAATCTTAAACAAATGTCATTTTAAATGCTCTTACCTACGACTGTGACTCTCACTCCTGCTAGGGCAGTAAAAGATGCTCTGGGATCATTAGCTTCCACTCTGAAGCGAAAAGTTGCGTCGTCTTCCTTCTGTAAATCTGAGATCTGTAAAGTGCAGTCTCCCTTCTTGTCTCCCAGGTAACTGTAACGAGGGTCGATGTTCTGTGATTCGCTGTCGTACACAGACGGCGTGGTAAGCTGACAGAATTCATGGATGTTGCACCAAACGACTCTGACGACCTCGATCAAAACTTCTCTTCCATTGTCAACGACAGACTTTGGTGGTTTGAAGGAGCAGGGGAGGGTGACTGTTGATCCTATCACACCACAAACAGGATCTGGATAGTTCACACTTTGACCCAGAGCACCTGGAACAACAACACAGTGTGATAAGGAATAAAGGAACTTGATTTGCCTGTCTCTTAGTCTGGCTCCTCCCTCCTACGTACTTCTGCTCAATTTTCATTTTCCTTCAGTACTACGTCTGGGTTTGCGGTATATTCCCCGGGTTTTCTCCGGCCAAATCTCTAAGCCGACATCACAACCAAACGTTAGCGAATGGTTATGGCAGATCCAGAGTGGCTCTGGGCAGATCCAATAGTTTTATACTTCAACAGAGTACCCGCCTTCAAGGAAGTTAACACTTGTCAATGGAGAGAGGCCAGACTCTCTGGACCAATGAAATTGACCAGAGTCTGGTAGGACCAGGCTAATGGACCAGAGTCTGGTAGGACCAGGCTATCAAGGACACGGTTAATCATTGACATCCTCAGTAATAGATTTCTCCTACTTCACAACTCTATTTAAGTTAAAATAATTATTTCCTACAAACAGAAAACTGATCAAACAAACCTTCCTCATCTTCCACGTGAAGGCTGTACGGCACGGAGAGGGTGCGGTTGTTCCTCTTCAAACCACAGGTGTAGTTCCCAGAATCCTTTGCAGTCAGATAACCCAGATGGAGGGCGGGGCCAGACTCGGAGAGGGTGGAGCCATCTCTGAACCAGGTGACCTCCAGTTGGTGGATAGTGCAGATTGCAGCAGAACAGTTCAGTGTGACTGCTTCTCCTTTTATAAACTCTCCGTCATCTCTGGAGCTACTTATCTTCATCTGAGCACCATCTGAAGTAAATATGAAAAATAAAATAAATGTGCATCATAAACATCCTTTATTACATTCAGTACATAGTTTTGAGCAAATTTAGTCTGAAGTGCATTAAAATGTTTTACTATAAACAACAACTACTGCAAATTCTCACTTAATATAATCTTAAAAAATGTCATTTTAAAAGCTCTTACCACCGACTGTGACTCTCACTCCTGGTTGGCCAGTAAAAGTTGATCTGGGATCATTAGTTTCCACTCTGAAGCGAAAAGTTGCGTCGTCTTCCTTCTGTAAATCTGAGATCTGTAAAGTGCAGTCTCCCTTCTTGTCTCCCAGGTATCTGTAACGAGGGTCGTTGTTCTGTGATTCGCTGTCGTACACAAACGGCGTGCCTGTCCAACACATGTGAGGGCTCTGGCACCAGGCGACTCTGACGACCTCGATCAAAACTTCTCTTCCATTGTCATTGACAGACTTCAGTGTGTTGAAGGAGCAGGGGAGGGTGACGGTCGATCCTTTCACACCACAGACAGGATCTGGATAGTTCACATTTCGACCCAGAGCACCTGGAACAACAACACAGTGAGATTAGGAATAATAACTTGATTTAGAGTGAATGCTTTGATGTGAAAACTAATCAAATAGGGCTGGGTATCGCGGATGATTTCCGATTTGATAACATTTTCGAGTCAATATCATTCAGGTTAGGAAAATTTCAGATATAATACCAGTTTAGCTTGGATGGTAAAGAGATTCTCAGAGAACATATTTACCAAGTTAATGTTTACATTAAAGTGATCATATTATGCTCATTCAGGTTCATAATTGTATTTAGAGGTTATATCAGATTAGGTTTACACGGTTTAATTTTAAAAAAAAGATTTAGCTACAGAGTGAGGCATCACACGTCTGTTCAATCTTTGTTGGGAGTCACACATGCAGTAGGTAGGTAAGGACTACTAGCCAGTCAGAAGCAGAGTATGAGGGCGTGTCCTGACAGTACCTAGGTAAGGACTACTAGCCAGTCAGAAGCAGAGTATGAGGGCGTGTCCTGACACTAGCTAGGTAAGGACTACTAGCCAGTCAGAAGCAGAGTATGAGGGCGTGTCCTGACACTAGCTAGGTAAGGACTACTAGCCAGTCAGAAGCAGAGTATGAGGGCGTGCCACGCTAGCAATAACGTGTGTTCCAAAGTGACCATGTTTGTCTCTGAAGTAAAGGCTGGACTACAATAGAGCTGTTTGGAGCAGTTTGTGAACAGTGTTTTCTGTTGGAGATGGTAAGTCCCTTTGGGGTGGACTTTGGGCTTTGTCACTTTTTAAACCTATAACATGCACAAAAAAGATATATGACACAATAAAGGAAAGGGAAAAAGCCAAAAAGCATAATATGAGCAATTTAAATGTCCAACATGTAATACTGACAGCTAGCATTTAAAATAGTTATTGTAGTTCAAATTGAAATACTGAAAAGACTCGTCTCCCCCGGCCCCTCCTCCCAGCGTTGAAGTTCACGGGAGTTACCAGGTTGAGAACACTGAACCCAACGTCACACAATGTCAATGTTAGCTTGATGCTAGTCTCGTATTGCCAGACATTACTCCCCAGCACAGAGGAGTTATAAATAATATAATAAATAATTTCATAACGATATGTTGTAGGGCTGTAACGATATGCGATATGAAACCGAAATCGGAAGGCGGAGTGAGAAGGCAGAATCGCGACACACCCGTCCAACTCCCAGAGTTATCCTTCCCGTCCAGATCCAATGCTACAACATCTTTAAATTACTATTAGTATTACTAAAAATAATTGAGCGTGTTGAACGATGTTGTAATCTTATGTTACCCACCGAGAATTAGCTTACGTTATAGACCAAACATTAGCATTAGCTACTTGTCAACCAGCACCTTTATAGTAGGCACCAAAGCACTTTTCCTCTTGGGTCACACTCGAGTTCCCATCTTTGCGTTATACCACATTTAACCTGACATATCAACAGCAGCCTTTCTGTTTATATCTCTATAGCCCTCAGATGAGAGGTCATAGAGAATTGGACATTCGGACACTGACAGAATGAGTCGTTTGCCATTTTTTTTCTACTTGCTTCTGACGCTTTCAACGGTGTAGTACGACGTCCACTTGAGGCGCATTGCGTATTACGGATCTGATTTCAAGTGCAAAAAAACGCATGAAAAAAACTTGCATTGAACAGGTCCTTCTTCAAAACAATTCTACTGGTTTTCTGCTACAAGGGGCAATCATTGTGTTTTCATTTTTGTTTTTGATAGCATTTTCATAGGATGCTCTTACCTAAGAGTCTGACTCTCACTCCTGATATGTCAGTGAAAGATGCTCTGCGGTCATTAGCTTCCACTCTGAAGCGAAAAGTTGCGTCGTCTTCCTGCTGTAAATCTGAGATCTGTAAAGTGCAGTCTCCCTTCTTGTCTCCCAGGTATCTGTAACGAGGGTTGTTGTTGTTTGATTCGCTGTCGTACACAGACGGATTGCCTGTCCTACACATGTGAGGGCTCTGGCACCAGGCGACTCTGACGACCTCGATCAAAACTTCTCTTCCATAGTAATCAACAGACTTCAGTGGTGTGAAGGAGCAGGGGAGGGTGACTGTCGATCCTTTCACAGCCCAAACAGGGCTATCTGGATAGTTCACACATTGACCCAGAGCAGCTGGAACAACAACACAGGGAGTTTAGGAATAAAGGAACTTGATTTAGAGTGAATGCTTTGATGTGAAAACTAATAAATAGGGCTGGGTATTGCCAAAGGTTTTACAAAATTCAATTCAGAATTCACAAGGCCCAGATTCGATAACATTTTTAATTCCATATCAATCAGAACTGTAGAATTAACAGGGTTAAGTTATTGATATTATTGCCACTTTTGTTTTCGATAGCATCACCACAGGATGCTCTTACCAGCGACTGTGACTCTCACTCCTCCTGGGTCAGTAAAAGATGCTCTGGGATCATTCATTTCCACTCTGAAGAGAAAAGTTGCGTCGTCTTCATTTTGTAAATCTGTGATCTGTAAAGTGCAGTCTCCCTTCTTGTCTCCCAGGTATCTGTAACGAGGGTCATTGTTCTGTGATTTGCTGTCGTACACAGACGGAGTCTCTCCCTGACAGGTTTCATGGTTCTTGCACCAGATGACTCTGACGACCTCGATCAAAACTTCTCTTCCATTGTCATTGACAGACTTCAGTGGTATGAAGGAGCAGGGGAGGGTGACTGTCGATCCTTTCACACCACAAACACGATCTGGATATTTCACTCTTTGACCAAGAGCAGCTGGAACAACAACACAGTGAGATTAGGATTAAAGGAATTTGATTTAGAGTGAATGTTTTGATGTGAAAACTAATCAAATTAGGGCTGGGTATTGCGGATGATTTCCCGAATTTGATTCCGAATTCACAAGTTCCCGATTCAATAACACTTTCGATTCAATATCAATCAGATTAGGGAAATTTCAGATACAATACCAGATTAGCTTAGATGTTAAAGAGATTCTCAGAGAAGTTATTTACCAGGTTAATGTTTACATTAAGAACTGACCTCCAAAAAGTTAGTTTAACGAACTTTTTACTGAACAGCACTAACATGACAGTCATTGACAAACTACAGCAGTCGTCGACACAATACAGTGAAACTGTTGACTACAGCCAGAGAGGAGAGAAATCATAAACAACTATACAACTACACATGGTAAACTATGAAAAAATCCATCCCTCTGAAAAATTAACATTTGAATTGTTAAGTTTAAACACCAAAAGAACTAGTTACATTTTTGGCAGATATTCAAAGATAGATTTTAGGATTTCATTAATCAATAACAGATCACTCAAACAAAGATCAATTTTAATTGAAGATTGATTATTTTAACCCAGCCGTACTAAAGAAAATGGGCCTCAGCTACTAAAACAGAACACAAAACGAGAAAATAATAAAACAGATTCAGATCTGCAACTTCAGAAGCATAAACGTTTGATGTGAAAAACTGACAAAAACATCATTAAAGATACTAATGTAATGTAAATAAAGTCCATGTCTTACCAGTGAGCAGTAACGTGAAGCAACAGTAAATCTTTCTGTCCCACACTGCCATCCTTTCTTTTTTAATGAGTTGATTTAATGTTTTACTTGTTTGAATGTTGAACCTGCAGCAGCGATGAGAAAGACACTGACTGACTGTAGAATCGTCAGAGGCGTCTGTGTCCCTGTGCAGTCAGATGTGCGAAAAAATTACTGACTAATAATAGGTCACACTTCTTTTGCAGTGCTAAAACGTGTAAAAACGCCCTTACACTCAAACCAACACGTTACTTCTTCTTTTTGTCAGCTAAATTCAAATGTTAATTTTTCAGAGGGATGGATTTTTTCATAGTTTACCATGGTGTAGTTGTATAGTTGTTTTATAATCTCTCTCCTCTCTGGCTGTAGTCAACAGTTTCACTGTATTGTGTCGATGACTGCTGTAGTTTGTCAATGACTGTCATGTTAGTGCTGTTCAGTAAAAGGTACTTTAAACAAACTTTTTGGAGGTCAGTTGTAAACATTAACCTGGTAAATAACTTCTCTGAGAATCTCTTTTACATCTACGCTAAACTGGTATTGTATCTGAAATTTCCCTAACCTGATTGATATTGAATCGAAAGTGTTATCGAATCGGGAACTTGTGAATTTGGAATCAAATTCGAGAAATTATACTCAATACCCAGCCCTATTTTGATTAGTTTTCACAACAAAGTATTCCCTCTAAATCAAGTTCCTTTAATCCTAATCTCACTGTGTTGTTGTTCCAGCTGCTCTGGGTCAAAGAGTGAAATATCCAGATCCTGTTTGTGGTGTGATAGGATCAACAGTCACTCTCCCCTGCTCCTTCATACCACTGAAGTCTGTCAATGACAATGGAAGAGAAGTTTTGATCGAGGTCGTCAGAGTCGTCTAGTGCCAGAACCATGAAACCTGTCAGGGAGAGACTCCGTCTGTGTACGACAGCAAATCACAGAACAACGACCCTCGTTACAGATACCTGGGAGACAAGAAGGGAGACTGCACTTTACAGATCACAGATTTACAAAATGAAGACGACGCAACTTATCGCTTCAGAGTGGAAACTAACGACAGCAGAGCATCTTTCACTGACCAATCAGGAGTGAGAGTCAAAGTCATAGGTAAGAGTATCCTATGAAAATGCTATCAAAAACAAAAATTGAAACACAATGATTGCCTCTTGTAGCAGAAAACCAGTAGAATTGTTTTGAAGGACATGTTCAATGCAAGTTTTTTATCCAGTTAGTGTTTTTTTGGCTTAACTCTGGAGCTTTTTACATAATGTCGCCCGTTCTACCGAGAAGCATTTAAGGACGTCGGAATTTTGATAATCCGACAAGCAATTTGGTTTTTACAGCTTCTTTCTAGGGAAAGTGTTTTTTCTTTGGCGATCTTTTAAACAAAATGTGCATTTTCAAACCTGCCAGCGGGTTTTGGGGTTAGTAGACGTTTTGGGGGTCATTTCTTAAAGGTGCAATATGTAATATATTTACTGTATTTAATAAAAAAATTGCACAATGTGTCATCAGATATTATAAAACATGCTAACTTCAAATACTATGTTTTCTGACAACAATGCTAAGGCCAGGATTTTCTCCTTTGAAATTGTATAACCGTGAACATAGCAGCATCTAGCAACTCCTCTGTGCTGGGGAGTAATGTCTCGCAATACGAGACTAGCATCAAGCTAACATTGACATTGTGTGACGTTGGGTTCAGTGTTCTCAACCTGGTAACTCCCGTGAACTTCAACGCTGGGAGGAGGGGCCGGGGGAGACGAGTCTTTTCAGTATTTCAATTTGAACTGCAGTAACTATTTTAAATGCTAGCTGTCAGTATTACATATTGGACATTTAAATAGCTCATATTATGCTCTTTGGCTTTTTCCCTTTCCTTTATGGTGTGATATATCTTTTTTTGTGGATGTTATAGGTTTACAAAGTGAAAAAATCCTCCCCAAAGGGACTTACCATCTCCAACAGAAAACACTGTTCACAAACTGCTCCAAACAGCTCTATTGTAGTCCAGCCTTTACTTCAGAGACAAACATGGTCACTTTGGAACACACGTTATAATGCTCGCCTAGCTGCTAGCATGGCACGCCCTCATACTCTGCTTCTGACTGGCTAGTAGTCCTTACCTAGGTACTGTCAGGGCACGCCCTCATACTCTGCTTCTGACTGGCTAGTAGTCCTTACCTAGGTACTGTCAGGGCACGCCCTCATACTCTGCTTCTGACTGGCTAGTAGTCCTTACCTAGGTACTGTCAGGGCACGCCCTCATGCTTCTGACTGGCTAGTAGTCCTTACCTAGGTACTGTCAGGGCACGCCCTCATACTCTGCTTCTGACTGGCTAGTAGTCCTTACCTAGGTACTGTCAGGGCACGCCCTCATACTCTGCTTCTGACTGGCTAGTAGTCCTTACCTAGGTACTGTCAGGGCACGCCCTCATACTCTGCTTCTGACTGGCTAGTAGTCCTTACCTAGGTACTGTCAGGGCACGCCCTCATACTCTGCTTCTGACTGGCTAGTAGTCCTTACCTAGGTACTGTCAGGGCACACCCTCATACTCTGCTTCTGACTGGCTAGTAGTCCTTACCTAGGTACTGTCAGGGCACACCCTCATACTCTGCTTCTGACTGGCTAGTAGTCCTTACCTAGGTACTGTCAGGGCACGCCCTCATACTCTGCTTCTGACTGGCTAGTAGTAAATACAATTATGAACCTGAAAATTAGCATAATATGAGCACTTTAATTTAAACATTAACTTGGTGAATACGTTCTCTGAGAATCTCTTTAACATCCAAGCTAAACTGGTATTATATCTGAAATTTTCCTAATCTGATTGATATTGACCAATCTATAAACTATTGAGTAATATGTTAGATTCTACTCTAACTATTTCTACATCCTTCTTCACAGGACGTGCATTTGCAAAAAAAAGATGACGGTGTAGGTGAGTCACTAAACATCTTTTACTGTTATTTTTATTTATATATTTATAATATTTTTATTTATAACACTTTACATTTAATAGTTAACCGTGGTGTCTTTATGGAGAGTCTTTAAAGTTGCTTTCACACCTGCCTTGTTTGGTCCATTTAAACAGAACCCTGGAGCGTTTGGTCTGATAGTCCGGTTGGTGTGAAAGCTCATTAAACTCTGGTGTGGATCAAACAAACTAACTTTGGTCTTCTTAAAAACGGGGGTCTCTGTTCTCTTCCAAGTGAGCTAGAGTTCGGTTCACTTCAGGTCAGAAGGTGATCTGACCCAAATACAGGAAGTGAACCAGGAACAGAGCATTTACTAGCCTGCAGCTTCAACCTCACACACAATTTACAGACTGATATATGATTAAAGGGATGATAACTTTCAGATCCATAAGCTGTTCTGACCAGCATCGCTGGTCGTCTGTGTGACATCATCAGTCTGTGTGACATCATCTCTCTCTCCTTCACTCGTTGTCTGTCAGCTGCTCATTGTTCACTTTCTTCTAAAATATTAGAAACACTAAAGCAGAACCAGAAACCCAAACTGTTATAAATTTAGTGTTGCTCCGTTATTTCTGAGAGCCGAAGTGTCGGCGAGTTTCAAGCAACGTCTCAAACACGTGACGTGTGTTTACAGTTTTGGTGCGTTTGACAAAGTGTGAAAGCAAACTGAACCAAATGGAAAATGCAACTGTGAAAGCTGCCTTTATGACTTCCTGTTAAAAACCTTCGGCTGTTATGAATAAATTAATTTGCACAGAAACAGGAACCTGGCTTCTGTCAGAAGAACATTTGAAGCGAGAGATATCAACTCCAAAAAAATATTATTTTGCACTTTGTTTTTTTAAGTAAATGTGTATTTTGTCTTGTGTTCTGAATGAGAAAAGGAAGCTCAAACTGTAATGTAACATCTTTCCAAAAGTCAAAGAAATAATCGTGATTCGTTTCTGACAGAAATTCATGCTGTCTCCTGTTTCAGTGAAATATCATAGCTAAAAAACTGAAGAATTTTTATTAAAATTAAATCAACAAAAACCTTGAAAAAATCTATAAAAACGTTAAATGCAACAAAAATAAAGATTAATATATCATAAGAAATTAATATGGTTAAGAGTTTTTGTCAAAATCACCAAATAATCTAAAATAAAGCCACAAAAACGTCAAAAAGCTAAAAATTATTTTTATAAAAAGTGAAAAATAACTAAAAAATCTTTTAAAAAAGCGACAAAAACAGTAAAAAAGGGAGGAAAATAAAAAATGTCCAAAAACTCTTCAAGCAACATTTTATAAAAAAAAAAATAAAAAAAAAAATGCCAAAAATATAAGAGATGATGTTACGTGCCTTGTTTTGGGGTGTGTGTGTGTGTGTGTGTGTGTGTGTGTGTGTGTGTGTGTGTGTGTGTGATTCTCCTCAGGTGTGTGCTGGTGATGTCACTACTGCAGCTGATCAGCTGATGAGGGAAGGTGTTAAATGGCTGTGCCAAGCCAGAGTGGGGAAGCTGCAGTGAAAGCCAGCCGTGTTTGAGCAGAATGAGCTGAGGAGTGCTGCTGTGAGAAGCTGAATCGAGCCAGTGACTAAGAGCCAGTAATCGTCTTCCTTTTGAAGATTGTCTTGTGTTGACTTTGTGTAATAAATTATTTCCTTTGTTTAGACCTCCCCGGTTTATTATTTTAAATTGTTTGCGTCCTCCACCCCTAGACAGATTAGGGACGTAACCGATGAATTTAATATTATTAAAGAAATTAAATAACATAAAAAGAGGTTTTGTCAAACTCGACAAAAACGCTGAAAAAACGACAAAAATTCAATAAAAAGTGTCAAAAGCATTAACAAAAAACGTCCAGAAAGTTAACAAAAAGCCTTTAAAAAGTCTTTAAACACCGAAAACTATCGTCAAAAAGTATCAAAACAAACGTCAAAACATCTGAGAACACTTTAAAATAGAGTCCAGAAAGTGTCACAAAAGTTTCCAAAAAAGCTTCAACAAAGCCCCAAAAAGGATAAAAAAGAGCAAACACTCAAAAAAAGGAAGAATAATATAATAAATTAAATAAGGTAAAACATTTTATTAAAAGTGACTATTTACTGCAGTAAAAGTACTAATAGTACAGTGTGAAGTTCCAGCAGCTGGCTGAGCAGATAACTAACGTGGAGAGAAAACAGACAGACTCTCTGCTCCCTGAACTCAACACAATATGAAAATGAAAAAGTGATGCTCTGATTGGAGGGTTTCTCACGCTGCAGCTCGACCTGGAAGACCTCTGGGACACCCAGACATCTTATCGTGGGTGTCGACCCTAACCTTTGTCTCTGACAGCAAAACAACAATCCTGTTTCAGCTTCATCAGGAGGAAGAGGAGGAAGAGAAGGAGGAGGAGGAGGAGGAGGCAGAGGAGGAGGAGGAGGCGGAGGCAGAGGAGGAGGAGGAGGAGGAGGAGGAGGCGGAGGCAGAGGAGGAGGAGGAGGACACAGAAAGAATCCTGTAGAACCAGAAACACTCTGACAACAGAGATCAGAGGAGCAGTAACACTTTATAACAACCAGCAGTGATAAACAGGAAATTCAGTTAAAAGTTATTTAACTGTTAACAAACAACGACATGAAGATTTATAATGTCACTGATTATTGGTAATGTTGTCATTTGTTATTTTAGAGACAAATACCAAAATATAGAGCAGTAAATCTAAGCCAAAGACCCCAGTTTATTTTCATCTCTGTTTGTGGTGATGTCGTGGCGCCCTCTGGTGGACATCAGCAGGAACTACAAGCAGAGCGCCAAAAAAACATATTCACACATTAAAACATGTTTACACGTTACTCTATTTTAATCACAAAAGCTAAACGGCATTTTCAGCTACGACCAAATGCTATGAACTAAAGTTTGACTTAAAGGTACGCTGTGTAGTGTTTTAAGTATTTTATTAGCTAAAATCAGTGTCTTCATTCACGAATGTGTCCTCATTGGTGTAAAATGACCTCTGCCAATGATCTGACTTATCCTTGTAAGCAAAGAATTTCTTATCTGTATTTACAGCCCGGTCTCACGGCAGTTCGTGTAAATGTGACGTTATTTTTAATCTATTGATACGTGTTCATGAGGACGTTTTTCTTGTTTTTTACGTGGTGGCAGCACAAAAATGTGAAGTAATGTATTTCAATGGGAAGCATATTTCGTGGTCACAGCACGAAAATGGTAGGGAGTAGTATAAAAAGCCGAAAATCCGCGTAGGGAGGCTGGTCAGGGTGGTGGATGGGTCAAACAACACAGGACTTTCACCCGGGCGAGCGGGGATCGCGTCCCACGTGTGGCGCTTTGTTTCCCGTAGGGTTTTTCTTAAACCCAACATGGGAGTAAATCTGATCTAACAGTAGGGGGGACAATAAACATAAAATTTCTGAAGAGCAATTTTTGAAGGGGACACAAATAATACAGCCAATTATACTTGTAGAGGATTGTGTACACAGAGGAAAGCCTTAATAATATCATTAGTGTAGCATGGAGACCATTATCCTTCTTTTCAGTTTCTCTTGAGTCAATGAAAAAGCTGACTAAATTGACCAAAATATTCTTATTTAAAGCCATATATTTATTTTTAAGTTGTTAACAATCAAGCCACAAAAATACCTTAAAACATAATGACTGATTTTGAAAAAGTGTCCCCATATAAAATAAATACAATGCTTTTGTACACTTGAGCCACTGGTAAAGCTCATCTGCTAACCCTGACAGCACACACCTCCAAAAATATGAACTAAGCTCAACACACACACTTACCTGAGACTCTACACCTGACTGTCCCTGGTCTCCCTGAGACGCTCCACCTGACTGTCCCTTGTCTCCCTGTTCCTCGTTCTTTCTGTCTCCTTTGCCTGTACAGAGTGACGTTATGGAGCGTCCTTTTCGGCCGTCTCTCGACGTCCTTTCCCCGAGCCGCCTCCCGGCTTATGGAGCGTCCTTTTCGGCCATCTCCCGGCGTCCTTTCCCCAAGAAAATAACCGAGCCGCTTCCCGGCTTATGGAGCGTCCTTTTCGGCCGTCTCCCGGCGTCCTTTTCCCGAGAAAATAACGTGACATTTACACGTAAAAAATGAGAAAAACGTCCCTGTGAACACGTATCAATAGATTAAAATAACGTGACATTTACACGAACTGCCGTGAGACTGGGTTGGTATTTACATTGGACGGGTAAATCCAAGGAGGCTTCCATGTTGTTCCTCCATTTTGAAAAACTATAATCTCTGAGAGGGACATAAAGTACTAGCCTACCTGTCTAGCTAATCCACAACGCGTTTTCCTTCAGAGCCAGCGTCACGTGACTGAAACCAGCTGGAACGGAGAAGGAGATCAGTGAGAGGCGCTTGTCACTGCCCCGGCAAATTTGACAGCCTGCACTGCACTTTAGTTCATAATTGAGGATCCTACTTATGTCGAGCCACAGGAGAAGGAATCCTCGTCGCCAAAAAAGCAAAAATTGGAAGACATGTTGTCATAGCTTCTTGGTACATAACGGCTACCGTAGTTGCAACACGCATTTGAAAAACTATTTGTTTGAATGCAAAATACAATTTCACCGCTAGATGGGAGAAATTCCTACACAGTGTACCTTTAACTTTACTACTATTATCTATTAGCAGGGTTGTGTTTGTAGTTAGTTTACCTGTTGGAGGGTATATAAATACAGTCAGAAAATCTCTGTTTGTTCTAGGATTAGTTTTTCCTTTTTTAGATAGTTTAGGGGGAGACACGGGGAGCGACGGCCCACTGCGAGGTTGGTCCAGCGTCTTCCCATCTTTTGTTCTTTTTGGCCGGGGTCTACAGTCCCTTTTTGTTTTTCCTTGTTTGTTACTTTTGGGAATATTCTTTATTTAATAAAGCTTGTTGGTTAATTCTTAACTTTGTGTCTGGCATCCTTTTTATATGTTGCATCCTCCAATCCCTTTTGAGTCTTGGTTTGTCCCTTTTAAATGGAGGCCGTAACAATAGATATGATGCAATAGTATAGATATGATGCTATAGTATAGATACTGTATGATGCTATAGTATAGATATGATGCTATAGTATAGATATGATGCTATAGTATAGATACTGTATGATGTTATAGTATAGATATGATGCTATAGTATAGATATGATGCTATAGTATAGATACTGTATGATGTTATAGTATAGATATGATGCTATAGTAGAGATATGATGCTATAGTATAGATACTGTATGATGTTATAGTATAGATATGATGCTATAGTAGAGATATGATGCTATAGTATAGATACTGTATGATGTTATAGTATAGATATGATGCTATAGTAGAGATATGATGCTATAGTATACATTCTGTGCTCTGCAGGAATAACACAACCACACATCTTAGTTAAAGATCTGATAACCGAATACAGGGAAGTGACAAAGTCATTATGTTTGAAACTTTAGCTGCAGCTAATGTCTCTTCAAACACAAAGGAACAGACAAACTGGGTGGAAACTTTGTTTGTCTGCAAGGACGCCGAGCGGTAAACGGGAGACGCAGGTTCGATCCCCGCCTCAGGTACGCCACACAGGAATGTCTGTGATCAATGGATGTGTACGAGGCTTCAACACCTTGTTTATGATCATAGTCCGTCAAAACATCAGCTCAATTTCAATTTCCGAATTTCAAATTTGACCAGCAAAACATTTGTTCATGTTTTAGTTTAGTTCTACATGTTCCGTTTTTTTCCTGGCTAACTGTTCCACAAGTTGAACTTTTTAACCAATGATATACACATTCTTTATATTTGTCCTAACCCTTTAAACTAAACTGACTACTCAGTGAATCCAACCCCCCATCCTGGAGTTCACTGACTTTAAAAGTTAAAAAGAAAGACCACAAACACATCACAGTAACTTTATGCTTTTATTGTGAAAAGAGATAGAATTCAAAACAAAAGATGACACAAGTCAACGGCATTTCTATAAAGGACTGGAAGAAGTTTACAATGTTCACGAGGAATCTGTTCAATCATTCTGAATTATTTTATACAAAGTTCATTCATTAGTTCATAACAATAACCTGAAATATTTCTGTAAGTGTGATCCTGTACAGACTCAACTGATCAGCAGTGAGAAACAGGAGGAGACTCCTGTCCTACACAGAACACAGAGACACTGAGGAACCAGGAGAGAACCCAAACCCAGGATAGAGAGGCTGAGTGAATGTGGTGTTGAAGGTGTGGAGGACGATCAGTGAGTCAGAGGAGACTGTGTAGAAGGACAGAGAGCCAGCAGGACAGTCCACATACACTGCTACTCTACCAGAGACAGAGGAGGAAGTGAGGTCTGTTCTTCTGTTATTGTGACAGACATAGTAATGGCCATCAGAGTAGTCCAGACTCCAGGACTGATCATTACATCCAAACAAATAGTCAACACCGCGTCCTCTCCTCTTGATTCCTCTGTAACTCACTGATACATCAACATCTCCTCTCCTTTCAACCTCCCAGTAACAGCGACCAGTCAGACCATCTCTACACAGCAGCTGAGACCAGTAGTCAAACCTCTCTGGATGATCAGGATATGACTGATCCTCCTCCACTAATGTCACCTTCCTGTTGTTGTCAGACAGTTTGAGGTTTCTGTTCACTGTGTTTGTGTCGAGTGTGAGTTCACAGGAATCTGACGGAGAGACCGAGACACAACACAGCTGCAGTTATTAACCAATCAGCACTTTGATGATGACATCAGAGGGTTGAATGAGTGATGTCACAGTTTGATGAATGAAATGTAAAACAGACTTACACTTCCTCAGACCTGGTGTCAACCATCTGATTCCAGCAGGCTCCACCCTGAAAGGAGGAGGGGGGCATTACATCACTCTCACACACAGCTTCGTTCTGATCAAATGTAGGGTTGGAATTTACTCATTTTATATTCATATATTTGATCCCACTAGGAGATTTTAAACTAATTTTAAGGGTACTGGAAAAAACATCTTCAGAATCCTATTGTTGTTTTTAGTACTTTAGTGTTTTAAGTCTACTTGGCACTTTAGTTTAAATATTGTATAGTACATATTGTGTATAGCATTGTACTCTGTTTGTTTGTCTGTAACTGATGTTGTGTATTGTCCTTAACAGGTCTCTCTTGAGAATGAGACCCTGTGTCTCAGTGAGATTTCCTGTATAAATAAAGGTTAAAAAAGAGAGAGAGAGAGAGAGAGAGAGAGAGAGAGAGAGAGAGAGAGAGAGAGAGAGAGAGCTGATGGTGAGTATGTAGCCTAAACATCATATCCTGAATATGATCAAAAACAGGATAATCCTCATAACTGGAATATTCATGTCCATGTAAACACATATGATACAAACAACATGCTAGATCTGTGGGTTCAGCGATAGCAGCGTCCATAGCAACCAGAAGTTTATGGCGGGCCGGACTTTTCCTCACTGCAGACTCCAGAGCAGAGCACCAGCAATAGTTTTGGCGTCCTGTCTACCTGGTACTGTAGTATGAGTACTTGACTTCCTACCTTGTGTCAAACTTTGATGCTAAGAGAGAAGCCTTTACTAATGGCTACTGCTACAATGGCTACTGCTACCACTGCTACCTCTACCACTCTCTCCACCCCGGCCTGTGAGAACTGCATCGGTTTCAACGAAGAAGACATCCAACGGCTGTCCAAGGAACTTTGGAAGAGGGACTCTTTACTGTCCAGTTACATCGATCTGGCCTGTGGACAGCCTCAGAAGGCAGTGGTGGCCTAAAGGTTAAAGAAGCGTGCTCACGTGGGAGGTCGCCGGTTCAATCCCCAGACCGACAGGATACAATCTGGGTGGGGAAAGTGGAAGAGCAGCGCTTGCCCCTCTCATTACCACCACTGAGGTGGTAGACCCTTAAAAGCAACAGCTCCAGTGGGGCTGTTCAGTGGCAGCAGATCAGACTGTGGTTGTACTGGGCAGCTTCCAGGTATGAATCCTGCTCTACTCCAAACCATGGGAGTGGGACCATGTCCTCCTCCTGCTCTACTCCATCCCATGGGTCAACTTGGGTGGACGTTGTTGTCCGCAGCCGCAAGAGGGGCTCTAATGGGACTGCTTCTCCACCTCTCCTGACACTCTCCAACCGCTATGCTGCCTTAGGCCTAGGCAACGGCGGAGCGGGGGGGTGGCTAATTGGGCTTAAGCCCCGAATGTTTTGTCAAAAGCCCCGTATCTTTTAGGTTTTTTAAAATAACTTCAACTTTGTTTCATTTCCTCTCTCAGTCTTTCTGACTGGAGCGGCAAAAAATGAAACAAAAGCTCTACTACCATGCGTGGTGGCGGACGGTAATGCATCGCGCATCACTCAGCTTGTTTGCCAACTGCCAATAAAAACTAACGAAGAAGAATATAAATCTTCTTCTTCGTCGTTAACTTGTCATCAGGGGCTGGCGGGCTGTTGTCATGCATGTTGTCATGTTGTATGTTTTATCGGTGTTGTGAGCTTACTGGCTAACCGGCTGAAGTTATGGATATAACAAAGTTTTTTATACGGAACAGGAACACTAGTAACCATAGTAACAGACCTCACCGGCCGGAGAGAGCAGCGTCAGAATAACCGCGGACAAGTGTTGCAGGTTTGTGAATCCGCTGTTGTAACTCTTGAGTTAAGTGACTGTATTGCTGGCTAGCTAGCGAGTCAACATTATTAGTTGTTATTAAGAGAAATTAGTTGCTAATAGAGATGGGCGGATGATTTGTCTGATGATTTGTCATGTACGTAGGGGGGTAGGGGGGTTGGGGAGGGGGCACTCGTAAAACCGAAACACAGCTTGTATCAAATGCTAAGTTATCTCAGGGCATGTTTTACAGCTAATCTCGGCACATTAGTGGGATAAGAAGAGAGACTAATTGAGAACTATAGTGATAAAGAAGATCAGAAAGACATGAGAAAGTTTATTTCCTCCTCCTGATGACAATTCCAAGTACAGATGCATCAATCTCACTGGAAAAGTGATTTTTTTCCCCGCAGAAGATGGAATCGTAATTCATATGTGAATCGATTTTTTCCCCCCACCCCTCATATAGTCCATATGCATATCCATTTATTCCACACAACATGCAATCAGTATATCCACCTTATTTTTCAACTTTGAAGCTAAGTAAGCTATTTTCTGTGAATGTGTGAGACTTCCGGTTCATAGGGAAATAATGAGATGAATAACAAAGTGCTATTAATGATAAAAATATTTGTGCTACAAACTAGTGTCAATTAGGACAAATTCAATACATCAAAATAATAGGGTAGGGTAGAAAAATACCAGTTTCCAATATCAAGAAGCATAACAAGCTTTTTTGTACAGCTAGAAATAACTGTAAGCAGATGACATCGGAAGCCAGACACATTCCATTTACAAATGTCCGTGCCACTCTTCGGTGAATAATAAGGTGGATACCATAGGCCAAAAAATGTCCCCTAAAAAGGTGTTAGGTTAGGTTTGTTTGATTATTAGTTGTATGTTTTGCCTCTGATTGATTTGTGCTTATCATTTCTTGCAGGATTATCAGAAGTGCTGCCGCTCTTCTTCCACTCGACACCATCACTACCCTCCTCACCTGGCCTTCATCCTCACCTGGCCTTCATCCTTTCCTGTATTGCTTTCTTTCTATTTTTAGAAGTTTAGTTTCTATTTTACCTGTTAAGGTTAATTTTGTATAAATTGAAATGCATGAATTAATAAATTGTTCTTGTTTTAAAACAGATTTTTATTGTTTTATTATATTACATTATTATTACTTGTGTATTGTTTAAAAATACACGATAAACCTTGTTGTGCAGTTAAAGCTTCAATTGTTCTTTTTTCCATTTCATGGATTCTGATGTAGCAAATTTATCAGCTAAGCACAAACTAAACAGAACTGAACTCTTAAGATTAGTAATGATGTTTACACCAAATTCCAATTTCACCTATGTAGGCTAACTTCAAAATAGTCAGATAATGGTTGCCTCTTTTTAGTTGCCAGGGGTGAAAATGAGTCATCCTTAACAGTTTTGGTGTTTTGGATTCACTACAGCTGGAGAACAATTAAATACAAAATAGGTTGTAGGCTCTACTGGGTGATTTCTTTTTTTTTTTTTTTTTTACTGAGTAACTATCATCATTTTCCCAGATAGTGTATAGAATTTTAGGCATTCTATTATCTCAAACAGCCTGAAAAATAGTGCATTTAGCTGACGTAATTGGGAAAAAAATCTCCACCAGGGGAGCATGCCCCCAGACCCCCCTAGGTTTGGGCTAAGCCCCGAATGTTTATATCGTCTGGCTCCGCCCCTGGGCCTAGGGCGTGGTTCTGCTGCGCCATCGGGGTGTAAATGTGTGTGAATGTTTATCTGACTAGAAAAGCGCTATATAAAAACAGTCCATTTACATTTAAAAACCCGGTCCACCCGGTTGGTGCCTCTGCGCCTCCTCTACAACCGGACCAGGTCGCATCCACGCTCCTGTCAATCCTGCTCCCCGCCCTCCCAGGGAAAAACCCAGTGGAAAGTCAGTTCGGCGGCCTTCCTCCTTGACCTTGAACTTCTTAAAGAGGCCGTGCTTCGTCACTCTGGTGGGCTTCCTGGACCGGACCTTGCAGGTAATCCTCCACCTGGTACCGATGCAGCTGTCCCACAAAACTCTCCTGTCCAGTCATGCAGTGTAGTCTGTACACCTTCCTGCCATGAGCCGTCCCTCTTTCACTTTCCTCGAGCTCTCTTTGCCCCCACAACTCTGACAGTGGGTGATAGCATTACCAGGAACATATGCTTTTTCAATGCCATAACACGCTGTTTTCCAGGAGCAACAGACCCAGTCCTCCTGGACAAACTGCCCAGTCTACTGCAGTCTCTCTCCTCTTTCATGACTCAGGTGATAATCCATGTGGGCAATAACAACATGACACGTCAGGAATCTGGGCTGACAATGGATGGATGGATTTTAACGACCTTTTTAGCCTTTTAGAGCACTGCGGGAAATCTGTTTCAGTGGTCCCCTGCCAACGGTGTCCCACGGCGCAGAGCCCTTTAGCAGACTCCTCAGCCTAAACACCTGGCTCTAGTCCACCTGCTGTGTCCATAACTTTAGATTTATTGACAATTTTAACCTGTTTTGGAACCGCTCCTCCTTTTACAGCAACAATGGTTTCCACCCAAACAAGCTGGGCAGCTCGATGATAGCGGCTAACAAACGGCACACAGTACAGTCCACCCCATGTGATTGACTGTTTACACCACACACACCCTCTGCAGAGTCTTCTTTCACTACCACCTCTTTCTCTCAGGACAATGTTAGCAGTGTTAACCACCCCTACTGCCCGTCATTGGCAATTACACAATCTCTGCTCTTTAACAGGCCGTCCCCCCCCAGGGAAATGTCCTGGGGGATCAGTTTCCAGGTATCTGCGTCCCTTGGCCTTGGCCTCTGCTGTGCCTAGCAGTGGGTCTGCGCCTGTCAGGATGGCGCTGATAAATGCTCGTTCCATCACTAACAAGTCTTTTATTCTGAATGATTTATTTATTGATAAATGCATTGATTTCTTGTTCCTGACGGAGACTTGGCAGAGAAACTTGGAATACGGCCCTCTAATTGAACTTTGTCCAATTTGTTTCAGCAGTACTCCCAGGACCTCAGGCCGTGAGTGGAGGGCTCGCGGTTGTGTATAAAAACTGCTTTCAAAGTTGGACAGTACCCATTGGGTTTTTTTCCTCATTTGAACTGCAGGTGGCCAAAGTTGGTAGTTCTAATCCGTTTTATTGCATTTTAATTTACGACCCCCTGATTCAAACAGTTATTTTTTTGTCTGAATTCAGTGATTTTTTTATCAACTATTATTAGGTTGTATAAAGTGGTTATGGTTGGAGATTTTAACATTCATGTCGATGACATGTCTTGCACTTTTGCTGCTGATTTTCTTAATGTCACTGAGTCTTAATTGTATCTAACATGTGTCTGGTCCCACACACGTTAGGCCAGTTACACACTGGCTGCGTGGCGTGAGCATGGCGTTTCTGTTGCGTGTCAGTTGCGTGGCGGCTGCGTGGATTTTTCTATGTCTTTACACACCAGAAACGTGTCTGACGCGGTGCTGCTGCTGCTAGCCTTATCTGGACACATGGATGTTTCCCATTGATAATACCATGATGATTGATAATCCCATTGATGATACCATGTTAAACATAAATAATACTGATTTGATTACAGCAAAGACAATGTCGGCAGTATTGACGGCAAAATAGGCTACAGAATATTTTTTAATTTATATCAAAACCTAGAGACTTTCAAACATCAACATGTCATTTATTAATACATATTTGTATCTAAATGACATATAAACATCTTTTCGTATTCTATTTTGCCTGGAAACGCTTCCAACACACTTGCGTGTCACGTGAAAAATAGGTGTTGGTTCTGTTTCTAGTATGCATGCGTTTTTGGTGCGTTTTACGAGCCACGCCTGAGACGTGCGTGTCACACAGGCAGTGGGCAAGCTCTAACCTGTTAACATGGGAGCCGAAATATAAACGGACACGCCACGTAGCTGACACGCTCACGCCACGCAGCCAGTGTATAACCGGCCTAAGGGGTCATACTTTGGACCTTGTTTTTTACACTTGGCCTTAATCTTAACTCATATTGGCATATTACTGACCATGACTGCGTTTTGTTCAACCTGTCTTTTAATTTAGATTTACTGCCCAGTAAACATGTAAGCTGTCTCACATTTTAAATTGCTTCTCAGCTGAGAAGTTTTCTGCAGCTTTTGACCAAAGCGTAGGGCTGTCTTCTCATGCTAATATTAATCAACACATACAGTATTGCTCATCAGTTTTGGATAAAGTGGCTCCAAGTAAAATGCAACGTGTTTCCTCCGTCAACTCATCCTCATGGCTAAATTACTTCATTCATTGTTTTTTAATCCAATTTAATCCAAATCCTAATTTTTTTCCACTGGGTTAATTAGCCAATTTGGAGATATCCCTTATCACTTCTATGCAGATGACATCCAGCTGTATGTCTCCTTTAACCCAGAAGAGACTGATAAAGTGTTGGAATTGCTTAAATGTTTGACTTCCATCGAGGACTGTCTGGCAAACAACTTCATACAGTTTAATGAAGATAAGACCAAAGTCCTTATTGTTGATCCGGACACTTCAGCTTCTAAAGTTGTTTTTTGGGGTCCCTTTCTTCAGCGGTACAGTCCAAACTGAGAAATCTTGTATCTTATATTTGATAATAACATGTATTTTGATCAACATATGAAATCACTGATCCACATTTTCTTTCAATTAAGAAACATTGCCAAACTTAGAGCTGTTGTTTCGCATTCTGAGCTTGAGATGATCATTCATGGTTTTATATTATCCCAGCTTGATTACTGCAACTCCATTTTCACCTGTCTCAGCAAGTCGTCCCAGGACCATCTACAACTGGTCCAGAATTCTGCTGCAAGGCTGTTGACCAGGTCCAGCAGGATGTCACACATCACTCCGATTTTGAGTTTTGCATGGTCAGGCACCTGTTTATATCTCGGACCTGCTCCATCCGTACACTACTATCAGGTCCCTCAGGTCTTCTAACCAGGGATTACTGGTGGTCCCATGCACACGCTTAAAAACTAAAGGTGACCATTCCTTTGAAGCGGCGGCTCAAAACCTGTGGAATGCTCTTCCTATTGTCTAACCTTCTGCAGTCTCCGTTGAAGCTTTTAAAAAGCAGCTGAAGATGCACTTGTTTAAATTCACTTTTGTCTCATGTTTGTAACTTTGGGTGTTTTAATCTTTTAAAGAAAAAACATTTCTTAAACATTATTTTTCCTTGATTATTTTCTGTTGGCTCTTACTGAATTTTTACAAATGTTTATCATGTGAAGCACTTTGTGACTTTGTCTGTAAAAGGTGCTATATCAAATAAACTTATTATTTTTACAACTGGGCCTTCAGTACTATCCTACAGCAATTAAATCACCTTTGAATAACCTCACCATGAGACTAGGACATTACTGTGTGGAATAACATGCTTTAACACAAGGCTCAACACCTAAAGACACCTAATACACTACTGCAGAGACATGAACACACGCTGACTGAAGCCATCCCTTTTACGCAGTATGACAGGATGCTGCATCACATATAGTCAAAATGAATGGAATTACCAAAGCAACCAAAACAAACCCACAACAACCGGTCATATTTACTCATACGGTGACCACAAAGCAATCAAAAACACAAATAACACAATCAGCGATCAACAGGCCTCCCCTCAAATTCCAGCCAAGCAGCGAGGGGCGTAACACACACGTCACCACGCACACACAAAGGCACTGCTCATATCTTTAACACCTAAAGCAAGCAGTAATAGCTAGTAAAATAATTTCACTAAAATGCAGAAAAATCCATTAAACTTACCAAAAGCTGCTGAAGAAAAAGTACATCCACCTTTCATTCATTAACTTTACATCTAAAAATGTCAACGAACTTGCAGCAAATACAATATATAAATACATATGAAATTGACAAATATACCTGTATATATTTTAGAAATAAATATATAGGCCTTTAATTATAAAAACATATATAATTTTCTGATTCTGACAATCTCTTGGCCAGCAGAGAAGGCCTTGCTGGCCCTGACGGCCCACCTCTGATCTACAGATCGAGTCACAAAAATAAATATTCTGATTAATAGTGGATGGCTTGTGGGTGAAATAACATATAAATAATGAGGAAAATATAACTGAACATAACAGAGAGCAGAACAGACTATATGCACATTTTCACATTGTTATCAGATGAGTGTCTAATAGAAAACAATTTACACACAGTGCGTACAGGATTACGGCTGCCTGCGCAATTGCCACACTATCATGTACAGAGACCCAACAATTCCCCCAAGAGCAAGCATTTGGTGCAACAGTGGACCTTTCTCTCAGTGGTGTAGTGGTCCCTGGAGAAGTGGGTATACTCTCAGTTTTCACCTTTTTTTTTTTTCTAAAGTAGTCCAGAAAAAAGCCCTGTTTTAGAAACAGTGACATGTAAGACTATGATTTAGTTTACCCAAAAATCTGTCATTTCTACTTGCTCACTATTATAAAATGATCATGACTTGATTAGGAGCAGTTTGTAGTTACTACTGGTCACACAAGCAGCCTGGATGAATGTAAAATGTATTTATCATGAGGCAAACATGGTGTTATCTCTTCTTCTCTAAATGTGCAGTCATATTGCCACTGGCAATTTGCCAGTAGTTTAAAATAATGATTGATTTGGAAACCACCTTAAAACTTACCTCAGAATTATGTCTCCCATCAACTGGGGTGGCACACAGCCGCTTGTGTTATTTCTTCAGCTGTTGTTTGGTCTGCTGCCGTTATCGTAGTCAAGTGGCACCGGCACCTGAGGGTTTTTTTTGTTTTTTTTCACTGGCACCTGAGGTATTAGCGATATTTTCCTCGACATGACCCGCCCTACTCTGCCTCTGATTGGCTCATCAGTCCTCATGCCTAAAGTTAACCAATCTAATCAGTGAAAGCAGCGAGTACCAGCCAATTAGAGGCAGAGGAGGGTGGGTCATGGCTTCACTATCCTTGAGGAAAAAATGGGCAATCTGGCTCACAGATATTACTGAATGGTGCACATCAGGGGGGATTTAGAAGTGGGTATACGCAATGCTGACTGAAAAATAAGTAGGTATACGCCGTATACCAGCGTATACCCTGGACTACACCACTGCTTTCTCTGTAGAGAAACATTAACATTACAGCACTCTCACACACATGTATATTGGACTTTTTGAACTTAGAGTCAGTACTCTCCCAGCACAAGAGGAACTTTGTACAATAATTGATCCAGACGTCAGTGTACGTCTCTGATCGATCACATGAGCCATGCAGCACCGGCAACTGATATTTTAATTAAACCTCTAGCCAACTAGTATGCCGAAAGAGTAAATTAATGCTTCATCCACACACTCTTCTCACAGCGTAAAAATCACATTGCTTTGTGCTAAGTTAGGCTAAACCTGTCCTGGACCTTTCTCTGTCGAGTTGAAACTGATTTGATCCCGGGAAAGAGGGAAAAAAAGGATGTTTCTTAAAATCATGGACAGTGCCTTTAACATACAGAGACTGCAGGTTTTTATTTCACATACTGAATTCAAGTCCTACCTAAATCAAATATTTTAACATATCTGCGCTTGTTTTTAAAATGTGATTTTCTGTTTTTATTTCTTATTTCTTATTGCTGTCCATCCCTGTCTGTCTGTTACTTGTTTTCTGTTAAAGTGCATCTTCTATGTGCTGCCTTCTTGGCCAGGGCTCAGTTGTAAAATAGATTGTAATCTCAATGCAATTCTTTTTCCTGATAAAATAAGGGTTAAATAAAAATTAAAAAAACGTGTCTAAACTACATCAATTATTAACAAAATGGAGTTATCATTTCCTGGGGATGTTCTCCTATAAAACTTTCTACACAAATATCTCCTTTTTGTTCATCAGTGTTTGTACCTGAGAGTGTCCAGTCTCCAGAGAGGATCCTCCAGTCCCGCTGACAGTAGCTTCACTCCTGAGTCTCCTGGATGATTGTAGCTCAGGTCCAGCTCTCTCAGATGGGAGGGGTTGGAGCTCAGAGCTGAGACCAGAGAAGAACAGCCTTCCTCTGAGATCAGACAGCCTGACAGACTGCAAACACACAAAACAACACACAGGAACCCTCTGTCAACACGTGGAGCCATGTGTTTGTTTTATGTTTGTTGTCCAGGTACATTTTGGTCCAGATTTAGAATACATCTTTAAAATCATCTGTGGTATTTAATTATTTAACAACAAAAGTAAACAATGAAAAATCCTCATGGGAAGTAACTCTGAGTCTAGAAATTAATAATTATATAATTAATAACTTGAGACTTTTTTGGCGGGACGATAATGAAGAATGTCTTAAAAGTCTTTTTGGTGATAGAAAATACAATATCCATTTTCTAAACAAGTTGGAAACATGATAACTAATTGTGACTGAATGAGGAGTAAAAAGACATCCAGTATTCAAATCCACATAAGATAAAAAAACAAAAATGAGATTCTCAATCTCAGCCATAGTTCATACTTGACATATTATAAATAAGAACAAAATGCTATGAAAACAAAGATTTCCGAATTGTTAAATTTTAAATCCTGACATGAAAAGGGCAGTTTAAATATAATAAAGCTTAACTTTTAGAGAAATATCTATCCAAGTTGGAAACACGATAATTACTCGTGACTAAATTAAGTAATATTACACAAGAGGGTTTGATTTAACGTCATTATTGGCACGACAGTGATGCGACTAGGACCGAGCATGACTGAAGTGATAATATCATGTTAACTCAAACCCTTTCATGTAATAAAGCGATTATACAACAACGGTTTCCAACTAAATAAAAGTTATAATCAAACTGTATTCATATTGTGGGGCAATGTGATGTGATCCAAACAGCTGATGTGATCAAACAGCTGATGTGATCCAACAGCTGATGTGATCCAAACAGCTGATGTGATCTAAACAGCTGATGTGATCCAAACAGCTGATGTGATCCAAACAGCTGATGTGATCCAAACTATTCCAGTAACAGTTAACTCCAAAGTGTTGTTTCATCCAATGATTCACTTCCCATCCTCTTCCAACCATTCATCAAAACTAAGTCCTCCATATAAATCAAAATTAACAGCAAAATGATCCATTGTATCAATATTGTAGGCTAACATTACTGTTTTTTTTATTCAGCCCTGGAAGTTACAATGTTGCCATTGAAATGGCGGTGTAATATTTTATGTGTTGCACCAGGTGTGCTCAAATAGCTCTGGGTGTGCTGTCATGCTGATTTGAGTACGTTCTAAATGTCTAGTTGACTAATCAGATTGTCTGGTCGGATCTACTTGTTGTATTCACCTTATTCTGCTCTAAACAATGCATGACAACAACTCTGGTTTCCTATTTCCAGTTAGTAGCGATAGACTTGTACTAGCAGTAAGAGAAGAATGAGTTCAGGCTCCTCATGTGTTGTCATTGGTTGTTTTAACAATTCAAAGAAGATAAAAAAAACTTCTTAGAAACTGAATGCTTCGGTCATAAGATAAGAAGGGGAGAATGCCCATGTCCGGTTCCGTATCAGCTACATTTAATGCCAGAGAGTAGATGTTTAGAGTGGTTAGCTATGCTAAAGCTGAAGCATCCACCGAAAAAGGTGTATGTCTGTTCGCACCATTTTGTTGACAAACAAAGCTAGTTGCTATGATTATGTGGGCCAGGTAGTTGTTAGCCTGAGCAAGGAAGAGCTTCCATCACCATTTATCATAAGCTTTTACTCAAATGTTGTCAGTGTGAGAAACATGGACAGAAGCTGTAGAGTTTAACACGTAGCCTATGTGCTCTGTTTTTACAGCAACAGCAGAAGTGACAGACCAGGAGGATGAGGGTATACCTGAGGTGCCACAACCATCACACTTCACTGTTTCCACCCAGTGGGAAGATCCATCGCTTTGGTAACACAACTATGGTGAAAAGCAGGGTGTTGACGAGACGGCCAAAGATGCCACAACACAATCTGAAGATTTCAGCTACTCCATGCTTTAGAGTGATGCTGATTCGTTCCTCTACACTGGAGTCTCACTGCAAACCTTCAACTCTCTTGTTTCCACCTTAGATGGATTTGCTGAAAGGGCTTTTGTTTTGTCAGTGTGTGATCAGATACTGACACTGATAAAATTGAAATTAAATCCTGTGCTGAGTGACCTTGGTAGGCAGTTTCATGTGTCTCAGAGTGTTGCCAGTAAGGTTATCTCATTCTGGATTGATAAAATGAAGGAGGTCTTGCGCCCTCTTATTATCTGGCTCCCAAGAGAAACCATTAAGGCCACTATGCCAACTGCATTCAAGAAGTGTTTTCCCAACAGCACATCACAGAAGGAGAAAAATCTTGACCTAGAGGGACTACCTAGATTACTCACAGAACACAATCAAATACGTTGTTGCTGTTGGCCCATGTGGCTTAATCATGTTTATCGCAACTGGATATGGATGATGTGCCAGTGACAAATATATCACTATGAACTCTGGTATCTTGGACTATTTAAAGCCTGGAGACAAAGTCATGGCAGATCATAGGTTCTTGATTCGTGATTTACTGTTTGAAAGAAGGGTGAAATTGGTTCTACCTGCTTTCACTAGAGGGGGTGCTCAGCTAACTGAGGAACAAGTCACAGCAACTCGCAGGATTGCAAATGTACGGATTCAGCCACAGTTCATATTTCTTTTGTTATGAAGTGATTCTAAATCAGAATAAAATACTTGGGAAACATTCACATTTTTCAGTGTTTTTTCAATACTGTGTTTTCAAAGATTATTGTTCTTGATCTGACCTGAGAGTCTCCAGGGTGCAGTGTGGACTCTTCAGTCCAACAGAGATCAGCTTCCCTCCTGGATCCTGCAGGTTGTTGTTACTCAGGTCCAGCTCTCTCAGACTAGAGGACTGGGAGCTGAGAACTGAGGACAGAGCTTCACAGCTTCTTTCTGACAGGTTACAGCCACTCAGTCTGGAGAGACAACAGGAAGGAAACAAGTTATTTATTTTTCTCTCCTGTTAAAAGATATCAGAGTATTTATTGATGAATACATCACACTTTACAGAGCTTTTTTGGAGGCTTTGACCACTGGCAGCAGCCTCAGAAGAGCCTCCTCTGAAGCAGCGTATTTCTTCAGGTCAAACGCGTCCAGATCTTTTTCTGATGACAGTAAGATGAAGACCAGAGCTGACCACGGAGCAGGAGACAGATTATCTGTGGAGAGACGTCCTGATCTCAGGGACTGTTGAATCTTCTCCACTATAGATCGATCATTCAGTTCATTCAGACAGTGGAACAGATTGATGCTTCTCTCTGCAGATAGATTCTCACTGATCTTCATCTTGATGTAGTCCATGCTTTCCTGATTGATCACTGAGCTACTTCCTGTCTGTGTCATCAGGCCTTGTAGGAGATTCTGATTGGTCTGCAGTGAAAGTCCCAGGAGGAAGCGGAGGAACAAGTCCAGGTGTCCATTTGGACTCTGTAAGGCCTTGTCCACAGCACTCGGGTAGAAACGTAGTGATGAAGTCTTTTTTCCTGACAGCAGGTTGACTCCAGAGTTGGTGAATGTCAGATGGACATGAAGAGCAGCCAGAAACTCCTGAACACTCAGATGGATGAAGCAGAACACCTTGTCCTGGTACAGTCCTCTCTCCTCTTTAAAGATCTGTGTGAACACTCCTGAGCACACTGAGGCTGCTCTGATATCGATGCCACAATCTGTCAGGTCTGATTCATAGAAGATCAGGTTGCCTTTCTGCAGCTGCTCAAAAGCCAGTTTTCCCAGAGACTCAATCATCTTCCTGCTCTCTGCACTCCAGTGTAGATCTGTCTCAGCTCCTCCATCATACTTGATGTTCTTCACTTTGGACTGAACCACCAGGAAGTGGATGAACATCTCAGTCAGGGTCTTGGGTAGCTCTTCTCCCTCTCTGGTCTTCAACACGTCCTCCAGAACTGCAGCAGTGATCCAGCAGAAGACTGGGATGTGGCACATGATGTGGAGGCTTCGTGATTTCTTGATATGGGAGATGATTCTGCTGGCCTGCTTCTCATCTCTGAATCTCTTCCTGAAGTACTCCTCCTTCTGTGGGTCAGTGAACCCTCTGACCTCTGTCACCATGTCAACACACTCAGGAGGGATCTGATTGGCTGCTGCAGGTCGTGTGGTTATCCAGAGGCGAGCAGAGGGAAACAGATTCCCCCTGATGAGGTTTGTCAGCAGCACACCCACTGAGGTGGACTTTGTAACATCAGTCAGGATTTTAGTGTTGAGGAAGTACAGAGGAAGTCGACACTCATCCAGACCGTCAAAGATGAACACAACCGGGAACTCTTCAAACCTGCAGATTCCTGCTTCTTTGGTTTCACTAAAGAAGTAATGAACAAGTTCCACCAAGCTGTACCTTTCCTCTTTCAGCACATTCAGCTCTCTAAAGGTGAATGGAAATGTGAACTGGATGTCCTGGTTGGTTTTGCCTTCAGCCCAGTCCAGAGTGAACTTCTGTGTTAAGACTGTTTTCCCGATGCCAGCCACTCCCTTTGTCATCACTATTCTGATTGGTTCTTCTCTTCCAGGTGGAGTTTTAAAGATGTCCTCTTGTCTGATTGTTGTTTCTGCTCTGTCTGGTTTCCTGGATGCTGTTTCAATCTGTCTGACCTCATGTTCATCATTGACCTCTGCAGTCCCTCCCTTTGTGATGTAGATCTGTGTGAACATCTGATTCAGAAGGGTTTGGTTTCCTGCTTTAGCAATCCCCTCAAACACACACTGGAACTTGTTCTGCAGCTTAGATTTGAGCTTACGCTTACAAACTCCAGCAGGGCTTCCTGAATGAATACAGAACAAAGAAGATCAGTAAGTGATTTATAAAGAAACATACTTTGACCCTTCTCTGGAGACATCTTCTTTGTAAACGTCTCATTAGTCCAGCAAGTTAAATCTTTCAGAGAAACCCTCTTACTGCTCTGCAGATTGTCAGCCAGCTCGTCCTGCCTCATTCTCCTCAGGAAGTGCAGTGTGATCTTCAGAAATCGCTCTCTGCTCCTCCTCTGCTCTTCATCCTCATCCTTCCTCTGACTCTCTGAGCATTCTGGGTAATCTGGACTCAGACGCTTCTGCATCTACTTCAGCTCGTTCCTCACAAAAGTGACAATGTTCTCCTCCAGCAGCTGGACCAGAAGATTATATGAATGACAATATCAAACTGAAATCATGGAAGCAAACATCAGCATCATGTTGGACAGACTGATAATCCACTGGTCTGAAACGTGGAGCATGGAGATGATTGTGAACCAAATACATGTAAAAGTAATTGTTGTACATGTACAGACCATAAATATGGAGTCCAGGTGTGTTTGATGCTGCTGGGCAGACTGACCACAGGGAACCTCTGAGCTCTCCTGGTCTACTCTGTGGAGGAATCAGGAAGAATTAGCACACATCATGTCTTTCCACACAGAGACAAACACAAGGTAATTTCCTGTGACTTAAAGCGACTCAGGAGCAGCAGAGCTTAGATGGCCTGTTTGTAGTCCGGGAGAACTGCTGACCTGGACTGAAGATACTGTTCGATGGTGGTTCCCTTTTTTGCTTCCCCTTATTGACTTCTGAGCTGACATCCAACTGGCAAACCCAGATCTAACATTTGGGAAGAATTTTGTGTTTTGACCAATTTGGGTCAAGAGACTTGGGGGAAAGAATCTTGTCATGAACCCAGTCACTGAAACTTGGCCTTAAGTGTCCAGACTCAAATGGCAGAAGTCTTCTCATGGCAAATAGCGTTCTGACCCAGGTGACACAAACACTTACCAAGGGCCGCTCGTTCTCCAGGGGGGATGTGCAAATGAAGTTACCCTGGAAGGGGCACTCTGAGGTGCATTCATCCCAACCATCCCCCTGGTATTCCCAGTTGGAGAAGAACATTTAGGAAGAATTTTGCCATTCATGATTTTTAGCCTACCCTATGGCTATGGGAGATTTAAAATGCTTTTTAATTGGGCTAAAACACCAGATAATATTGGGCCGAACCAGGTCCAATATTAAATTGAGATCTACAGTTGAAGACTGGTCTTACTGGACAGCTTTCAGATGTGAGAAGATAATATAATATATAATATATGTGAAGAATAAAGATGCTAAAAATAAATGTCAAAACCTTTCTGGATACATAAAAGCTGAAACATGAATCAGCAATATTTTAATATTTTTAACAGCTTACCTCTTTTCAACAGTGGGTTGTTGACCTTTAAAGTCAATGAGGCGACCATGTGACCAGTCACTCTTGAATGACACACAGCTGGGTTCAGGTTCAGCAGAGTCTGGTCTTTGATGGATCCTGTTACACAGAGAGTAAGACCAACAGGGTTGGAAATTCACTTTTTAGTATTCAGACACAAAAACAGCTGGAGATACAATCAGCAACTAAAACAAGATTAACACAAAGAAGTTCGATAAACTATAAAAAAAAAAAAATAAATAAATAAAAATGTGGGGTAAAAACCTAAAACACCAGAGAATATATTGGACCAAACTAGATCCAATATTTACCTAAAGTCAAGAGTTGAAGACTAGTTTAACTGGACAACTTTCAGATGTGAGAATATAAATGGATATGAAGAAGAAAGATGCTGAAAATAAACTCCAAAAACATCTCTGGATACATAAAAGTTAAAGCCTGTATCAGTAATATTATAATATTAACAGCTTACCTCCTTTCAGCAGAGGGTTGCTCTCCTTTAAAGTCAATAAGGCGACCATGTGACCAGTTGCTCTTAAAGGACACACAGCTGGGTTCAGTTTCAGGTGACTCTGGTTTCTGCTGAGTCCTAATAGAAAAACACATTTATTTAGGGTCACATGTTCAGGTATAGTCTCCCAGCATAAAATGTAATATTAATATGAATATGTATGTAGGCCTAATAATTAATCAAATGCCAAAAATGCTTTACTTTCTGTCCAAAACTCAATAAAAATATCTTTTGAAATCAGAGTAAAAACAAATCTAAATATAATATTTCAAAATGTTGTCTAAACAGAAAGATGTTTTGAGTGACGGAAATTATTTTGCAAAAATATTCTCATTTCAGTCATCAACTACAATAATTCCTTTCCACAAAAAAACACTTTATTTGAAGGAGTATGCATGAGACGTTTTCCCCTGACATTAAAGTGTTGATTACAACATTGAATCAGATGGTTTCCCCTGACATTAAAGTGTTGGTGGTACTGCTGACCCCACTGTGAATCAACAGAAAGAACTAAGAAGTAAACAAGGGTCTCTTTGCACCCATTACCACTAATGGAGGTGCCGTTCGAAAGGATCGGCATGGACCTCATCGGGCCATTTCCCCGTAGCACGCAGGGATATCAATTTATGCTGGTCTTGATAGATTACACAACCCGCTATCCCGATGGCACGGGCACTGTTTAAGGTCATCTCCCGAGTTGGGATCCCGTCTGTTCAGACCAGCATCTACCACCCTCAGAAGGACGGGTTGGTCAAATAAGACTCTAAAGTCCATGATCCGCAAATTTATGCATGAGGGTGAACGCGATTGGGTTAGGTGGCTGACCCTCTGTTATTTGCAGTGTGGGAGGTTCCCCAGGCCTCCACCGGGATTTCACTGTTTGAGCTGCTGTTCGGCAGGCGACCACGAGGGATGTTGGACCTAATAAAAGAAAGCTGGGAAGACGGTCCAAACCCCAACAAAAATGAAGGTCAATACGTCCTGGACCTGAGAGCAAAGCTTCACACACTAGGGCAATTATCACGTGAGAATTTGCTCCAGGCCCAGGAATGTCAGCAGCGCCTGCATGACAGAGGGACCCGGTTGAGACAGTTCACGCCGAGATAAAGTGCTTGTGTTGCTCCCTACGTCTAGTTCTAAATTACTCGCCAAGTGGCAAGGGCCCTTTGTGGTCACACGGCGAGTGGGGGATGTGGACTATGAGGTGGTGCGCTCTGATAGAGGGGAAGACACGCAGATTTACTACCTCAACCTCCTGAAAGCATGGAGGGAGGCGGGCACGGTGTCGCTGGTGACAGTGATAAAGGACAGAGATGAGCTGGGGCCGGAGGTGCTAAATTTGGATGATCCAACCTCCCCCCTTTGTGACAGCCATCTCACCCCGTCCCAGCGTACTGACCTGGCTGAGTTGCAACAGCGTTTTGCAGACGTGTTCTCTCCCTTACCAGGACGCACCAACCTGATACAGCACCATATTGAGACGCAGCCGGGTGTGACGCTGCGTTCATGCCCCTACCGGTTGCCTGAACACAAACGAAAAGTGGTTCAGGCAGAATTGAAGGCCATGCTGGAAATGGGAGTGATAGAAGAATCTGGAAGTGGATCTGGTGCAGCCTCATTGTTCTGGTGACTAAGAAGGATGGGGCATCAAATTCTGCATAGATTATCGCAGAGTGAATGAGGTGTCACGGTTTGATGCATATCCCATGACCCGGATCGACGAGCTCCTGGATCGGTTAGGTACGGCTACATTTTTCACGACACTGGATTTAACCAAGGGCTACTGGCAGATTCCCTTATCTGCAGAGTCCAGGGCCAAGACAGCATTCTCCACTCCGTACGGGTTTTACCAATTCGTGACGCTTCCGTTCAGCTTGTTCAGGGCCCCAGCGACGTTTCAGCGTGTGATGGACCGGGTGCTGCGGCCGCACGCTGCGTATGCTGCCGCCTATCTGGATGACGTGATCATCCACAGCACCACTTGGACAGAGCATGTCCGGTAGGTGGCCGCGGTCCTTGAGTCCCTCAGGCAGGCAGGACTCACAGCCAACCCGGCGAACACTGGGTGCGAAGCTGGGCAGAGAGAATTCATACCCTCGCGACCGAGAGCCTCCTCAGGCCAGGTGGGAGCGAGGGAGCTCCAGATGAACTGTGAGACAATACACTCTGGTGATACGGTCGGTAAATAAAGAGCCGTGGAAAATATTCCTCCCCAAGTGTGTGTGTGTGTGTGTGTGTGTGTGTGTGTGTGTGTGTGTGTGTGTGTGTGTATCTTTGAACAGAGGTTTGACGTAGCGGAGCTGCTACAATACATAATTATTAACAACAGAATGTTAATAATGACTTACTTTTTGTCAGAAACACATTTAAAATCCCCAAAACAATCTTTTGACTGGTCGCTCTTGAAGGACAAACAGCTGGGTTCAGGTTCAGGATCAGGATCAGGATCAGGATCAGGATTAGGTTCAGGTTCAGGTTCAGCAGACTCTGGTCTGGTCCTGATAAAAAAACACATTTATTGAAGATCACATGTTCAGCTAAAGACTCCTTGCATAACATAACTGTTAAAATATATAATTAAATTAAATATGTATATAAGCCTAATTATTAAAAATAAATGCCAATAATTACTTACTTTCTGACAATAACATGATTAAAATCAATAAAAATATCTTTTATAAGATTCTACTTTAATAAGATGCCACTGTTCTTCAGGAGCAGTTCCTTCAAATGTTTTGTAATGTTGCTGACTTCATAAAGTAAATGAAACCATTTCACAGCCGCTGCTTTGACCACTCAGTTCCCTAGTTCACTCAGAGCTGTGGAGATCTGCCAAGGAGAGATTAATAAATAACAAAAGGAGACATAAAAGCAGGAATGTCTGTAGTAATATTACAGTGTAGTGTAGTAATATCCTACATACTGGTGAATGTGGGGACATTTTATGAAACTAATAATAAGGTTATTGTATACCGGTGGCCACCTTTTCCATGTAGGGTTAGGGTTAGGGTTCCATCTACCAGCGGGGAACAGAGAGCCGGTGTGGTCTGAGAGATCACTCAGATCAGATTTTAATACCAGGTGAAAACAGGGCCATAGATATCCCAGAGTGCACCTGGACGACACAGAGACCCTCTACAAGAAGACCACACACCCAATGAGACAACACTACTTCTAGTTTGTTGGAGGTTTCAGAACAACTCACCTCCATCTCCTCCTCTCCGTTTCAATTCTCCTTCTCTCCATTTCAATTCTCCTCTCCACCATTTCAATTAGCTCCCTCACACTTTTCTCCATTCTAATCTCCCTTAGAGGTCGCATTGTTATTAAAGTAGTGGTGGCTCCATGGAATGACTCTTCATGGACACACAGCTGGGTTCAGGTTCAGGTTAAGTAGGGTCTGGTCTCTGATGGGTCCTGTTAGAAGGAGAGGAAGACCACTTTTTAATTTCCAGAAACAGAAGTTGCTGGAGAAACTAGAAGCTATCAAGCAGAAACTAAAGTCTGAAGCTCTTCACTGAATGATTTCTGCTCTCTGCTCATCCTGCTCTGTCATTCATTATCTTTCTAGGAGAATAGGAACATTGTAAAGACTCCAGGACTAATGTCATCTTTCTGTCCTCTAATGGAGACAAGACTCCATTATGACAATTAATCTCACCCTTCTGTCCTGTGTATCGAATGTAAAATAAGCTTTTGCATGAGTCTTTGAGGAGAAACTCAGTTTTACGGACCTGTCCATTAAATCAACTATCCATTAGTCGATAAAATTGTTTGAGTGTTAGTTGACTAAGAATTTCTTTAATTAAAAGAGAGCAGATCTGGGCTGTAATCTGTGATTTATAAAGGGAACATTACTTACAGATGTGCGTATACACGGTTTTATAAATCTGATTTTTTTTTGGCATATGCCACTTTTGGCTTTTGGCCGTACGTACACTTTTAGTAAGGATCCTACGCCAGTTTTATAAATGAGACCCCAGATAACTAACGTGGAGAGAAAACTATGTACACATAGGCAGGATTTATAGGGGGGCTTTTTAGGTGTCCAAGCCCGAGGGGGCTGTGGGCTTGTTTTCCTAAGGATTATTCCATTATTCTACAGCCTAAACCGTGCATGGTGGGGTGGTGCCATTTTCAGGACTGGTCCAGAACCTTGCCGGGACCTCAGGCAAAAACATTCACCCACTTACACCACTAGGTAGCACTACAGCAGAAAAAACGTGTTTGGCCTTATAACTCCCAAACCGTACATCGCACATTAAAAATACTTACATCCACTCGTTTCCTCAATTCAGGTAAATCTCGTGATATAGGCCCCGCCTATTTCCGCCTAAACTTTTTTGTGAAAAATCATGATTTATCATAAACCTACTTTTTTGAACTCCTCCTAGACCGTGTGATCTATCTGCACTAACCTTGGTAGGTAGCATCTCCCAACCGACCTGACAAAAAGTTATCAAAAAAAATTTTATCGGAAGAAAATTGCGCAAATTACCCATGAATAAATTTGTGTAGCTAGCTACAAAAACACAAACTTTGCCATATCTCAACCAAAATAAATGCTATCAGCAGAAAACTTAGGATTATTGTTCAACATCCCACTACGATGCTCTGTACCAAATTCAGCGAATATCGGCTATTAGGGGGCGCTATAATCAACGTTTATTGCATGTAAATGGGACATTTGCGATTGCAATTTCTCTGCTGTACTAATTGCTATCAACATGAAACTTGTGATGCTTGTTTGAAATGCCACCCTGAGGCTCTGTACCAAATTTGGTGAAGTTCGGCCATTAGGGGGCGCTATAGTCAACGTAGACCAGTTTTGGCCCTTTTACTCAATCAATGTTAATGGGATATTTGCAATGGCAATGTACCACAGACCTTGCAGCTCACACCTCTCGATATTTCCTGATGTTTGCCTCCCCAGCGTTCGGCTTTGGGTTCCGCTTTGGGTTCCACTTTTGTATGTTCCCCGGGTCGTTGGGGGCGACTCGCACTGAGGAGGCTTGGACCCCGTGATAACTGCTTGCAGTTCTAGTTAGAAGTTTTTATTCCTTTTTTTTAAAGGTTTTTGTCACGTTTTCAGACATTTTTGCAGCTTTTTTCTATGTCTTTGTTTCTTTTTCCAGAGTTTTCGTGGTCTTTTTGGAATCATTTTTGACAATTTTTGACTTTTTTTCCGATATTTTAGCCCAAAGTCCACAGAGGCAGCCCGGTTGGTAACTTAACTTCATCAGAGCCAGCTGTAAATGACAATTGTATTTCATTGTACAATTATGTTGTATAATGACAATAAAGCCAAACCTTGAACCTTGAACCTTGAACCTTTTAGCAGTTGTGTTGTGTCTCACTTTACTCTGATGGAGACGACGGTTTGTTTTCTGATAGCTGGAGAAAGGAAATAAAGCTCAGCTGTTTGATTCCAGTAAATCACCAACATGTAGATTTATCTTCAACACAAGAGTAGTTCACACTTTCTCAGGAAATAAGAAGTGAAGTAGAAACATTATATTTAACATTACAGAGCCAGAAACAAACCCTGAAGAGACGTAAGACTAACGTGTTTTTAAAGTATCAAACAGCAACTTACAGTTTCTTTAAATAGTCCAAAGAGTTGATGAAGAAGAGGGTCACTCTCCACCTGGAGAGAAATCTCTGACACAGGTGAGCTGTTCCCTGGAATGAATCACAGCTCCACCTGTCAGGAAGCAGGCAGGAAGGGCTGCAACAGGAGCAGATTTTCACAATAAAATTACATTTTGACTAATTGAGCCAAGACTGAGAATCAATCTCACTTTTCTGTCCTGTCAGTGTTTGTTCTAGGTTTTGTGGAAGAATGAGGTGCAAATATTCGGTGGCGGGGAGTTTAGGGTTCGTCCGTCAAGAAAAGGGTATGTTTTTCAACAACAAAAATACAATTTTGCATAATGTTGGACCATTATTATTACCATATGTGTGTCTTAAACGTTTGAAAAGCTAGGTCAGATGATAAACAAATAACACTTAAAGACAAAACTAAAGAAGTCCGACTACAATCATTAGATCTGAGAAAATTTATTACGTTAGTTGGTTTTGATAAAAATAATGACATGAGGACACGTCTCTGCTTTCTCCACACATCACTACAACAGTAACAGAGGCATTTAGGTCACTACATTTTATTATGAAAGGTTCCAGAGGAAACAGTGCATTTCACGATGGCTAAGCCAGGCTAACGAGGAGCGACTAGGTCGAGCCAGGCTTAATTAATTCAGATAGATCCGCGTTCACGGCTTTCTTTAACAGGCCGCAAGGTCGATACCAGATTTACTGATGCTAAAATAGAGAATACGCATTGTGTATTCTTTACACAGAGTGAGCAGCAGCTTCTTATGGAAGTATAACGTGAAACACATTATTTGTAAAAAAAAAAAAAATAAACATGGCAGCTGTAATGAAACGGCGAGAGAAAGTGAGGCAGATGATCAAGTAGCCTAAAAATATACATTAACTGACCACTGCTCTGAACTGAAACTGTCATAATCATACCATTCAAGGAGTTAGGGTAATTATTTGCACAAATGAGTGGTTGTACTTTACCTTATAAGTGATCTTAAGATAATGTTACGCAGGAAATTTACCATGAAGATCAATTACAACCACTAATCTACAATGCTAGACTGATTCGTACATATCCCTCTCTCTTTCACTCACTCTGTCTCTCTTTCTGCCTCTCTCACTCTCTATCTATCTCTCTCTGGGCTAAAATAGAGTGTACAACAGTTTGTTTGTGGAAATAATTAGCCAGCTCCTTGAATGGTTTCAGTTAATAGCAGTAGTTCATAAATGTATATTTTTAGATATATCATTCAGTCGGTCCGCTATTATCTGCCATGCTTTTTCTCTGTTTTTTTTTTTTTTTTACAGAGACAGAGTTTCCTTCTTTACATATTATATGCTTTGCTTCCTCGTTTATATGGACATAGAAAAGAAAGACACCGAAGAAATTGGACTCTGAAATCTAGAAACTATAAAGATAATTAAATGATAAATATAATGCTCACTGTAAACATGACTGTAACAGAGTATTCATCAGTTATTTCCCCCAGCAAAATATAGGTAATATAAACCATTGAGGTGTCCTCTCCCTGTTGTTACATGAATGTACATTAGTCTACAACACTATATAGTTACTGATTCAGTGAACTAAGTCTATAATTAGGCAGGATTGTACAATTATAAAAAAAGTATTATAATTGTTCAATCCTCCCAAATTATAGTAAGTACACTTCAACATTTTACATAACATATGCCCTACTAATCACCTTGTTGCTAGCCTGGATGCCAGCCGAACTTAGCCCCACCCACAACATTTGAGGTTGGGAAGTTTGGTCTGGACGTGATCCGTCGAATCCAACTATGTTCAAATCAGAGCTGTTCGGACCAATCAAATTGTCAGGGTGGGCTTCATACGATGATGGACAGATGATCAACAGTAACGTAAAGCATGCCTTTGACTTGCAGCTTCTGTGACGTCTGTCTCCGTTGCTCTGATTGGTTGTAGGTCTATCCAATTGAGTGCAGAGGAATTTTCTTTCCTGGTTCGGTTGAAACACGCCCCATAATCATAGCCCAATGGAGCAGTATCACACTCAGATTCTGACTAGAATCTGAGTATGACCACGCCAGGCTTAAAAGTGAAAAACTAATTTAAAGTGGAACTATGCAGGGTTTTTTTAAGCATAATTTACCTTATTAACTGAACAGCTTCAGAGTCATTGGAATGGTTATATGACTTTTTTCAGGTTGAATGGTGGTCATCTCGCTCCCCCCTAGCGCCTGTGAGCAGAAAAACCACCCTTGCAACTATCAGCCAGCAAGCGTCAGGAAGTATCGTGTGATATCAGGTCTCGCGATGTAACAAATTGCTTCACGGCACTGCACACATATGGCCATTCAGGAACCGGCTAACAAGGTAGTGATGGAGTTTTTCACACTATCGTCATGGCTGAGCCGGTAAAAAAGAAGCAGAAAGCTAGGAAAGCATTGTCGGAGGAACAGAGAAAGAGGAAATGGCAGACTGACTGAGAGAGGAGTCAGACACAAGTAAACATAGGAGCTGCCAAATATCTATTCTGAAGCTGTAGGGGGAGCTCTATAGAGAAACCTGCGGAGCAAAAAGAGAGAAAACAGCTAAGAAAGGGCCAAAACTGCATAACGCCCCTTTAATATCATAAGAAATTAACTAAGGTAAAAAGAGGTTTTGTCAACTCGACAAAAACACTGAAAAAAATGACAAAAATTCAATAAAATAGTGTCAAAAGCATTAACAAAAAAGTTCCCTTTCAGCCATGGATCTGCTCAAGATGTTTAATCATTGTGCTACGTAAGTGTCCATGTGACGCTGTTACAGCAAAGCACCAATTAGGGCTGTGCAATTAATCACATTTTTAATTGTGATTACGATTTTGGCTCCCAATGATCACAAAAACCGAGTAATCAAGAAAAAAAATGATTTTGCACATTAAGTTTTTCAAGTAAACTTGTATTTTGTCTTGTGTTCTGAATGAGAAAAGGAAGCTCAAACTGTAATGGCAACATCTTTCTAAAAGTCAAAGAAATAATCGTGATTTCAATATTGTTTCTGACAGAAATTCATGCCATCTCCTGTTTCAGTGAAATATTATAGCTAAAAAAAACTGAAGGATTTTTATTAAAATTAAATCAACTAAAACCTCAAAAAAATCTATACAAATGTTAAAAAAATGCAACAACAATAAAAAGATTAATATATCATAAGAAATTAAGGTTGAGTTTTTGTCAAAATCGACAAAAAATCTAAAATAAAGCCACAAAAACGTCAAAAAAGCAAAAAAATCTTTTTATAAAAAGTGAAAAATAACTAAAAAATCTTTTAAAAAAGCGACAAAAATGGTTAAAAAAAACAACATTTCATAAAAAATGTCCAGCTCGAAGATATTCAGTTTCCTGTCACAGACGACAGAAGAAACTAGAACATAATCACATTTAACAAGCTGACATCAGAGAATGTTTGACTTTATTTTCATAAAAAAATGACTTAACTAAAATAGTTGGGAACTCATTTAGTAGTTCAGAACTAATAGATTCATCTTTGCAGCTGCTGTTCCAACATGAAATGAATTTGGCTCAGTGGGACTGTCATGCTGTAATTCTCTGTAACTCTCTACCTTTGTATGCTTTAAAAACAAAAAGTCCAACATGTATTTGGTGCTTTCTTGTTTGTGTTTGAGTCTTTCTGGGGAAACTTTGAGACGGTAATTCAAAGAGACACAGTGAGTGCATCGTCAGTTCGAAAGTAGTCTATATCCATGACGTTACACTTCTGGGATTGCTCCTGTTATAATTAATATAATACTTTTATTTGACCCTAATACTTTGTTTTTGTCTGGAAACAGTGCTATCGAGTGGTGATGGAGGAAAACATTTTTAAACAAAACAAGAGGAATAAATAAAAATAACAGACAGTTCAGAAGTAAGAAATTAATAAAACAGGAAGAGATTGCTCCGGTGCCGCCTGAAATTCCGAGTGACATTTTGCCATGGGACCTGTAAAGAAATGCTAATAAACCAGAGCACGTTTTTCAACCATCACAGAATATTGTGTGGACTAGCCAGACCTTCCTTTGCAGCGCAGTGGAGGAAGGTCTGGCAAAGCGAGACTACGTCCCATGCCACCCGCCATTACATGTCAATTCCCAACCTGTGAGAAACACTAGTTACAACATTGAGCCAGCAAAGCAGGTTCGCACGTACAGTTGCTAAATATATCCATTTAAAATGTGTCTTTTTCAGAAGATATCTTAGTTACAACATGATTGAGCTAGCAAAGCAGTTTGGTGTTTATATGTGCAGTATTTCTTCAATTTGGGAAATCCTACCTTCTCAACAAATCACGTTAAGTTAGCTGGATGACTAAACAAGGATGGACTAGAAATTCTGTCTGTTGCTTTTATTCATTCATTTGAATTTGAAAATTCATATTTAAACAATTTGAATATGACTTATTTTGTTGGAAACCGTTGTTGTGTAATCACGACAGTTAAGCTTACGGACCTCGGCGCTTAGCTGCAGCACTGACTACGTTTACCCTTATTCCAAAAAAGAATATTCTACTAATATTCCCGTTTACATGGAGCCTTGCAAAATACGATTTTTGTGAGAACACAGTGTCCCTATTTCATTCCTTCAACCAGCTTTTTGAAAAGGTCGCCTCATATCCAAAAATGTGTTGATATCCAAGTCTTTGATAATGTTTAAAAGTAGCTGTGTTTCTCTTCATTGGGTCTGCAGCCTTGCAAACAAACAGAGCTGAACATAAGCCATAAACATGCAAGAGGGCGTAAACTGGGCGTAAACCGCAGTAAAAACCCCGATAGACACATATTCTGAATGCACTATATACATGTCAAAAGTTAGTGGTTCGATCCCTGGCCCTGCAGTCCCATGTCGAAATGTGCTTAGGCAAGACACTGAACCCCAAAATGCTGTGCATCGGAGTATAAATGTGTGTGAATGTTTATCTGATGAGCAGGTGGCACCTTGTGCGGCAGCCTCGGCCACAATGTATGAATGTGTGTGAATGGTGAATGGTTCCTGTACTATGAAAAAGCAATTTGAGTAGTCATTAAGACTAGAAAACCCACCATTTTTAAATAGTTTAGCCAGCGGTGGGTTTTTTGTTGTTGCCTCCAGCTTCTTTAGAAACTAAATTTGTAAAAAAAAAAAAAAAAAAAACAGCCACATACCGGGAATCAAAAACAACACACCTTCGACGTTGTGTGTGTGTGTCGTGTTAGGTCACAGCAGTTTCCTGCGGCATTGCTATGACGACCAGCCACGCTCGCCTCAGGCCTCACACATGAGGCGGTACTAAATCTGAAATGGAAAATGTGAGGAAAAAAAAAGACGGTGGAGCTGAGCCCAGCTGGTACTAGCAGTGGGTAAACACCATGAGATTACTTACAAGCATTTTTTAATCAAGTTTTCTGAAAGTTTAAATGTGCAAATGAAGTATTATCTTAGGCTGTTAAACGTGTGTTCATTAGCATAACTTTCCAGAACAAAAACCTGAACATTTGATAGGTTCAAAATTCTTTTTTATTTTGTTGTGAACAGCTTCAAAATAAATCCATTTTCTCTGTGTTTTCAGCAATGAAATGTTCAATATATCAGGCTCTGACTAATATACGATCAAAGCCCTGTGTGATGGCTAGACATGTACAAGTCAAAATAAAGCCCAGTTCAGACCAAAGATTCACGACCAGACAAAACCGTTTTAGAACGTCGCAGTGAAAAGTTTCAGCGGTCTGAACCGGTCCGTCTCAGCTCGACTCAAACCAGCTGATGGTGTCGCTGCGACTCAGCTGGTGGAGTCTCCAGAGGCTGGTTTTAGAACGTAAGAGACGTCTCCTGTTTCAACAGCCAATAGAGAAGTCAGCTGGTGGAGTCTCCAGAGGCTGGTTTTAGAATGTAAGAGACGTCTCCTGTTTCAACAGCCAATAGAGAAGTCAGCTGGTAAAGTCAGCTATAAACTATAGAAAACAGGACTCGACATTAAGGCTTGTCCAGTTGTCCGGGACAAGTGGATTTTTTGTAGGGCAAGTGGGAGAGAAATTTACTTGCCCCACTGGACAAGTTAAAACTCAAACTAAATAAAATGCCATGTTACTCAACGTTATGTGCCACTCATTACATCTACGTTACCGATTTGAAACGAACACATTTTTTCCCCACAATCTGGGGCAACGGACCCTGCGGCAGCGGGTCAGTCAGCGCACGGCTAACGTTAGACCCAGCTGCAGCGGGTCAGTGGGACGCTAACGGCTAACGTTAGACCCTGCTGCAGCGGGTCAGTGGGCCGCTAACGTTAGACCGAGCCCGCTGTTAAGCTCATTCTCTGTAAGCAATGCAGCAGAAAGCACGGCGAGCCAGCCAGTGTTAGTTGGCTAACATTAGCTTGCTTGCTAACGGCACCTTAACGTTACCTCTTTGCCACATCGTTCACAGAAAATGAGCCGAATACAGTTGTCAGTCGTGGCGATAGCAATGTGCTTTGTGTGGATGAAGCATGAAGTTAATTTGACTAGCTCTCTGCCTCGTAGCGTTACTACTCCACTGCTCGTTTGTCCGTCAGTTATTGTAAAACCTCAGCTCTGCTACTTGCCGGATTCAATATCAGCTAATAATCAACTGTAAAGTGGCTACACCTTTTAAAGGATCCCTTGATAAATCAGCCTCTTCCGGGTAGAAAGTGAAATTGTATTAAAAAAAAACAACAACAAAAAACATTTAGTGGCAAAATCCATTGTTATGTCTACAACATTATTTTAGAAATAGTATAAGTTCAAGTCACCACTACCTCTGGTCAAAATATTGACTTAGTATCTCAATATATTGACTCAGTATCTCAGAATATAAACTAAGAATCTCAAAGTAATGAGAACATTTTAAATATTGACTTAGAATCTCAATATATTGGCTTAGTATCTCAATATATTGACTTATCTCAAAATAATGACTTAGTACCTCAATATATTGGCTCAGTATCTCAATATCTTGACTCAGTATCTCAGAATATAAACTAAGAATCTCAAAGTTATGAGAACATTTTAAATATTGACTTAGAATCTCAATATATTGGCTTAGTATCTCAATATATTGGCTCAGTATCTCAATATATTGACTTAGTAACTCAGAATATTGACTAAGAATCTCAAAGCAATGAGAACATTTAAAATATTGACTTAGAATCTCAATATATTGACTTAGTATCTCAATATAATGACTTAGTAACTTAGAATATTGACTAGGAATCTGAAAGTAATGAGAATAATTAAGTAATAAGTAATAACTTAGTATCTCAATATTAGGGCTGAAACAATTCCGAGAGTAACTCGAATAATTTGATTACTAAAAATCCTCGATGCAAAATGATTTGCCTCGAAGCTTTGTTTAATCAATGTAACCAACGTATCGCTCACGGTGTTTCCGCACGGAGGATTATTACCCTAGAGTCACATTAGCTACAAAAGAGAGCGACACACACTCGCTTGTGGGCTCTCCTGGGCGTGCCTAGCCAATAAAATGGCTCCTGACATTTTACCTACATTTTACCATTTGAACTCATTACTCAACATCACACAAAATATGTACACTCAGAGTCCCTTCTCAACCTCCTAACCTGTATAGATTGGTCTGTTATAGAATACTGGCCAGGTGTAAGGGCGTGGCAAGTATGATGGGACAGAATATGGTGCTGGGAAAGATTAGGGTGTGAGGGGGTATGATTGCATGTACCAAGGTGTCATGTTTGGTGATTCATAGACCTCTGCACTACTGACTGATGGATGTCCCTGGAAAGAGGGCTGGCCCAGTGTATTGTATGTGAACTGTGTTGCTGGTCGCCTAGTCCTAGTCGACCTTCTGAGTGCCTGTTCATCAGTGTCTGGAGGCAGGTCAGGCTCTGCTTGTGCCACTCCGGGAAGAGGCTGCTCAATCTCACTTTCACGCTCCTGGGAAGCGTTATGAATGACCCTTGGCTCTGCATTTCTCCTTCGTTCCTCTCCTTCACTCTCACTGCTAGGTTCACTGTACTGATCTTCACTGTACAGTTCCTTTTCTACTTCCTTTTGTTCTCTTGTGACGTGTCTATGTCCTGATCCTCTTCCCCTTACTGATTGTCCACAGTTGACTGATTGACAGAATTCAGTAGGAGCAGGGTTCTTTAAGGGAACACAAGCAGGCTCACTGGTCAGTGTGACATCCTTTCTGTTTTCACTCCTCAAGTTATATCTTAGCTCATAGTGGATGGAACTTTCATCATCATCAGACCCTGTTTCACTGTTCGACTGTGGTCCTGTCTCTCTGTAAGGTGATTTTGGCCCTTTCCTCTTTGGTACTGGTTTTGTCTTTTCTTGTGCTGCTGGTAGGTCACTAGGTAAGTCATTGACAAGATGCAACAAGTTGCGATGCAGGACACGTGACTTGTTCCCATCCATTTCTGAGACCACCTTGTAAACTGTGTTGTCACTGATCTGTTCTTTCACGACATAAATGGTGTTTTCCCAATATGCCCTTAACTTTCCGGGACCACCTCTTTCACTCGGTTTCGTACCAGTACTCGGTCTCCCGGTTGCAGCACTACTCCTTTTGTGTGTCGGTCATAATACTTCTTACCACAAGCACTGGACTTTTTACTGTTGTCTGATGCTATCCGGTAAGCTTCAGTCATCCGTTCTGCCCATTTCTCAGCATAACTTCTTGCAGTTTGGGGTTCATCACTACTGGTCATCCTGAACAACAAATCTATAGGTAACCGTGGGTGTCGACCAAAAAGCAGGAAGAAAGGTGAATACCCAGTCGCTTCATGGCGTGTACTGTTGTACGCGTGGACAATTTGTGGGAGATAGTCTTTCCACCTTTCCTTTTTTTCCTCACCTAGGGTCCGCATCATCTGTAACACAGTATGGTTAAACCGTTCAGCAGGATTGCCCTGGGGATGGTATGGAGTCGTTCGGGAGTTTCCTACTCCGCTCAGCTGTTGCAATGTCCGAAAGAGCTCATTTTCAAACTCGCGCCCTTGATCATGGTGAAGCTTGAAGGGATAGCCATACCTTGGAATATAGTCACTGAAGATCTTCTCCACTGCAGTCTTCCCAGACTTATTGCGAGTTGGATAAGCCTGTGCATATCTAGTAAAGTGGTCTACCACCACTAGAATATACTGATAGCCTCCTCTGCTTGGCTCTAAATGCAAATAGTCGATGGAGACGAGCTCCATTGGAGAGCCAGTGGTTATACTAGTCATTGGGGCTCGTATGTGTGTCGCTGGCTTTTTTTTCTTTATGCATGGACACTGCTTGGTAACGTAAGCTTCAATCTCTCGTCTCATATAAGGCCAATAAAACCTTTGCCTTGCTAAGCTGAGGACTCTTTCAGTACCAACATGGCCCATGTCGTCATGTAAGTTCTTGAGCACTAGTGGCTTGAAGCTGGCAGGTAAGACTAGCTGACGTCTCTCTGCTGTCTTCCGATAGAGAACCCCACCTTCAATGTGAAGCCTTGTCCATTCATGCATAATTTTCCTGACAGTTCCCCTTACCATACGTTTCATGTCATCTGTGAGTGTTTTGTTTGACTCTTTCATTTTCAGAATCTCACCTATCACCGGATCTGTTCTCTGAGCTTTTTGCAGGTCAACACGGTCAATAGGTGGTACTGTTTCTCTACTGCTTGGTTCGAACTGGTCACCATGTCTTAGAGTCAGGGCCGCAATCCAGGCAACATCTCCACCCTCTCCTGCTCTGCAGCCTCCCCATGTGGCAGTGACAGCTTCTTTGGACAGTTCCTGTGTACATTCTTTGACATATTTATTAATGTCGAGAGGGCATCTTGAAAGAGTGTCTGCGTCGGCATTTGCTTTGCCAGGTCGGTCCCGTATGTCAAATCTGAAATCTGACAGCTCACCCACCCACCTGAAGCCAAAAGCATTCAACTTAGCCGTACGCATGACATATGTCAAGGGATTATTGTCTGTGAAAATAGTGAAATGCAGGGCGTAATACAGGTAATCTCTGAATTTCTTGCAAACGGCCCACTTAAGAGCGAGAAACTCTAGTTTGCCTGAATGTAGCCTGTAATTTCTTTCGGCTGGGGTAAGGGTCCTTGAACCGTATCCAATTACCCTGAGTTTCCCATTTTGGCTCTGGTAGAGGACAGCTCCAAGTCCCTTATCAGACGCATCTGTGTGGAGCACAAACGGCAACTCGAAATCTGGATAGGCAAGAACAGGAGGATTCACCAGCTGATCAATCAATTTACTCAGTGTCTCCTGGTGTTTCTCAGTCCATGCAACTGGAGCTCTGGATGGTAACTGTGTACCCTTTCCTTTTTGTGCCCTCAGCTTTTCCTGTGACTGTGGCTCTTGGTTCTTCCTAGGCTGCAGGAGCTCATAGATTGGTGTGGCCATCCTGGAAAAATCTTGAATATACGATCGGTAGTAACTCAAGAAGCCAACAATCCTCCGCACATCTCCAACAGTAGCAGGTGATTCCTTCTTCAGAGCATACACTGCCTCCAGGTCTTTGGGATCAATGCGCACCCCTACCGCTGAGACCAAACGACCAACATATCTCACTTCCTGCTTGAACAGGTCGCATTTGGTGGGCCTGAGCTTGACTCCATGGCTTTGCAGCGCTCTGAGAACTTTCCTCAGCCCTTCAACATGATCCTCAAATGTTCTGGCAAAGCACAGTATATCATCCAAATAGGGAATACAACACTCATCTCGCAGGGGAGCGAGCATTTCTTCCATACTGCGTTGAAATGCAGCAGGTGCGTTAGTCAGTCCGAAGGGTATACGCACCCACTCAAAGAGACCCCAGGGAGTGATAAATGCAGTCAGGTGGCGTGACCCCTCCGCAATGAATCCCTGGTGGTACGCCTTCCCCTGGTCTAGAATGGAGAACCAACTGTACCCACCTAAGGTATCTGTGATGTCTTGGATCCTTGGCAAAGGGTGCCGGTCTGAGATGGTGTGCTGGTTCAAAAGACGGTAATCAATACAGAGTCTGAGTGTCCCATCTTTCTTTCGTACACAGACTACCGGTGCTGAGTAAGGAGATTTCGACCTCACAACCCATCCCCGTGCCAGAAGATCCTCAATGTACTCCTTTACCTCCTTGTAAAGAGGCTTCGGGATGGAGGTATATGTTTTTTGAATAGGAGTATTGTCCTTCAGGGTGATGGACATTTCCAAGCTGGGTATACAGCCCACATCATCATCATCTCGGGCGAAAGCTCCTGATTCTTCCCGCAGCATTTTCTTGACAACTTTCTGCTGGTCCTCACTTAAGGAGCTCACATCAACTGGTGGGTCCCATTCCTGTGCTACGCTACCTGTCTTGTCTGGTTGAGTTCTAGGGGGTTCTTCTCTGTTGACTTCCGGAGTAACACTCGACTTAGTGAGGTCTAACTTGTCTGTCTGTATTACTCTGGCTACTGGCTCAATGCTCCCTAGAATAGACCTACAGGAGAGGGTCACCTCGTGTTTGGTGTGGTTGCCAATTGGAACTCTAACATAGGGAACTTTAGCCTGGCTAATCTCTATTAGGCTCTCACCAACATCTAGCTACTGTAGCTGTGGGTTGCTCTCATTGGGTTCAAAAAGTACTAAAGGGTGTGACGTGTCAAATGTGAGTGTTATTTTACACTTAACATGTCTGACCTGACCAGCTGGAATAACCACATTGTTCAGTCCCACCTTCAATGCACCTCGACTCACTTCATTGTCACTGGTGGGCTTCGCCTGGATGAAGTTGACTAGCGCAGCTGCATTGTCATCTGGGAGACTCATTGCATCACGAAGGAGATTCACAAGGGCAGATACCAGGTTTGCACCCTCCTCCAGCCCCAATATCAGCTGCTCAATCACGTTAAAACCAATCAGGGGACGGTCCATGGGCACACTGCTCACAAGGAAAGGTACTTGTATTGTTAAGTTGGGGTCGCTGTTGCCTGGAAGACTCACCATCACCCCCACCCAGCCATCATAAGGTAATGGTTCACCATTGACAGCTATTACACTGAGACCCTTGTCTCCTAGGAGTTCAGCCAATGGGCGCAGCTTGTGATCAGGAAGGTAAGTCTTCACCCACTGGCGGTCCAGGAGACTGACTTGGGCACCAGAGTCCAATAAACAGTCCACTGCATAGCTGTGAATGTAACACCTTATTTTACATTTCTTTCCCACAAGCTGGGCCACTTTTTCATTTACTTCAGTCTTTGTGTTTGCGACCGGGGCAATTACACACTTAACATGAAGAGGTTCTTTTTGTTGTGTCTCTGATTTGGTGGGATACTCCTGTCTGCTGCTTAGTGAGTGTGCATCGGCAGCTGGCTGGCCAACGCTCTTTGCTTGCCCCCATTTTAGGCATCCAACTGCTCTATGGCCTCCCTCTCCACATATGAAGCAATGGTTACATGTACTGGCCCCCTTCTCAACACACTTTGGGCAACCAAATTGCTTTGCTATTTGCTTTGGCTTGGTGTGAGGACACTGGCATGTTTTGTCAGGGGTCTTAGTGGCTGTGAGAGCTTCCACCATCTTTGTCAGAGCATCAACCTTTGCACTCAGCTCCTCTACTGCTTTATTTTTATTCTTTGATTTGTAGTCTGTTTGTTTCTCTGTGTCCTTCTCTGACTCAAGCTGAACACTGTGAGCGTGGGTTATCATTTGGCGGGCACAGTGTCCTAATCTCTGCTGTCTCTCACTTTCCTCACTCGATACTTTGTTGACTTGCCTTATCAGTGCTTCATCTGGAACAGTGTAATCAGACAGGAGTGGCTTGAGCTCATTGCGAATATTGCTATACTTGGGGAGAAGGCCCTGATGAATGGTGCGCAGAAAAACATTCTGGATTGTGCGGGGCTCATATTCAATGTCCTTGTTATCTTGTCTGGATGCAAACATAACTTTCTGTTTCAGCCCAATTATCCTATACAAGAACTGTTGGGGACTCTCCTGATCATATTGTTTGGTACTCATCAACTCCTGAAATAACTCACTGCGCTCTTCTCGCTCAGGTGTGAACGCAGGAAGCTCTTAAGCTCACAGAGAGTCAAGTCGTCCTTGTTGATCAACATGTCCTTAAACTGTCCAGGTTTGATGATGCGGAGCACACCTTGGATGATCTCACCCTCTGTGTGGCTTGCCTTGCGTCCCTCATCTATCTGCTTACATAGTCCATGGTAAGTGATGTCTGATGTACTGTCTCCCACCTGACCGCCATGTACTTTAAACTCTCTGCGCTGAAGGAATGATAGGTCTCTTAGAGAAACCATATTATCAGGCCTGAAGCTTTTTGGGTCTGTTGTGGTGTGACTATCCGTTTTTTTCTCTGTTCTGGGATGTGGTAACTGTGTGTCAGTGAAGGTAGGTATATGGTTTTCTGGTGCTGCAGTCTTAAACTCAGCTAACTTCCTACCTAGAGCTTCATAGTTAGCCATTAGCTTTTGATACTCAACTGCTTCTGAATCAACAGGATATGTGTCAACAACATGACTCTCTACACTGTCCTGTTGAGCTGCTAGAGTGGGCGTAGATGTTGCTGTTAGTGTAACACTCTCATTACCTGACACTATGGGTTGACTGACTTCGGTAACACGACAAAAAATTAGCTCAGTGATATCATCTTTCAAAGACAACAAATGAGAAAATCCCTGGTCCTCTAACTCAAGTAATGTTTTACAGTTCATGTATGTGCATACATAATCAAAGCAACTCTCTTCATCACCCTCAGTTACACATGAAAAATCCAACTCTGGAGCCGGTGGAATGTTCGCAGCTACCTGAAACAGTTCTTCTGTGGTCAGGGTGTGCAGGCTTTTCTTTATCTTCCAGCTCAGTCCTTTTCTTTCGGCGTCCTCCATATTGTCACTTGGTCAGCAATGTCTCACAGTCCAGTCACCTCGAGCGATCGGCAGTGCACTCCTCCAGCTGTGGTCCCCTCTCGCAAGCTGTGGTCCCGTAGCTGCCTCAGTCACACACCATCCACTCCAGCAGGCCTGTCCTGTGATCTCTGCCTCGAGTTCGTAGGTTAAAGGATCAACATCAGCCGTCGTCAGATGCCGATCCCAGCGGTGCCTCCAAAATTCTGTTACAGGCCTCAAGCATGAGTAACCTGTTAACAGATAAATATGCCCTGTTTTGATTCAGGAAAAGAAGAGACGGGATAATTTAGTTGTGCTCGTTCAGCAGGCTGTCCTCTGTCTTTATTAACAGGATTTATAACTTTCTCTTTTCTTTTTCTCTCATTTTAACAACCTTCACATCTTTTTCATATTAAACTTCCATCCATCCATCCATCTTCTTCCGCTTATCCGGTAACGGGTCGCGGGGGTAGCAGCTCCAGCAGGGGACCCCAAACTTCCCTTTCCCGAGCCACATTAACCAGCTCCGACTGGGGGATCCCGAGGCGTTCCCAGGCCAGGTTGGAGATATAATCCCTCCACCTAGTCCTGGGTCTTCCCCGAGGCCTCCTCCCAGCTGGACGTGCCTGGAACACCTCCCTAGGGAGGCGCCCAGGGGGCATCCTTACCAGATGCCCGAACCACCTCAACTGGCTCCTTTCGACGCGAAGGAGCAGTGGCTCTACTCCGAGTTCCTCACGGATGACTGAGCTTCTCACCCTATCTCTAAGGGAGATGCCAGCCACCCTCCTGAGGAAACCCATTTTGGCCGCTTGTACCCTGGATCTCGTTCTTTCGGTCATGACCCAGCCTTCATGACCATAGGTGAGGGTAGGAACGAAAACTGACCGGTAGATCAAGAGCTTTGCCTTCTGGCTCAGCTCTCTTTTCGTCACAATGGTGCGATAAATTGAATGTAATACCGCCCCCGCTGCGCCGATTCTCCGACCAATCTCCCGCTCCATTGTCCCCTCACTCGCGAACAATACCCCAACTCCTTCACTTGGGGGTAAAGACTCATTCCCTACCTGGAGAAGGCACTCCATCGGTTTCCTGCTGAGAACCATGGCCTCAGATTTAGAGGTGCTGATCCTCATCCCAGCCGCTTCACACTCGGCTGCGACCCGATCCAGTGAGTGCTGAAGGTCACAGGCCGATGATGCCATCAGGACCACATCATCCGCAAAAAGCAGCGATGAGATCCCCAGCTCACCAAACTGCAACCCCTCTCCACCCCGACTACGCCTCGATGTCCTGTCCATAAATACTACAAACAGGATTGGTGACAAAGCGCAGCCCTGGCGGAGGCCAACTCTCACCTGAAAGGAGTCCGACTTACTGCCGAGAACCCGGAGACAGCTCTCGCTTTGGTCGTACAGAGATTGGATGGCCCTGAGAAGGGACCCCCTCACCCCATACTCCCGCAGCACCTCCCACAGTATCTCCCGGGGGACCCGGTCATACGCCTTCTCCAGATCCACAAAGCACATGTTGGGCATACTCCCAGGCTCCCTCCAGGATCCTTGCGAGAGTAAAGATCTGGTCCGTTGTTCCACGACCAGGATGGAATCCGCATTGTTCCTCTTACCCTCCTTTCCAGCACCTTGGAGTAGACTTTACCGGGGAGGCTGAGAAATGTGATACCCCTGTAATTGGCACACACCCTCTGGTCCCCCTTTTTAAAAAGGGGAACCACCACCCCGGTCTGCCACTCCTTAGGCACCGTCCCCGACTTCCACGCAATGTTGAAGAGGCGTGTCAACCAAGACAACCCCTCCACACCCAGAGCTTTAAGCATTTCTGGACGGATCTCATCAATCCCTGGGGCTTTGCCACTGTGGAGTTGTTTAACTACCTCAGCAACTTCCACCAGGGAAACTGACGACAATCCCCCATCATCCTCCAGCTCTGCCTCTACCATAGTATTAGTCGGATTTAGGAATTCCTCAAAGTGCTCCTTCCACCGCCCTATTACCTCCTCAGTTGAGGTCAACAGTGTCCCATCCTTACTGTACACAGCTTGGATGGTTCCCCGCTTTCCCCTCCTGAGGTGGCGAACGGTTTTCCAGAAGCACCTTGGTGCCGACCGAAAGTCCTTCTCCATGTCTTCTCCGAACTTCTCCCACACCTGCTGCTTTGCCTCTTTCACGGCTAAGGCTGCAGCCCTTCGGGCCCTTCGGTACCTTGCAACTGCCTCCGGAGTCCTCTGGGATAACATATCCCGGAAAGACTCCTTCTTCAGTCGGACACCGGTGGTCATATTAAACTTCTTATTCACAAATTTCACAAATTTACCATTCACATTGTAACACAAAAGGGTCATATTTTTAACCACTGAAATAACATAGTATATTCTATGAACTTACAAGTCTGTTTTTAAGTCACACAGTACTGAATATTGCCAACATGGCTGTAACCTGTTGCTGTAAGCTGTAGTTAAGCATATTAACTTGCTTCTCCTTTCACCCTGCATAACACATTTATCAAACCTTAATAAACAATACATTTTTACAAATACACATTTATATTAACAATGTCAAGGAGTTGTGGTAAAAATAACTGAAAGTACGACATCACGGCTGCCATCTTGTGACTTTGTTTAGCTACATTACGGGAGCTAGGGAAACTCTACCAGTGTACAGAAATTGCAAGTTTCTAACCCAAATCAAACACACATTTTCTACCTCAAACTTTCTCAGAAAATGTTCCAAATGGTTTTATAGTGCTTCGAAACATATTTTGGTGTAGTAATACACACTTACTAACCTGTTTTGATTCAGGAAAAGAAGAGACGGGATAATTTAGTTGTGCTTGTTCAACAGGCTGTCCTCTGTCTGAGGAACGGAAGCCTCGACCGTTGTTACAACTAACGCTCAACTAACGATACTCCCCCTTGTGGCGTAAGTACATAATTACACTTGTAAAAGTATAAACTGAAAATACATGTAAACCTGGTCTCTTTCACAGAAAAATACATATAATAAGATTTCAAACATAACAATTGTGACCATACATTTGTGGGTGTCACACCTACTCCTGGTTGCTTGGCAACAGTAAACAGAAATTCTCCGGTGCTACCTTCAAGCACGTCTTAAAAGTCACTTCAGAGGTATTAAGTCACGAAGAACGATGTTTTTGGATTTAAAAGTAGTTATTTCTCGATAGAAGTAAAAAATATGAGATAAAATGCCAAACATATCAGATATATACAGAAATACGATGTCCTGAAGCGTTTCCAACATCTTGAATGATTTTCTTTGACTCGAGCAACCAACGTACATATGTCACGCTGCCCTCACGCTCACTCCGATTGGCATCGCTCAGCATTTGCATAAAATAGACTTCTTGTCTATTTCGGCCCCGCTGTGCTCATGGCAGCGGCAAGCTTGTCGCTGGCCACTCCCATTGAAAATGAATGACAGCCTGTCGCTTTGTCGCCATCTTTTGTAGCTAATGTGACTGTAGGGTTACTGTCGCACACCGGGCTTGATGCTGCTGGCGACACATGCCATCAAGACTGACGGTGCAGATTACAAAGAAAAAGAGCGTAAATAGTGAGGGGCTAAAAGAAGAGACAGGCTGGAGAAAACGACAGAAAGTGTCCAAAGTTTGGAATCAATTCAAACGTAGTTAAAATGAAAACTCTGTACAGTATCTACTGCAAAATCGAACTAGCTTACCACAATAGCAGCACGACGTCAATGCTTCAGCATCTCAACAGAAAACACTGAGTCTAACTTAATCATCCATTCCACAAAGCGGACCCGACAAAAGCAAATCACAGAGTCATATGGATAATGAAACTAGACCAAACACAACAACTACCAAAAACAAAGACAAGAAAATACGTATTGACCACAATCTGATCTAAAGAGCCGAGGTGTTGACTATCCCTTCGGAAAAACAGCTGATTGTTGCGCACCATTTTCTCTCACTCTCTCTCTTCACAGAGAAACAGCTGATGAACGATCTACTAGCATAAGTATAACAGAGCTGTGTAGCATTGTAATCAAATATATAAATGAAAATAGGTTGAGTATAACTAATATTTACATATAGGCCCATATACAGATCAGTCTCAGGTTGAAACTTGTAGTTCTGAAAGTTAAGTTGCACAACTTAAGGTAATGTTTATGTATATTTAATGGATGCCTTAGTTTGAAGTTGTTAATTGCATTTCAGAAAATGTTTTCTTTAAAAACAATGTAATTATGGCACTTAAATGCACTTAATATGTTTAGTTTTATGAGAGATGATAGTGTAAGCAATGTCGGCAATAAAAATGTAGCTTTTTCCGAAAATTAAACCAAACTATTGTATATTATTGCTCTTCAATAAAACAAAAGTATTTCTTATCCGATTACTCGATTAATCGAGGGGAATAATCGGTAGAATACTCGATTACTAAAATAATCGATAGCTGCAGCCCTAATCAATATATTGACTTAATATCTCAGAATATTGACTTAGTATCTCAATATATTGACTTAGTAACTCAGAATATTGACTAGGAATCTGAAAGTAATGAGAAACTTTAAAATATTGACTTAGAATCTCAATATATTAACTTCTGCACACCGGCGTGCAAAGTATTACTTTGTATTACTAGTCTGGAGATCCTTTTTTCTTGTTGAAGGGGAAATCTATTATTGGGACACATTTGTTTCTACTGTTTCAACTGAATTTTATTAATCTTGATAGTGTTTGGATGCTTTCAGCGGTTTGTTCGAATTCTGTATTAGCAAAACATAAAAAGAATTATAAAATGATAAATCTTTACCCGGACAAGTGACTTTTGTGCATGGACAAGTGAAACGTAAATGTACTTGTCCAAAGGACAAGTTCCTCAAAAAGTTAATGTCAAGCCCTGGAAAAGAAATGATGCATAATCCATTTTAATTTTATGTTACAAACAGTTGGTCGAAATGGCAGAGTTTTAGACGGAGCCTCAACAAGCGTCTGAAAGCACGGTAACGTTATATGGTGGAGAGAGATAGAGAGTGATGGAAGAGAGAGAGAGCCCAGCGGTATTAGAACAAAGCAGTGAATCGGAGAAATAAAACGTGTTTTTCGCCGATTTATCACTAGAAATGTAACTGTAGCAAGCATCTCACTAACGTTATCCACATTCATATTTAGATGAAACAAATTATATATCCAGCTACAAAAAAGCCTAAAAGTCGGAAGTTAGAACGGAAGAATAACAAGGTGTTGTCATGGAGATGATACACCGTCTCGTCTCATTGGTGTGAACTGTCAGGGTTCAGAACGCTGCAGACCGACTCGTTGCAAGAAGTTTCAACTCGTCTCGTTGCAAATCTTTGGTCTGAACTTATGGAGGAAATATTTATTCATAATTCAAATTGAAAGTCCAAAGAGAAATTGAAAGTCCAAAGAGAAAACGAAGCGAGATCAAATTAAAAATATTATTATTTTTTTAAATTTTCCATTGATCAAATTAAAAATATTATTATTATTTTTTTCATTTTCCATTTGGCTTTTCCATTTGGATTTAATATTTGGCTTTTGAATTTAAATTTAACATTGGCTTTTCCATTTGGATTTAATATTTGGCTTTTGAATTTAAATCTAACATTGGCTTTTAATTTGGATTTAATATTTGGCTTTTGAATTTCAATTTAACATTGGCTTTTAATTTGGATTTAATATTTGGCTTTTCGATTTCAATTTAACATTGGATTTTCATTTGGATTTAATATTTGGCTTTTGAATTTACATTTAACATTGGCTTTTCATTTGGACTTGACACATGTCAATGTAAATGAGGAGGTGTGGCCCAAAGGCTGGTGGGAGGGTCTGAAACGAAAGGGGTGCAGAGGCACCTTATGAACAGCAGGGGGAGCTGATTGCTGGGGAGCACACTGTTGAGGAGCATCTGTCTGCAGCTTGGCCACCAGGCTGGCTTATCCTCTTATTTCACATGATAGAAACTGATGATGTAGGCTAAACACAAACCACATTTCATGCAACAACAGTGAAGTTTTCATGTAGATACTATAATTGGGCCCGTGTTAGTGAGGACTAGATTAAGACTGGATTTAAAGCTGATTCTGGTTTCCAACTTCGGCCTTTTGTACAGCCTGTGTACTTTTTCGTTCATTTGATTTCCGATTTTGAAACGATATCCAAATTTGAAAAATGGGTCATTTTAAACCTTAATATTGATGACAATGTGTTCAAATCGAAAACGTGTGTGAAATAGCAGATGGAAATTATAAAAAAGCAATTGATTCTATAATCTAGATCGGGAGTTTGCCGTAGCAGCAGCAGCAAACAACTGGAAACTTCTTACAATTTTTGTCTGCTATTTCACCACTAAATTCACTATTGAGACTTTTTTTATGCGAGCAATTAACTGTGTAGAGTTTGAATATGGGCAGTTTTACAAACATTGATGGCCAACTGCACATTTTCTCCAATGTTGTCAGAAGCTCCAGTCTGACGGGACAGCCAGCTGGTGGCGGCCGGGATCGCCTCCCTGCTGGCCTGCCGGTGATGCTCACAGACACCGCTGTCAGCTGGAAGTCTCTCAATAGAATCATGGACAAGTTTATTTCCTGAAATATGGCTCGTTTTCCGTTTGAACACATTGTCATCAATATTAACAAGGTTTAAAATTACCCATTTTTCAAATTTGGATATCGTTTCAAAATCAGAAATCAAATGAACGAAAAAGTACACGGGCTGTACAAAAGGCTGTCAATCAGGAGTGATTGTTGTGAGTACGTGTCGGAGAATAGCGCGGACACACACCTCACACTGACGCACCACCCGGAGAAAAAAGTGAGAGAAAGAAAAAGGAGAGGTCGCAGTTCGGACGATGACTACCCAGTTGAGATTGTGTGTGTGTGTGTGTGTGTGTGTGTGTGTGTGTGTGTGTGTGTGTGTGTGTGTGTGTGTATGTGTGTGTGTGCTCGAGATCTGACAACACACAAACACACGTAGCAGAGTTACCCACACCCATGTTTGTACTGTTGCTTAATTAAATAAAACATCAAAAGAGAGAAGTTGTCTCCGTCCGTGTTTTAACAGACACACCTGGGGCGAAGTTGGAAACCAGAATCATCTTTAAATACAGTCCTGATCTAGTCCTCACTAACACGGGCCCAATTATAATATCTACATGAAAACTTCACTGTTGTTGCATGAAATGTCGTTTGTGTTTAGCCTACATCATCAGTTTCTATCATGTGAAATAAGAGGATAAGCCAGCCTGGTGGCCAAGCTGCAGACAGATGCTCCTCAACAGTGTGCTCCCCAGCAGTCAGCCCCCCCTGCTGTTCATAAGGTGCCTCTGCACCCCTTTCGTTTCAGACCCTCCCACCAACCTTTGGGCCACGCCTCCTCATTTACATTGACATGTGTCAAGTCCAAATGAAAACAATGTTAAATGTAAATTCAAAAGCCAAATATTAAATCCAAATGAAAATCCAATGTTAAATTGAAATCGAAAAGCCAAATATTAAATCCAAATTAAAAGCCAATGTTAAATTTAAATTCAAAAGCCAAATACTAAATCCAAATGGAAAAGCCAATGTTAAATTTAAATTCAAAAGCCAAATATTAAATCCAAATGGAAAAGCCAAATGGAAAATGAAAAAAAAAAAAAAAAATTTAATTTGATCAATGGAAAATTTAAAAAAAATAATAATATTTTTAATTTGATCTTGCTTCGTTTTCTCTTTGGACTTTCAATTTCTCTTTGGACTTTCAATTTGAATTATGAATAAATATTTCCTCCATATGAACTGGGCTTATTAAAACAATTCAATTTGAGGTTAGATGTACATAAAAACTCTAAATTAAGAACTATTGATAGAAAAGTAAACATATCTTTGTAATAATGAGACAGCAGTAGATAGGTGCAGACTAAAATGTTAAATCCGTGACTTTTCTCTTTAAGAAAAACCGAATGAATATAATCATCCTCTTAACTGCTCTGTTCCACTGTCACACACACATTTACAGGTGATATTTCCATGTTATTAGAATGATGAATGGAAACACCTTCTCAGTAAAGGTGTGTGTGAAGGTGTGTATGTGTGTGTTAGTATCAGCATCAGAGAACGACAGCTTTCCTCTGTTCCAGTCCAGAGTCACTCTGATCCTCTGGAACTGCTTCTGCACTACGAGATCAGTGGGTGGAGCTGATGCTGACCGTTCTAAGTGTTTACCTTGATACAACCCTATTGTCCATAATCCAGACGGTCTGCCTCCCTTCCTCCAGACAGACTCTGCTAACACGCCGAGTGTCCAGGCTGTACTGTCTCCAACCTCGACATCCCAGCTCTGAGTCCCTGAGTTAAAGCCCTCAGAGCCCAGGACAGAGGGGAGAGAAGCAAACTTCTCTGGATTATGAGGAAGCTTCTTTCTCTTTCCTCCAAGTCTCACACTGGTCAGATCTTCAGACAGGATGAGATATGGTTGAGCAGTGTTTGGGTCCAGAATCACAGGAGTGTAGGAGACCATGTCCTTCATCTTGTTCCAGATGTTGAAGCTCAGGTTGCCCAGGTGTTTGGCCTGGTCTATCAGAGCTCCTGAGAGCAGCTGTGGATCATCCAGCAGGAGTCGCTGCTGGACTCTTTCCACTGCAGCCTTGTAGTTGATCAGGAATGAGACGTCTTCAGCTCTCAGCTCCTCCTCTGTGGCTCTGACTGTGTCTGAAAGAGCTGCTATCTCTCTGCTCAGAGCCTCCATCTTCTCCTTCATCCTCTGACTCTTCTGCTCCTCTTCCTCCCTCAGTGCAGCCAACCTGGCCTCCTCTTCCTCTTCTAGAAACTGGTGAAGCTTCTTAAACTGATCCTTAATCTGCGTCTCTGTGCATCGTGCCTGGAGCTTTATGTGTTTTGCTGTCTGATCAAACTTCACTTTAACTTGTTCAAAACCCTTTAACTTCTCCTTTAAGGGCTCCAGAGTTTCCTGAAGCTCCTTCTTGTGTTGTCGTGCAGCTTCATCGACAGGTCTGAATCTGTTGTTGGAGTGTGTTTCTGAATCTCTGCAGATGAGACACACTGGCCGGTGATGGTCCAGACAGAAGAGTTTGAGTTTCTCAGAGTGCAGACTGCAGAGAGCCTCTGAAGCTCTCTGATCTCTCTCCAGTAAGAAGGCCTCACACAGGTTCTTCAACACCAGGTTACAAGGCAGTTTTGAATTTGATGATGTCGTCTTACAGAGTGGACACTCTCGACCTTGTTTCTGTCTCCACCATCTCTGCAGACAGTCTTTATAGAAGCTGTGGCTACATGACAGAAGAACAGGATTTTTAAAGACATCACGACAGACCGGACAGCAGAGATCCTCCTCTGATCTGGAAGCCATTTGGTCTCTGAGTGAAGCTGAAAACACAGCAGACAGAAAGTACAGTCAGTCATGGTGATGATTTAGATTAGATTATTTCCTTTTTTTATTTTATTTTTTGGTTAATGGGTGCTAGCCAGGTCTATCTACTGGCTTTTAAGATGTTCTCATTAAAGTTCAGTTACATTTTATGCCATTTTTTGTTTGTTTTTGTTTTTAGCCTCTGAGCTAGCAAGCTAACGTTGCACGCTGAACGTGTCAAGTTTTGAAGACAATTTGGATAATGCAACAAAACAAGCCTGTTTGTTTCTTTCGGACAATAGTTTTAAAGATTTACAAAGAATATGTTTATGGCATTTCCTCTCTAACTGGGACGTTTTGGGAGTGATTGGTGGGATTGCTGTGGACGAAGTACACACGGAGATACACTGGTAAGAGCTAATGAGGTTTAACCATGTATCAGCTAATTTAAATAGCTCATGTTACTGTATTGTGTCATCAGTTAAATTCATTTAAAATTGTATGTTGCGTTTTCTTCAGCGGGGTGCAAATGTTCCACCAAAACAAGTTCACCGTCTTTGCAACTGGAGATTAGCCCCGCCAAATAGGATTGTGATGGTTTAAAGAAATGCAAACAACCCCTTCCTCGGCGGCACTGTGGAGATAGGTCTGGCTTCATAGATATTTACAGGTAGATAACGCCTTTGGACGGACATCTGACCCACTTGACCATACAGACTCATATAAAAAAACAGACTTTTGTGCGACTTTTGAATGTTCATGTGAAAGATATGCCAAACTAAGTAACATGGAACAACATTTCACAGATTAAAAAGGTGTTTTACAATATTGTAATGTTACAAACATGTTGACTGTAATATCACAAGAGGTAATGTTAATCCTCCGCTACTGATACTGAATTAAGCTAACGTGTCACGTAAAGTATTTTTATTTCAGTAGTGAGTAATATCTCAGTAAGATGCTAAAATGACGTTTGTCGTGTGTGTTATTGAAGCTGCAGCTCTGCGGCTGAACTGCAGTTCTTTGCGTGGCCATTTGAGGCGGGTCATTCCCCAGAGACTCCTATGTTAAAAAAATCTGAACTTTACAGAATAAATAAACACGTTTACAGCCTGGTACAAAGAACAGGTTGGGTCTCTATAGCTAATTCCCCCTTTTTTAACTGGGGGTAATTGTTTTTTATAACTCACCCGTTTAAATCAAATTAGTCTTAAAGCTGCATACTGTTACTATCAAGTCAAGTGGGTTTTATTGTCATTTCAACCATATAAACTGTACCACATATGGGTACAGTTGAGACAAAGTTGAGACAAAAAGCACCTTAATTTATGAGCTAATTGTGGAAAATATAAACTACTTATGGGTATTATTGATTGATAATATCTTAGTCTACAAGCTAATTAAATGTCATGTGGCATGTCATGTGGAAATTCACTTCTTTTCAGTATCTATTTTTGTGTGAAAAATCAAAACGCTAAGTGTCTCACCTGTACTCAGTCTACCTACATATCTGTGACTAATGTCAATCAAACTGTCCACGGAGAAAATGAAAACACTGTTCAGTTTACAAATGTAGACGATGTTTAATTCAGTTATTATGTGCAACCAAAATAAAGTAAAATGAATAAGTTTGTTGTGCACTTACGGAATGAGCCGGTCGGTCCTCCAGTCCGTGAATCCAGTCCAGGTTTCTGCTGGTTTTCTGGACGAATGGCGGGTTACCTGAAGCAGCTGAGGAGTCGATATCAAGCGGTCCGGGATGGATGGATGGATGGATGGATGGATGGATGGATGGATGGATGGATGGATGGATGATGGATGGATGGATTATTGATCCCCAAGGGGAAATTCAAGGTACCAGTAGCTTAAAGACATACACATAATATACACATAGGCCTACATCATAAACAGGATGATAAAATAAAAATAAATAAAAGAAAAGCTACTAAATAAAAAATCCACATGAATGTACTGAGGAATGTATAAGCATGAGAAGCTTGCAGTGACAGGGCAGGGACTGACCCTGTGATTCAGTCTGCATGGTAAGTGTGTCATGGTGGTATAGTGCAAATAAGTCTAATAGTGCAAGGATAAAGTCTAGAGACCAGCATTAAATATGGAAAATATAAGAGAATAATGTAGACATAGTAATATAAAAACTATAGCAGTGCAAAATTGTACAATACTCAAAAGCTATAAAATAATTTAAAGTTGTTGGTCTCTATATAGCTATGCCCCCTTCATAACAACTGTATGGGGGTGAATGTTTTTTATAACCCACCCGTTTAAATTATATTAATGCTTAAAGTTGCATACTGTGTACCCACACAAGATATGATATGTTGGTATGAAAACCTGCATTTTAAATTCAACCAAGTACCATGTATCAGAAATACAGCTTCAAAACCAGTTGGAAATTCAGTGAGAAATATGATTTTAATTGTGGATAGACGTCCTGCCTGGAGACACACACATGCATTAGGAGGCGAGGCATGTCCTCCTCAAAATTTTATAAATGAGTTCTTCAGCCCAGAATGAGGCCCACTGTGAGTGCTTTTACTTTTGGTACTTTGTTCAGTTTAACACTTGGATCAGCAGAGGGGGCCAAAGCATCAGCAAAACAACTCCTGCTGCAAGTTCATCTCTTCATCACACACATTAAAAATCATCTCCAGACGGCAGATTACCTGCTGGAAATCATAGAACCTTTTTCATTTGATTCTCTTTTTCTGCTTCCCATCCGTGATAACCTTGTTTATTATTTTCATTGTAAGATTCACTTCTTAAATCACCCAACTTTACTTAAAGTCTGAACCCAAACAGAGACTTCCACCTTCAGATAAAAGGCTGCTCCTTCTTTTTTGTGTGGATCAAATCAGCTTCTTCAAAGTGTTTGCTGGTCTAATCTTCAATGCAGGACTTGTACTTTTAACAGAGTATTTTACTTTTATTCTATTGTACTACTACTACTACTACTACCGCTGCTCCCTCTATCTAACCTCGTCTCAGCGCTGCTAGCATGGCTGTAGCCTCCAGTGTTGTTTATGTTTGATCATATTTCCTAATAATCATGTTAAAAGGTGTTGAAGTTTCTCTCTGAGCTCTCAGATCACACTAGAGACTCACCGCAGACCACATTCAAAGCCTTCTATCACTCAGCTACTCAAAGAAAAACTGTCCCTCATATTTTATTGAGTCATAAACATTTCTTCTGATGACTCCCAACCTTCTGATTCAGTTCCCGTTACTCACACCGGTCCTTTCACCCCGTCTCTCGCTACCTTCCTCGCTCCATTCACTCAAGTGGATTAAACACATTTGACCTGTTTTCATCGACTCTTTATCAGAAATATGGGTTTCTTCCAACCAAATTGGCTAAAAAAAAACATGGATGATTCCATACAATGCTCTTCAAAGGGTAAAATTAATAATACTGTCATTGAATTGTGGGTGTTTTATCCAATTTTATAGCATTGGTAGTCATCCCAGGTCAAAATCTGTGATAATCCATAAACATGTATCCCTGTGTGTGTGTGTGTGTGTGTGTGTGTGTGTGTGTGTGTGTGTGTGTGTGTGTATATACGTACATACTTTTAACAGTATCCCAAAGGGGAGAGAGTGCAAAAAGGCCAGGGTTATATTTATACCTATTTTATACAGTCTATGATTTATACACACACACACACACACACACACACACACACACAAACACCAACAAGTCCTCCAAACCATACGATATCTGTTGTTTGTTCCCCACCTCTAATCTGACCCACAGGAGCATTTTCTGTCCTCATATCTAAACCAGAGAAGGTAACGGTTTTAAACATGTGGTTAACGTTGTGAAACGGTCCCAGTTTGGTTAGGTTTGACACCAAAGCTACTTAGTGTATGCATAATTGTAATCGAAACCAAAAGATTCAATTATAAGTGCTACCAACTGGGGATAAAGAACAACGATTTATTCACACTCACTGTGTCCCAGATTAATAGGGAAGAGAACATACATTACAGTAAATTCTCTTAGATTAAGGATTACTCTTCAGAAGAGGTCTGGGACTGGGACAAAAAATTGGCCCTGGCATTTTTGGCCCAGGCGGCCCACAACCACCGTGATTGGTCAGACACATTCCCTGCAGACAGACAAAATATGCGTGCATTCTATGATATGAGTTGCCTAAGGTTCTGCGTTCATGTGATAGTTTTGGATCCTTCAAGAGGGGTCTCAAGACTTATCTGTTGATCTTACCCTTAAATAATTCATTAATTCTTAGAGTTATGATTTGTATATTTATGGTATTTTTATAATTTTTTATTATTGATATTTGATATTGTATTGCCATCATTGTTATTATTACCATTTTGCTTAATATTGGCTTAGCAACTTTAAAAAACTGTTTACTGTTAATTTTAACTATTGTAAAAAGTGTCTGCTAAATACAATAACCATAACCCTTCCCAAAAGCTACAATAAAGCTGAGAGTAGTATATGCACTGCGAGTGCCTCTCTCCAACCTTAACATCCCAGCTGTGAGTCCCTGAGTTAAAGCCCTCAGAGCCCAGGACAGAGGGACGAGAATCAATCCTCTCTGGATTATCAGGAAGCTGCTGTTTCTCCCCTAGTCTCACACTGGTCAGATCTTCAGACAGGATGAGTTCTGGATGAGCAGTGTTTGGGTCCAGAATCACAGGAGTGTAAGAGACCATGTCCTTCATCTTGTTCCAGATGTTGAAGCTCAGGTTGCCCAGGTGTTTGGCCTCGTCTATCAGAGCTCCTGAGAGCAGCTGTAGATCATCCAGCAGGGGGCGCTGCTGGACTGCAGCCTTGTAGTTGATCAGGAATGAGAAGTCTTCAGCTCTCAGCTGCTCCTCTGTGGCTCTGTGTGTGAAAGAGCTGCTATCTCTCTGCTCAGAGCCTCCATCTTCTCCTTCATCCTCTGACTCTTCTGCTCTGCTTCCTCCCTCAGTGCAGCCATCCTGGCCTCCTCTTCCTCTTCTAGAAACTGGTGAAGCTTCTTAAACTGATCCTTAATCCGCGTTCATTAATGAATCCACAAAGAACAGGTTGGGTCTCTATAGCTAATTCCCCCCTTTATAACTGGGGGTAATTGTTTTTATAACTCACCTGTTTAATTAAATTAGGCTTAAAGCTGCATACTGTTACTATCTACACAATATATGGTCTTTAGTTATGAAACCCCACATTTTTTAGATGACAAAGTATCATGTATCATATATGCATGTCTGGTATTTGTAGAAAAGTAGACCGCTTAAGAATCGATTGGAAATTCAGCGATAAATTATGATTTTAATTGAATAGACCTCCTGCCTGTAGATGCATTAGGAGGGGCGGCATTTCCGTACCAAAATGGAGGCCGCGTCGACGTATTGCTCCAATGAATACTAGCAGTCAATGTGGTAGCCTATCTACTGTGGGCTACATATCTGTGGGTCTGGCAATGTCACACTAATGTCAATTAAACTGTCCACAAAGAAAATTTAAAAACTGCTCTGTATAGAAATGTAAACAATGTTTAATTCAGTTATTACATGCAGCCACAACAAAAGAAACCTTCAAGTAAAATAAATACGTTTGTTGAGCACTTACGGAATGAGCCAGTCAGTTGTCCAGTCTGTGAATCCAGTCCAGGTTTCTGCTGGTTTTCTGGCGAATGAACGCCATGACGGACAGCAGAAGAGCTATGCTGTAGATGGACGGCAAGCTAAACTCGTACGTTTTCGTTCGTGTTTGTGTTCTCACATTTACAATCTGCAGAGTAATCCTCACCAACACAAGCATGTGTATGTATTGCCTTTCTGTTTCAAATGAGTGATAAATAAAATTATCCTCAACCAGCTAGCTGCCGTGCTAACCAGCTGTCCTGCTAACAGGTCCAACCCGATGATGACCCACATAACTAGCTAACATCGGTTATTCACTGACCTAGCTACATATCCAAAAGAGACAGCCGTTCCCTTGATCATTTAACTTAACACACATACAACACATATCGGTTAAATTAAAGATGACATGGCACGGAAACTAGCTTCAAAAACGAGTTAAATGCGGGTCTGCTGAGATCCTACCCCGGCTAGCTGACGAGCTAGCTGCAGCTAGCTTTGGACTGCTTGCTAGCTGCTGCCCATCGCGTCGTAATATCCACCGGTCAAATCTAAACATAGGCTACAAAGCGAATATAATCACAGATAAGAAGATGGCTAGATGTTACAGTTATGTGTGGCTACTACTGATCATATACACTCCATGATTTACTTAATGGATTAACGTGTAATAGATAATTAACACCAGAAGCGCCGGAATCCCATAACTACTAGAACTGCCGATTTAAAACTCTATAATCTCTCATGATAAATACCTAATTGTGATATTAATGCATGTATTGTGTTAGAATATCTTTAGAAAAACGAAATAACATCAAAAGTTTAAAGTTTAATTATACATTTGAGTAGTAGGCCTAATAGGCTACGTTTTTCAATACTTCACATCATGGCATAGTAAACCATATTTATTTCATAAGCTACATTCATATCCAAAAAATATGGTATGGAAATTCTTTCAACATTACTCATAACAAGCAAATAACATATAAAAGTAGCTAATTTGAACATGTACCCTAAGCTAACCTGGCACCGACTCCGTTTTGGTGTCTGCTGCGGTGCGCAGCGCTGCTCGGATCGTGTGCCGCTGCCCTTTTTCCCTCATAAACTCCGCTCTCAGTTCAGCATGAACTTCCTCCGGGCAATTCTATAAATTTACATTTTTTATACCTTAAGATTATATTTTTCGTTTTCATTTCTACCACAAATGATCGACCGAAATAAAAAAATAAAAATAATATAATATAAATATATATAAATAAATATAAATAATCGATAAAGCTGGAGCCGAGCTGATAACAAAAAGAGCCAACGAACCATGAAACAATTAATTACAAATACACGTGTAGGCCTACATTTGGTTTTTTTAAACGCAGTCAACACAGGTGACATCTCTTCTTTGGACACAATTGCCACAGACGGGTTTGCGGCATGTGCTGCAGGTGTCTTTTGTTTTGTTCTGATTGCAGCTCCTCCTCACCTGGCACTGCCTGCGTTTTTGTGCCTGTTGCGGTGGCTGTCGCTGCTGACCGGGACCATGCGCTGCTGCCCTTTTCCCCTCCATAAACTCGTCTCTCAGTTCCTCTGCCAACTGCAGCAAAAACTTCCTTCTGGAAATCTTGCTGCTGGTGCACTCCTTGTATAGGACATGTGCATTTATTCCAGCCAGGTCGAGGATGTTATAAAATACAGCCACTGGCCATCTTCGTGTACCGCCTTTCACGGAGTACGCCTTCGCCATCTGATCCAAAACATCGACACCGTATTTGGTGGTGTTATAATAAGTCACAGACTCAGGTTTTGCCTTCGGCCCATCTGATAATGCCACACGTTGTTTCTCGGCTTTCCCTGGTAAATGGTCAGTGTTGCATTAGCATATTTCAGCACCTTTGTGCTGAACAGCTCTACCTGCTCTTTTACAGAGGGAGGCAACTCTCGTTTGGCTTTGCCCAGGGTGCCAACCAGGCTGGTCTTTTTGGCCTGTAAGGCAGTGGCTAGCTTTAGGAAGGTGAAGAAATTATCAGTGGTGATGTTTCTTCCCTTCCCCAGAAATGGCTCCGCCAGTTTCAGCACCACTCTCTCTCCCACGAGCTGACCTTTGCTCCGCGTCTCCTCTTTACCCAGATATGGAGCCCCATTCAGCATATATTTGGACTGCACATCCGCAGCCAGCCAAAATTTGATGCCGAATATACCAGGCTTGTTCCCCATGTACTGAATAAATTTGCACCGGGCCTGGGTGGGGAACAGCTGCTCATCAATCGTAATGTCGGCACCAGGCTTGTAACAAGCTATGCTGTTCTGCACAAACTTGTTCAAGGTTGCCAGCACCAGGGCAAACTTGTCATCCTGCAGATGAATGCGTCTGGTTTCTTTCTTATCGAACCGCAGGAATTTCATGATCTCTCTAAATCTGTTTCTGGCCATTATTTCTGTAAGAAAGGGCAAGCCCCATTTTTCTGACCACAGACTGTCCACATCGATGTGTTTTGCACCCTGTGCCCCGCGGACATAGAGCAGGGCTATAAATGCTTTTAGTTCAGCCACTGTCAGGTCCCAGGAGCTGTCACCATGGTGCCGATGGGCCTCAGCCACAGTGCATGATATATATATATATATGATGATAATAATAATAATAATAATAATAATAATAATAATAATAATAATAATAATAATAATAATGATAATACAATTGCAAATATGACCAGAATATATGCAGCGGAACATCAGCCGTGACCTTCTCACCGGGAACATCAGCCGTGACCGGCTCACCGGGAATATCAGCCGTTACCGGCTCACCGCGAACATCCGCCGTGACCGGCTCAACGCCGTCAAAGGGACCATCAATCGTAACCGGATCCGAAGTCTTAGGTGAAAGTCGTCTCCTCTTTTTCCGCTGTTGGCCTACGGACTCACCCTCTGATGAGGATGAAGTGTAGGACCTGTCATTCACCCAGGAATGATCGCTGTCACTTTCCTCCTCCGACTCCGATAGAGCCCCAGCATCAGAATCATCACTTCCCATGTTTTGAAGCATCTCCAAGGCCATTTCAACAGTCATATTCCTCTTCATTCGGTCATTCATTCTGGACATTTTTACTACAAACTCGTTTCTAAATATTCTATAAAAAGCAGTGTAGGCTACTGTAATCAAATAGGCTACCGGTAAATACAAATAAGCTAGGTGACGCTAGTGACGTTTCTCTAACAGACACAATGATAGTTACTAAGCAACCAAGATGTATCTTCAACCGTGCGAAAAATTACATAAAGATAACCGCGAAAACTCTTGAGGTCAATATGACCGTGTATGGCCGAAATAGGTTAAATTAATCATATTTTCTTTGTCTTTTGTGTAATTTATTTTAAAAACATTTTAAATGAAAATACAGACACTTTTAGGAAAAGTCAGGTACCAGCAGGATTGAATTTTTTTATTCAGCAAAGTTATTGCACTTATAAAATCCAAAACGGTCAAAATGACCGTCATGGCAGTTCTAGACTTAATGACTGCACTTCCCAGAGCTGGGATGTGTTCAGGCACCCATTAGCTAGGAAGTTGCATTGGCACACCCAGTGAACAATGGCATGTGGGTAGCCACGACCGACCATGTCCTCTAAAAACATGGGCTATGTGTTATATAAATCTTTACTTAAGTAAAGAATAGATGTTAATACAAAGTAAACCCTAGATTGATGTCTTATCTTTGCCATTATAAGGTACCTCCCCCCCGCCGTTAGCGTAGCATTGCGTACCTGTAACCCAGCCAGCTACAAAGAACTGGGAAGCATCCAGACTTTTAAAAGCTTTGAGATCAGCACCAGTATATGGGGATACCTCGTTTACCACATAGTGGTACAGATCAGCACCAGTATATGGGGATACTTCATTTACCACATAGTGGTACAGATCAGCCCCAGTATATGGGGATACTTCGTTTACCACATAGTGGTACAGATCAGCACCAGTATATGGGGGTACTTCGTTTACCACATAGTGGTACAGATCAGCACCAGTATATGGGGGTACTTCGTTTACCACATAGTGGTACAGATCAGCACCAGTATATGGGGGTACTTCGTTTACCACATAGTGGTACAGATCGTGTGGACTGAAGTCGGGCAGACTCTGTGATTTAATGAGGTCCGTGAAAACGGAGGGAGAACGAATTAAGGGTCGGTATCCAATCCTGCTATCTCCAACTTCTCCAAATACTGCTCTTTGTGAGCACCTACCAGATGCCCTACCTCGACCGATAACGGCACGACAACTTGTTGTTCAATAGAAGAAGCCATATAAAGCCATAAATACAGTTTATTTAGTGTTAGGTATTTCAAACTGATTGAAACTATGAAACTTTCCGCTCGTCCACTACTGTTTAGCCTGTGTTTCCGCCGTCCGTCATGGCGCCGTCACGTGGTCGTGTGACGTGTTTGCAAAGGGTCAATAGCTCCTGTCGATGCTCTACTACTACTCTTTCATTCCTTCCTTCCTTCCTTCAGGTTTATTGTCAGTTGGTAAACAACGATTTCGTGCTTTACCGCCACCAACTGGTATGGAGTGTGGATCACAGTTGAGGGTGTTACAACACTTTCAAAATAAGAGGAGAATAAGCATGGTGGGCCAAAACAAAGGGAGCACAGCCAGAACTTGGCCCACGGGACCCAAATTGGGTGGCCTTGATCTAAATTAGAGCTGCAATATTTATTGTTTATTTTATCGTCATCGCAATATCAACATGGTGCAAGAAACGCATCGCGAAAAGTTCAATTTGTTCAATTAAACAAAGTTGGAAATTTTTTTCTTTGGTTGTATTTTAGCAGAATACCTGAAAGCAGCAGAACCGACAACACTTTAATATTTGATTATTTATTGCAGGTAATATCGCTATCAAGATATTCAACAACGTTATGGCATATTTTCCTCGTATTGTATAATCAAAGTCAATCTTAACCTAGAAACGAGTGGATTTAAGAGTATTTTGAAGTCAGAAGACATTTGATAAAAATAGATGTGACTTTCTTAATTTTAGGTTTGTGAGTAAAAGTGAAGGAATTCTACTTTAACTTTTGAGAAGTTTTGTTAAATTCAGGCTTTGATCTGCTGCTGAAACACACACTAGCCACCATATGTGTGTGTGTGTGTGTGTGTGTGTGTGTGTGTGTGTGTGTGTCTCTCTCTCTGTGTGTGTGTGTGTGTGTGTGTGTGTGTGTGTGTGTGTGTGTGTGTGTGTGTGTGAAAGACAGATGCAGCTGTTCTCACTCTAAACACTGTTTCCGGTGTTTGGTTACCGTGGTTTCTCAATCTCTGTCTTTTTTTATTGTATCTTCATAAATTTTATCAAGTGGCTTCAGTGTCGGAGATATAGAAATTTTTTTTTTTTTACATTTTGGACACTTTCTACGACAAAATCTACGAACAAATGGCTGCCAGAAAACAAACTCTTGACAGTTTGTTGTCCACCGAAAAACAATTTGGGGCGTTCTTTTTTTTTTTAATACTTTTTTCTGCCACTTTAAACACTTGTTTTTAGTCTAAGTGTTTTTTTTACTACTTTTGTTTTAAATGTTGGTCACTTTCTTTGACATTTTTGGCGTTTTTTGAAAATGTTTTTGTTGCTTTTTCGACACGTTTTTGACGTTTCTAACAACCTATTGTTTGTTTTTTTACACCTGTGACGCTTTCTTTCATGATAATTCAAAAGAACTTTCCAAAACATTTTACCATAAATCATCTATCACGTGTGTGTGTGTGTGTGTGTGTGTGTGTGTGTGTGTGTGTGTGTGTGTGTGTGTGTGTGTGTGTATATGTGTTTAATGTGGTAGATAATTTTACCATAAATCATCTACCACGTGTCCTGTCTGCAAAATTAATTTCACAAAAACTTTCCAGCCAGGTTTTATCTTCCTGTCATGACGGAGGAAAACACCGGCAGATTCTTCAGAGGTTCTAGAGACGAACCCGAGTGTGAAGGTGTGAAGATTTTGGGGGAAATCCGCCGGCGAGCCACAACCGCAGCGCCGGCATCCTCTAACTGAAACCTCCAAGAAACCACGAGGTTCTTCGCCATCTCTGTGCAGTTACAGAACAACACTAGTATACATTGGGGAGATACTCTTTTTTTAGCTACACGTGTGAAACTTTTAGGCAAAGTACCCACAATAGCAACAATTTAAATGTCGTCAACTATATCACAGACTTTGTGAGATGATGACAAATACAAGGTGGTCCTTTATACTGGGGTAAGTTGTAACAGGTATAATATGTGTGTGAATATGGGGAGTGTATGTGCATATTGTGTGTGTTTGTGCATGCACACGTGTGCGTTTCTGTGTGCATGTCTGTATGTGCATGTGTATGTGTGTGTGTGTATGTGTGTGAGTTAACATAAACATATTTACCCCCATTCCACAGAACGAACAAATGAAATGCATTGTTAATCAGAGTCACAGTGGTGACAAATGACATTGGTCAGGCCTGGAGTGCATGCCTGGTGGCCCCAAAAGCTACATAAAACACACTTGACCCACACTTCTTTGGGTCTTGAATTTCTAAATGTTTCCATGTAGACGACACAGAAATCTTCCTCTTCTGAAGAGGAATCAGCCTTCACCTTTTTTCCTGGCAGTTTTTTTTACCTTCTTGTTTTTGCTTTTCTCACTCCCCAAGATTTTTTTTCTGAAGTTTTTCCCTTTTCGACGCTCCTCCTCTTCCAATGCCAGCTTCACTGGTGTATCAGTGAGGATTTCCGAGCGCCTCTTCTTCCTACCCCTACCGGTCCTTTTCCTTGGGCCTGCTTTTGGAAATGGCCTAACGAGTGATGGACTGAACGACTGACCTACGATGGACTTGGGGTCCATCCGATCCGATGAGATGCCGAGCACCTTGGGGGTGCTCGGCATCTCATCGGAGTGCAGGTGGACAGCTTGAGACTGGCTGGAGAGGAACCGGGTGGCAGTTACAGAGGAAAAGGAGCCTGGCAGCAGGTGAGCTGAAGAGGAGCCGGACGGCAGGTGAGATGGAGAGGAGCTGGGTAGCAGGTGAGATGGAGAGTTCTGTTGAAGAGCCGTACACACACACACACACACACAAAGTCACTGTCCTGAAAAATTTTACAATTGTAAGGCCATATGCCTGTACACTGGAAGCCCGCTTGTATGTTTTTCTGTGTTGCGGCTGTAGGCAGGGCGATCCTCACAATGCCTGGAATGTGGTAAATACTCATAGTTTTACCTGGATTCCCCCTCATCCAGTAATCGCTCATCGAATTCACCATCCTTCTAAACGGACCAAACACACTACGATCAAGTGGTTGGAGTTTATGGCTGCAATGTGGTGGGAACGAAAGTGAATCGTAAGATATAACTCATACAACATTATCTACAACGGTAGAAATACTGAACAAAATATTCTCTTGTTTTTTTTACTTTCTTACCTCAGAATTAGATTTCCTGCTGTAGCTTCAGGAGAGATAGCATCACAGACTGGAAAAGCTCCATGTGGGATCATAAAGGAAGCCTGAGGAAACTGAAACTGTCACATGACTCCTATCTTATCCCTGATTCGTGGAATTGGTAGTGTTACAACTCTCCCCGTGTTACAACTATAGCCGGTCTCCCCTATATTAATATTATAATATAACCCTCTCAGCGTCTTCACAGTCTCTCTGGAAACAACCGCATTTATAAACTTTGTTAATAAACTTTGTCATGTTTTTGTTGCTTTTTTATGTTTTTGTTGCTTTCACTTTCACTCTTTTTTTTACCTGTGTTGCTTTTTTTACACGTTTTTTTTTTTTCCTTTTTTGTCGACATTCTTGTTGCCTTATTTGACATTTGTGTTGCTTTTTTTCGACATGTGCCGCCTTTTTAAAATCATATCTTATCTTATCTTAGCTTATCTTATCTTATCTTATTTTATCTTAAAGGCTGTTTCTCTGTTGACAATGACTGCTCTGTGTCACCTGTAACTGAGTAATAAGGATCATATTATATCTGTTCAGGCCCATAAAAACCATGTGGACATGTTACACCTCCGGCATTGTTCTCCAAACCAGCCGGAGCTCCTGTTACACGGAGCAAAGTACAATGAAACACACACACACACACACACACACGGAGAGACACACACACACGGAGACACACCCGGAGACACACACACACACACACACACACACACACACACACACACACACAGGGTTTAAGTCCTTCTTTCAAACATCCCTGAAACTGGCCCCTTGCTGGTACTTCTGGGCAACTTCAACATCCAGACAGAGAAGTCAGCTGCCTTTTCTCATCTTCTCTCTTCTTTTGCCCTCTCACTCTCTCCTTCACCACCCACCTCACAAAGCTGGCAACCACCTAGATCTCATATTCACCAGAAACTGCTCTACAGCCAACCTCACTGTTACTCCACTCCATACCTCAGACCATTTCTTCATCTCTTACTCTCTCCCGCTGTCCCAAGCTCACAACCATATCTCAAGAGACACCATACCTGTCCGCCGTAATATTCGTTCACTCTCTCCTTCTTCTCTGGCGGCATGTACTTTATCAACCCTCCCTCCATCTGACTCTTTCTTACTCATGTCTCCCAACGCTGCCACAGACACTCTCCTCTCTACTCTATCCTCCTCTCTCGACTCTCTCTGCCCTCTTACTTCACGACAGGCTCGCAAATCCTCCCCAGCGCCGTGGTTATCTGACTCAGTACGTGCTGAAAGATCTAAGATCTACTAACTATACGGGCAGCGGAAAGGAAATGGCAGAAATCTAAAAACCCAGATGATCTGCTTACCTATCAGTCTCTTCTTTCCTCCTTCGCTGCCTCTATTTCTGCAGCCAAAAGCTCTTTTTATCAAACCAAAATTGAATCCTCCTTCTCGAACCCCAAAAAGCTTTTTTCCATCTTCTCTAACCTCCTAGATTCCCCCAGTCCACCTCCTCCCTCCTCCCTCCTCCCTCCTACCAAACCACTTTGTCAACTATTTTGTAAAAAAGATAGATGACATACGCTCTTCATTCTCAACCACACCTCCTGAAATCACCTTACCATCCATCACTTCCAGTACTCTTTCCTCTTTCACCCCTTTATCTCCAAACCAAATTCTTACTTTGATTACCTCCGCCCGCCCAACCACCTGCCCCCTGGATCCTATCCCTTCTCACCTTCTCCAGTCCATTGCTCCGGACCTCCTTCCTTTCCTCACCCATCTCATCAACATCTCCTTGTCAACTGGCTGTTTCCCCGATGCTCTCAAAGAGGCAAGAGTGACCCCACTGCTCAAAAAACCAACACTCGACTCCTCTGATGTAAATAACTATAGAGCCGTCTCCCTTCTTCCATTCCTATCTAAAACTCTTGAGCGTGCCATTTATAATCAACTCTCTACCTATCTCCACCAGAACAACCTTCTTGATCCCCACCAGTCTGGCTTCAAGGCTGGTCACTCTACAGAAACTGCCATCTTTGCTGTCACTGAGCAGCTTCACATCGCTAGAACAACCTCTCTCTCTTCCATCATCATCCTTCTGGATCTTTCTGCTGCCTTTGACACAGTGAACCACCAGATCCTCATTTTCGATACTCCGAAATCTGGGTGTCTCAGGCTCTGTGCTCTCATTGCTCACATCTTACCTGGCAGACCGAACCTACCGGGTAACCTGGAGAGGATCTAGCTCAGAACCTTGCCCACTCAAAACTGGGGTTCCTCAAGGGATCAGTCCTGGGTCCCCTCCTCTTTTCTCTGTACACCAACTCTCTTGGGTCTGTCATTCAGTCGCACGGCTTTTCTTATCACAGCTACGCAGATGACACCCAACTAATTCTCTCCTTTTCTGAGTCTGAAACTCAAGTAGCAGCACGTATCTCGGCCTGTCTGACTGATATTTCTTCTTGGATGTCCACACACCATCTGAAACTCAACCTCGACAAGACTGAGCTCCTTTTCCTTCCAGGGAAGGGCTCTCCTACCCAAGACCTGACTATAACAA
>NC_050178.1:25165902-25183402 GCF_008315115.2 Sander lucioperca | reverse complement strand
GTCCTTCCAAGGAAGGATCCTTCAGAGGCTAGGCCAGGCTCCTCCTTAGCATTCGGAGAACATGTACAATGGAACAGGCTAGCAAGTGCACATCATTGCGTGCTTGCGTCATTGAAAATGTTTCCCCGCCTTCAGTTCACACTAATTATTCAGTCAGAAATAGACACTGAAAAACAGTTTATATTATATACACACCCAAAAACGTAATGACACAGACAAACCAGTTAATTTAATGCATTTATTTTCAGAATGCCAATCTCTAATAGGCTATAGCAAATAATCTATTCAACATCTCTCTTTGGCCAGTCTCCCTGCTTGTCTTTTGCTTTACCATCATCAGTGACCGCCTTCGTTTGTCCCTGTTAAAAGACAGCAAACACAAGAAAAAGACGTTTACCGTTATGAATGTTATAACGTAACGTTATATGCAACGTTATACTTTTTACATGGGAAACTACTGATTTAACGTTGCTAGTGAAGTTAACAAGGTGCAGCGTTACCTCCCATCCTGCAGTTACAGCTGATAAACACACACATTTCTAAATCTCTGCTAACGTTACCCATAGAGAGTAACAACATATAAAAGAGATTAAAATGCCACCGGATTTTAAACTTTAAAAACACAAATGGCACAAAAAGACAGCAACCTAGCTAGCTAACAGCCTAATGTTAAATGCTAGGGTCGGTTAGCTAATGTTAGCTCGGGGTGTATCTACCTAATTACTAGAGCAGTTAGTACCAGCATTAAAGCGTTAAGCTTTACATTGATGATACACATTAACGGTGATAACACATGTACGACAAACACTAAAGATACTTACAGTTAAATGATTATTTCGTCGTCAGCGATGCCACTCCAACTCCCGCTTAGGTCCGCCATTTAATTTTTTTTAACGAGCCAGCAAAGCCGTGCGCATAGGATTGTGGGTAATATGGGAGCGCGAAGGATACACATATGCATCCTTTGCTGTCTGAGGGAAATTCTCCGAACGAAGGACTCAGTCCTTGGTGGAATTCGGAGGATCGATTCGAGGATTGGAACAGTCCTTCGACGGACGTTGATGACGTAGCATCCTCGAAATTCTGGCTTCGAAGGATCCTTCCTTGACATTGAGAAACACCTACACACACACTAACAGACACACAAACACATACACACACACACACACACACTAACAGACACACAAACACATACACACACACACACACACACACTAACAGACACACAAACACACACACACACACATACACACACACTAACAGACACACAAACACACACACACACACACTAACAGACACACAAACACATACACACACACACACACACACTAACAGACACACAAACACATACACACACACACACACACACACACACTAACAGACACACAAACACACACACACACACATACACACACACTAACAGACACACAAACACACACACACACACACACTAACAGACACACAAACACATACACACACACACACACACACACACTAACAGACACACAAACACACACACACACACACACACACACACTAACAGACACACAAACACACACACACACACTAACAGACACACTAACAGACACACACACACACACATGCTGACACACACACACACTAACAGACACACACACACGCTGACACACACATACACACACACACACACATACTAACAGACACACTAACAGACACACACACACACATGCTGATACACACACACACACACACTAACAGACACACACACACACACACACACACACACACGCTGACACACATACACACACACACACACACACACACACACACACTAACAGACACGCACACACACACTAGCAGACACACACACACACACTGATACACACACATACACACGCACGCACGCTGACACACACACTAACAGACACACACACACACACACACACACACACACACTAACAGACACACACACTGATACACACACACACATGCTGACACATATTGACAGACACACACACCGATATACACACACACACGCTGACAGACACACACACACATGCTGACACACACACACACACACACACACACACTAACAGACACACACACACGCTGACACACACATACACACACACACTAACAGACACACAAACACACACACACACACACACACACACACACACACACACACATACACACACACACACACCCACACACACAAACAGACACACTAACACACGCTGACACACATACACACACACACATTGACACACATACACACACACACACTAACAGACACACACACTGATACACACACATACACACGCACGCTGACACACACACTAACAGACACACACACACACACACACACACTAACAGACACACACACTGATACACACACACACATGCTGACACATATTGACAGACACACACACCGATATACACACACAGACACACGCTGACAGACACACACACACACACACACACACACACATACAACCACACACACACACTCACACAGAGGCACACACACGCTGACACACACACACACACACACACACACACAGACACACACAGGAAATAAAGTATACAGTAAGTCAAGATTGTCTTTTTGCAATCCCTTTGCTACTAATTTCAGAATCTTAATGTCATTTTTCAAAACTCTAGACACAAAACTCAAAATGATTATCACTTATAACAGGCTGTCCAATGTTCAAACATTGCATTGTGCATTCATATCTTTAAAGACATCTTGCACTTGCACAATCATTGGTTCAAAAAACAAATTGGTTGTGAAATACCATTGAAACGTTACTTTAGATCACCCACACACAAGCTACGGAATTTCTCTTTCTTTTTATTAAACCTAAACTGAAAGAAATGAATTCACTAAGAACAACTGAGGGAATGTTTTTTTTTTTATTATTTTACTTTATCGCAACGTCCTTTCACCATCTTCCAGAAAAACCAGTCCATTGCACATTTTATACTTTATAACTGAGAAATGCAAAACTCAAACTGACCAATACTAAACACACACACACACACTAAACAAAGTAAACAAAGACATAAGAAGAGTAGGGGGTAGTAGGTTGGGTATTAAAGGGGTTTTGGGATTAGGATGGGAGGGGGGTGAGCACCTTATTGCAAATCTTGGGCAAGATTGGGATATTTTGTTTGACAGGTTCTATCTTTTGGGATATATATATTCAATGTGTGTGTGTGTGTGTGTGTGTGTGTGTGTGTGTGTGTGTGTATGATTTCAGTATCTCAGGCTCATTTTCCAGGTAAATTCCCTCTTTTGTATTTGGATTGTGACGTATGGAAGTTTCCAGTTAGGGAGGACAAGTTAATAATAGAAACGCTCTCACTCATCGGGGAAAACAAGCAGATGCAAATTTGGACACATATCTGTTATCAAAAACTGTGACGATGTGTGATAACAAAAGTGTGACAGCTGAGGCACAAACACACACACGCACACACACACACGCGCGCACACACACACACACACACACACACACATACAGTCTTCAGTTTCCCATGTAGAGAAATGTGTTCAGGAGGGAACAGAAACTTCACAGAACTTCCTCATCACATTCAAATAAGAGCAGCAGGAAGAAGGATGCAAATAATCAGAAGGAAACTAATCGCTGCTGCTGCTGCTGCTGCTGCTGCTGCTGCTGCTGCTGCTGCGTACGTCACCACATTCACACGACGCCGATGTCACTGAGGTCAAACACGGTTTTCATTTTAAAACCTCCGGTCTGATCACTTGAAGAAACAAAACACTCCAGACAGACAGCGGGGGAAGAAGTATTCAGATCCTTTACTACAGTAAAAGTACTAACACCACACTGTAAAAATACTCTGTTACAACGTACCTTAAAGTCCTGCATTGGAAATGTTCCTTCAGTAAAAGCCTGTAGATATCATCAGGAAAATGTAGTTAAAGTATTAAAAGTAAACAACTCTCTGTTGACCTCTATTTGTGTGCCGTCCTGTTGTGTGTTGTTACACCCCCCAATGTAGCACAAGTAGACTTTATATTTCACAGTTACTGTAACAGTCAGCTGTTCCCCAAACTCCTGGGCAGTTCAGAGCTCGTGTTTGGTGTTTTTAAAACTTTCTCGTGGCAGAGATAGAGGCAGTGATGTTTCCTGTTTCCTGTACGGGACTCTCACACCTCCTCAAATCACTCCCACAAGTCTGATCTCTGTTAACATGATTGGCCACCGCAGCGCGACACCGCGTTGTGTTTCTCCAAAAGTTGAGTTGGTCTCAACTTTTCGCCGCAGGCCCACTGCGTTTTTTTTTGCCCATGTCCCACTCCAACTTCCAACATTCAAAATGAATGGAAAGACCTGCGTTTTTGCCAGACGCTGGACGGCTGGCGCGGGCTGTGTGAACGCGGCCTCAGGTTGAGCTCTCTTTCTCTTATCCCTTATCCCTATTATCTCTTAACCCTTGTGTTGTCTTACTCGTCGACCATGCAACTTTTGGTTTTTCTGGGTCTTTTTCGACACTTTTGTCACTTTTTTCAAAGTTTCTGTCAATATTTTTCTGCGCTTTTTTGATGTTCTTTTAAGCTTTTCCCATGTTTTTGTCACTTTGCCTGACGTTTCTGAAGATTATCCTGACGTTTTTGTCACCTTTTTCAAAGTTTGTGTCGCATTTCTCTGTACTTTTTTGACATTTCTTTCCTACATTTTTCATCGTTCTATTATCAATCTTTCTTTACATGCTATAAAATTGAATAAAACACCCGAATTCAATGAAAGTAGTGAACTGATCATTTATGTTACTTGTGAAGAGCGTTTTATGGAACCATCCACGTTATTTTGTTTTAAAATTTGGTTGAAAGAAACCCAAAATTTCTGATATAGAAACTTTTTGAAAATCGGTCAAATTTGATCCGAGGAAAACAGAAGGATTAAAAAAATATGATGGACTCTTCAGAAGAGGTCATTATCTTCACTTGAGTTTCTGCGCGGGAAAGTCGCCGGATGCCACAATCTTCTGAACATAGCCATACTGAGAAATCCAGAGGGTCTAATTTGGTGCAATTAGTTTTTATAACTTTCTCCCGTCTTGTTCTGTATAGTTTAAATCCAGCTCCTCGGGCGAAATGCGTCGCCATTACAGACTGTTGTTTCCTTCTTTATATAAAAGCAAAGAGCAGTAGAGATGGAGACAGATAAAGACAAAGAGAGAGATGTTGAAAACGTCTTTGAGATGCTCAGTGGATAAGAGAGAAGTGATGAAACATTCTGCGTGGTGCAACACGTTTTTTTGGGAAATTCCCATAAAAGCTAAAGACACACACAGGACAGTGTGTGAATGTGTGTGTACGTCAGCCAAAAGATCCTCAAAACAGGCCGAGATAAGAAAAGAATGTGTTGACTGTGTATGTGAAGTGAGATGTTATTTCCAACATACCACACACACACACACACATACAGTATTCTTGCAAGAAAGTTTGCACTCTGAAATCTTTATTCCACTATGAGGGGTAAAAAAAAGAAAGAAACACAAGCACTCGTGTCCCATTAATGAGCCATCGCACCGCACAACCACCGCACAACCACCACCCAACGGTGCCGGATCGCTTTTGTTGGTCTGAACGTGCGCTAAACCCTAATAAAAGGGGATCAGAGTTTGAAGAAGTGTGTTTTACGATGATAAAATTACTGATTATTTACATGGAGTCTGGTGGGTTTAGCAAGAGCAATTTCGTGGACATTTTTATGTTTAAAAAAATGATCTTACTCTTCAACAGAAAGGCCCACCTCCTTAGAAATCCTTTCCATAATGTTGTCAGACACTTAGAATAATAATCTGAGCATGTCAGCGGAAAAAACTGAACTTTTAGTGGACGCAAATTGAAGGTGCGCAATTGCCGAATAACATTCAGCCTTCTCTTTTCTAAACAGTTATATTGCACACTATTGTCGCTGTCGGGCAGAATAAATATTGCTCTATTCTGTGTTCATGTTCTTGACTGTAGCAGTATACTCTGCTTTATTGTTTGTTTCTTTTGTAATAATTGTTTGTTGTTTACTTTATGCACCTAATACACCGAGGCAAAGAACTTTCACTTTAATTTAAGAAAATTAACTTCAACATTTGTCTGTGTTGGTTTTTGGCTGAACAAACAAACAAGTCTGCTGCAAAGTTTTCCCTGTCTGCCTCTCACACCGGTGTGATTCAACGTGTGTGTGTGTGTGTGTGTGTGTGTGTGTGTGTGTGTGTGTGTGTGTGTGTGTGTGTGTGTTTTAAAGATGATGTATGAAGTTGTACTGGAATTTGTGTATGCTGTATTCGTCAGTGCGTGGCGTCACCTGTGTGTGTTTTTCCCCGCAGCGCCGACAGGCAACAGCTTGTCTCATGGCTCTGTGTGGATGTCAAAACACACACACACACACACACACACAAGTATTTTAATCACTGCTTTAAAGTTACACCCGAATTTGTAGATAGTTTTCCACGGTTTTTCGATGTTACACTTTTGACGGTTTTTCTATGTCACTTTTTTTGGTGATCTCGAAGATACATAACATATGAGTGTTTACAACAGTACATTTCACATTAATCAGATTGCAGAAACAACCATCATAGTTATTATAGGTTTTTTTCTATAGTCCACTAAAAAAATCATATTTACCAGTGTTTAAGTGTCAATCTGGCTTTCCATGCAGGACTCCACCTGGACAGACATCCGCTGCCCCTTCGAGAAGCGCCGGGACGCCACAGCCGTCTTCTGGGACAATGTGGTCTACATCCTGGGTGGCTCACAGCTCTTCCCCATTAAGCGCATGGAATGCTACAACGTCCTAAAGGACAGCTGGTACTCCAAGCTGGGTCTACCCATGCCCCGCGACAGCCATGGCTGCCTGCACCGCCCAAGGCAAGAGCTACACATCTGGGGGAGTGGGTGAGCACAGGGAGGTGCAAGGGGTGAACTTGGGACCTGGGATTGGGGAGGTTTGTGTGTCTTTCGAGTGGGTTAGGGGATAGTGGACATTGATGATCCTTCATGGGGGGAAAGGAATCCCCCTTCTAAAAGCATTTAGTCATGGTGTTAATGTAGGCTACTGTACGTGTGTGTCTGCAGGCAGCTCTGCCCTCGACCTTTTTCGAATGCTACGACACAAGAACAGAGTCTTGGCGGGTGAAAGCCAGCATGCTGTTGGCTCGCCGCAGCCACGGCTCAGTGGAGGCCAACGGGCTCATATACAGTATGTCTGTGGAGGCACGGTGGGCAACGATAGGCTCGTTGGAGATGAGCCAGGTCTGCGCAGAATCGATCACCGGCGATCGCCGCCCAATGCTTGCCGGTTAGATTTGTGTCCGACTTGATCTCGACTTGCTCTGACGTCATGCACACGTGGGCAACGATAATCTCACAAGATCAAGGCGGCCGCAGCTTTGAGACGCAGGCAGCGCAGTTGCTTTTCACCGACTGCAAGACCCAGGCGGACCCAGGGCATGCTGGGAAACGCCGGCCTCTCAACTGATCTAACAGCTGGTTGGTTCAGAATCGACAACATAATGACATTTTATATAAACTTTTTATTGATTTCGAATTGGAGGGATTTTAACTGCTATTTTTCTGATTTAAAGGCTTATTCTGTACAGAACACATGTTGTGTGACTGATAGTTACGTTTAGAAGTCAGAGAGACTAAATCCGTTCAGATTACGGATCATCTACAGCAGGGGTCACCAACATTTTAGAAACTGAGAGCTACTTCATGGGTACTGAGTCATACGAAGGGCTACCAGTTTGATACACTCTTCTGAAATAAGAAATTTGCTCAGTTTGCCTTTAGTTATATATGATTATTAATGATTAATGACAATGTCATCTATGTGAAGACACTGATCACGTTAATGATTTCTCATTATCAATAATTATCAACAATGACTTAACAAGGTGGGAAACAGATAATATCAATATTCAATTTTCATTTTTAGAACAGGCCTGAGGGCTACTCATGTGGTCCTTAGGGGCTACCTGGTGCCCGCGGGCACTGTGTTGGTGACCCCTGATCTACAGTGTGTTGTTAATTAAAATCAGCATCAGATCATATGTAGAGCATTTTGAGAGCTACTCTTTCATTATTAAAACAACGGGAGACTGTGTACAAGCCGATATATGGGTCTGATAACATTTAATTAAATCAGAATCGGACCACAGTGTTTCTGTGACTTCCTGTTCAGCCTGAAGGCTGCTGGAAACTGTCCGACTTGACAGCGGATTTTTGTCACCGCCCCCGGCTGCTGCCGCCTGCTCGCGTCCACGTTACAGGCGAGGCGCAGTTCATCTCCAACAAGCCTAATGTGTCTGGCAGGGTCCTCAACAACTGTGAGGTTTACGACCCCAACACTCAACAGTGAGTCACACAAACATACAGTCCAGTCCAGAACTATGTATACAACCCAAAGGATATTGTGGGACCCACACTGGCTTGTTTACAGTGTTTATGAATGGAAGAATGAAAAGGAATATGAGGGGAAAGGCTTTTGTTATGTACTAGCTGACAACAGTAGGACATGCAAGAACAACGTGAAGAAATCACATTTCTTTATTGTTTACTAGTCTGTATAATATATTCATATCAGTGTTTGGTGAAAACTGTATACCCAACCTTTCTCCAGTAGGAGGATAAATAGCCTTCGTTTTAGTTTGACAATAATTAATTTATTATATTGGTGAATTGGCTTTAAAAAGCTTTTATCAGATTAGGAGGTCATGGGGAATTTCTCCACAAACGAGCAGGTGGACATAAAGCTCTAAACTGGAGTTTCACATGCACACAAAAATAGTAAATCACATAATGTTACGTTGCGCTGCTACATTCATCTGTGTTCTCTGTTACACTCCTTCTCAACCCCTTCCTTTTCCTTGTCCTTGTCCCTGTGTCTGTCTCTCTATCCTCAGATGGAGGGAGTTGTGTGGGATGAGAGAGGCGAGGAAGAACCATGGGCTGGTGGTGGTCAACAACAGGATCTATGCTGTTGAAGGGCAGGGAGCACTGGGTACAAAAAAATGATAATGCCAATAATAATGATACTATTGAACATAGTAGCTGTAGTACATGTGGCCTCTGTACGATAGAATGTATGATTCTAGGTGGACTGGACTCTGGAGTACTACGACATTGCCAGTAATGAGTGGCGTGCTGCTTTGGCGATGCCGTGGCGAGCTCTAACGGTGATGTGTGCAGCAGTCGGTGAGGTCATCTACGTGTTGGCAGGGTTTCAAGGTGCGGGACAGCTCGGACACGTCCTGGAGTACCGCACTGATACAGACAGGTCTGACCTCACAGACTCTCAGTCACACGCTGCAGCCACTGCCTCTTCATCTGCCTCAACCTCTTCATCCTCATAGGACAAGAGGAAGATTCAGTGTATGTCAAGTTATGACATTTGATGACACTTGTAACAGCTGCTGCGTTAGGCCTCCAGTCAACCACGGAGCTAATTCACACGAGGCAAGGCCTGACTGCTCCTACTAATGTGAATATTCACATGTGTATTGTTTTGTTTTTTAACTACATTATGTCCAGTAGCCACATTTCTATTTTTAATTTTAGCTGTGCCAAAAGTGTGGGTCCTATGTTAAAGTACCAGTGGGTTACTATCCCACAAATGTATTGTTTACGGGGACAAGGAGACTTTTAATGCGTGAAGGTTCTTAGGTTAGATACATAAGACAAAAAAAACTTTGTAAGTAATTCACAAGCGACAAAAACACCATTACAAAGTATGTGTAGTGTACATATTTAAGAGTGCTTTGGTAAACGCACTGTAACTTAAAACTGACTTTATAGAATGAGAAAACATTTTATTATTGGCCATATGTGGTTATGAGTAAAAACTAGCTGAATGTAAGCATTTTTCACCATCAAACCGGATGCGGCAGTCTTTCAGCTTCTTGCGGTCGATGGGGCTGTAGTGTTCTCGTCCACCTCCAGGTGTGGAAAGCCCACCTCCAGCACGTAGAGGTATCCACTGGTGTCGGGCAGGCCGTGGTCCGCCGACAGGCTGCCGATCAGCGCCTAAGCGCAGCCGTGTCTCCACCCAACAGCAACGCTCTGAAAGAGACACAGAAAACAAATTAGGCCGACCTTACACCCAACAACTTTTCAAGCGATTCCACGGTCGCAGACTAATGTCCAATATCTGAATGAAAACCTGAGAGTCTTGCTAGAGTCGGGCCGCTCCCGTCATCTCTTCATCGTTGGGTATAAGGTCATAAAACTCAGTCCCAGTCAGTCTTGATGTTCCGACAAAGTCAAACATGTTTGATATTATCGTAAGTTTTTAAGTCTTGGTAGTCAAGGAAGCAGCAAATGGCCAGAGCCAGTGGTGTTTCTGGTTTGCCTGGCGCCGCGCCGCGCTAAACGCTAAAGAGGGAAAGTTTCTGATGTTCAACCCTTCTGAAGCGAGTCATCCAGCGAAGTTTTACCGGCGGATAAACACAGTCCTCTGGGTACTGGAGACATTCATCTGCATGTACGGCAGAACAGAAAGCAGACCCCTTCCCCTTAAGTTACCAGCTAACGCTAACGGTAGCTAGCTAGCAAGGTTACATTTTTCAAAACAAATCTAGTTGTAGTCGTGCTATGTGTGACCCTGACAGATCCTGGTCTTTACATATTATGACAGTCTTATATACTGATCTGATTACAGCAAAGACAATGTCGGCAGTATTGACGGGAAAATAGGCTACAATACAATATTTTGTTCTGTATTGACAGGTGCAATATTTGAAAATCGATAATTATTATTATTTTTTAACACAACTGTGCAGAAAGCATCAGCATATTAAACTCACCTCTTCTCTTTTAAAAGTCTGACTCGGACCATTCTGGTCTGAGAACTAAGAACAGTGGATTCAAATCATTAAAGTAAGAAAGGGAGTGTGTGTGTGTGTGTGTGTGTGTGTGTGTGTGTGTGTGTGTGTGTGTGTGTGTACCCACCCTGTCAGCAGAGGATGGCTCTCCATGGTCAGGGTCAGGGTCCCGCTGGCCTGGTTGGGCCTCTCTTTCAGAGGAGAGGAGAGACTCAACGCTGAAGAGCAGCTCCTCCCCAAAGCCCTCAGACTGCGTGGCGTGGCTCTCCTCTTCCTCCTCTTCCTCCTCTTCCTCCTCCTCCTCCTCACACAGCTGGAGTTTTCAGAAATGTTCTATTTAAATATGCAAACGAGGCATTATCTAATGCTAACTTTTGGTGAATTCAGGAGGAATCTACAGACACAAAGAGATAATGTAGTCAAATCAGTGTTTTTCCCACTAGTATGAAAGAAGTTATGAAAGATAAAGAGACACTACTAACTACCACTAACGTTGAACTACAACAGGAAAACAAAAAGGTTTAGAGCAACAAGAGTGTTCAGAAAGCAGCGACTCTCTTCAGACACATTATAGGAGGTTTCTCTCCAAAAACAGAGGAAGGGTTCTAGTCCATATTCCAGTAAACAGACGCGTTGAAAAAGGCTTTTTTGGCGGAGAAAACAGACCGTTTCTCTGTGTATTTCACGTCATCTTTTCACATCGTTAACAAACTACCATATATGCACGTGTCCTTTGTGTGCATTGTTGTAATGTTTAACAATTAATCCACGGAACGAGCCGTTATATTGTACGCGGGAAAACTGCCAAACCATATTCCATTATTAAAATCTCACAATTTACAGTTGTTTTAGCTTTTTCATAACGAATTCTCCCCTCCACAAACATGAATTATGGTTTTATTTAATCGAAAGTCTATACTTGAAAATTCGGCATACAATTAAATCACATAGGAGCTCTTATTTTAACTAGATTTTTTAACTTTTATCCCGACAACCTATAATATACACAGCGGAGGTCGGCGATAGAGAGACGCGTTGAAAAGGCTTTTTTTTTTAATGAGGTTTGGCGAAGGAAAAACAACACAGTATTCGGGCCCTTTTCATAACTTTAACGGCAGATTTTAAACAGCTGGTTTTGCTGTAAGATACAAAACATGTAGGAAAGCTTTTCTGTGACATTTTTTTAGCGATGAAACAAAGAAAAGAGGACGTTTTTTCAACGTTAAAAACGAGAGAAACTGAAAACAGCAGCGTTAACTGTCACTCGCTACGTTTTCGCGATATATTTTAATGTATTAATACAATACAAGAATCTTAACATGTACACGGTGTTTACTAGACAAGATTTGAGGTTGAAAGTGGTGAAAATAACCAGTTTAAGGGAAGTTTGGGAGCAGAAATGTAAAATTTACATTCGAAAACAAGAGTCCTTTGCTCGGCGCTTTCCTCGGATACAGATAGCTGCGACACAGCAGAGGGATAGCATACATGAAACGAAGAAAATAGGAAGTTTGTTCGACCTTAAAATACGAGAGAAGCTAAAAACAGCAGCAATAACTGTCACTCGCTTTTGTCAACGTTAACGTCATAGCCTATTTCATGCACAGAAACGCACCAACGAACTCTTATTTTACTAATATTTAAACTATTAAACCCGTCACTCCCGCTGCTAACTCTACAACTGACGACATAGCTACATAGCGGAGGGATAGCATAGCATACTGAGCTACAGTGAATGTGAACCTTTATTTTGTACAAACTACGGTGTAAACACATTCTAGAAGTTGTAATTGTACCCAAATAAAGTGTCTGTTTGATTAACAACGATTTTACCGTAGATACTGGGGCTTCTGTCTGCAGGCCTGTAGTCCTGCAAAGCGTGAAATCTCGGAGTGAACCTGGACTTGATCCCGATGGCTGGAAAGTCGGCCATCATCACGTTCTCTGCATAGCAGCCCGTCAGCCAATCACACGGCCCAAACAAGTATCACCTGTCAACCATCATTAAGGTTGTTCAGCAGTATTCAGATCAGTCTGTTTCCTTGAGATAACACTTAAAAAAACACTACTAGGCTACTGTAACCAAAAATACAATACCTTGCTTTTCGTTTTTTGTAGGCTGAAGTTGGCTTCCGATTCACAGCGTCCGATTCAGCAGGGAAGCATCATTTACAATGCTGAGTGACTGATGCTCCGTTTCTTTGAACCTCTGACTGTATTGAGAATAAATCCAGGGCATGTTGATCTTGATTCGTAATACAGGCCTCTGGTCCAGATCCAAAACTTAGACTTGGTCAGTCACGTTCTCATATACAGGCGGCTGCCGTCTTGGGAGCTTGTCTGTACACTTAAAATGTTCTCAATGCTTCAGTTTACACGTAGGGACCCTCATTACGCTACCGTTGAAGTGTGGTGATATGTTGAGCCTTTTTAGTGGTATAAAATAGTGATTTGTTTTTAACGTTCCCTGTGCCCCAAATACTAGCGTCGTAAGCTAATCAGCGGTCCGCGCTAGCTTCTTTCAAGCTACAAACACATTCGATTAGCATGAAAACATGTCCCAGAGAGAGACAGAGTGGGTACACATCAGTTATTAACCCCTAGGTTCGCTTTGCGCCGGAATTGTCCTTTAATGTCCAGTTGCAGGAACTCGTCCAGTTTGTACCTTAACTTGAGTCTTTTCTTTTCATGCCACTTTCTACTTCTACTCCGCTACATTTCACAGAGAAATATTGTACTTTTTACTCCACTACATTCATCTGTTACAGCTTTAGTTACTAGTTACTTTACACATTAAGATAACTGCTCACAGAACACACACACACACACACACAGAGGAATCACTATGAGAATTGTAATCACTGCTTTAAAAGTTACACCCTAATTTGTAGATAGCTTTCCACGTTTTTTCCACGTGACATTTTTGACCCTTTCTTTACACTTCTTTGACTTTTTTTTTGACATTTTGTTTTACGCTCTTTCGATGCCTTTTTCGATGCATTTGGCGTCTTTGATGCTTTCCACGTTTTGTTTTGACGCCTTTAACTCTTTTTTGAAGATACATATTTTGTTGTTGTTGTGAACGTTTCCTTCTCTTCTTGTGCAAAGAGGTCAAAGGTCACTGACCCTGAAACTGACCAGGATTCATGAAACTGAAACGTCGCATATTGTTTGTAACCCAAAACCTACTTTGATAACTTCGTTCTCTGAAACCCGCTACAATTTATCCCAAATCATAGTTTCTTCGCTGTTTCCTGTTTCCTGACAACCAGTGGTGGAATGTAACAAAGTACATTTACTCCAGTACTGTACTTCAGTCCAAATGTTGATGTACTTGTACTTTACTTGAGTCTTTTCTTTCCATGCCACTTTCTACTTCTACTCCGCTACATTTCAGAGAGAAATATTGTACTTTTTACTCCACTACATTACTCTGTTACAGCTTTAGTTACTAGTTACTTTACACATTAAGATTACTGCACACAGAAACTGTACAGAACACAGACTGTAATGTGACAAAAAAGTTGATGTTTTTAGTGCTTTTTTAGCGTGTATTTTTTTTTTTGTGTGGATGTCGCCCGAGTCTTCTTACGTGACCCTCGCTCAGGTAAACAAAACATAAGACTGAGGACAAAGACAGCGGTTATTTTAAATGTTAATGTGCATAAAAATAGCTTTATTTCCAATAATAAATCAGAACCTGCATGCAGAAACCAATGATTCATTGGCTTCTCCACTCCATTGGTGATTCACATGTGGTGTTTGTGACATTAAGCAGCAGAACATAAACATAAACTCTCCCACGCTCCCTGAACACACTGGGGGAGGGGGGGGAGAGAGAGAGAGAGGGGGGGGGAGGGGGGGGGGTACCACCTGGAAACTGTTTCACTGTTTTCTCTTTCTTTCCGCTCGAGACAGTAGACCTGGGGAATGTTCACTCTACGCCGGCAGCTAACCATTATTTTGCATTTTGTGGATTATTTTTTTTGGATGAATGGATGAGTTGTTTGGTCTCTAAAATGTCAGAAAATGATTAAAAATATGGATCAGTGTTTTCCAAAAAGCCCAAGATGACGTCCTCAAATGTCTTGTTTTGTCCACAACTCAAAGATATTCAGTTTACTGTCCCAGAGGAGAGAAGACACTAGAACATATATTTACATTTAAGAAGCCGCAACAAGCTAAAAAATGTACTCAAATTGATTATGAAAATAGTTAACTAGCCAGTCAGAAGCAGAGTATGAGGGCGTGTCCTGACAGTACCTAGGTAAGGACTACTAGCCAGTCAGAAGCAGAGTATGAGGGCGTGCCCTGACAGTAGCTAGGTAAGGACTACTAGCCAGTCAGAAGCAGAGTATGAGGACGTGCCCTGACAGTAGCTAGGTAAGGACTACTAGCCAGTCAGAAGCAGAGTATGAGGGCATGTCCTGACAGTACCTAGGTAAGGACTACTAGCCAGTCAGAAGCAGAGTATGAGGGCATGTCCTGACAGTACCTAGGTAAGGACTACTAGCCAGTCAGAAGCAGAGTATGAGGGCGTGCCCTGACAGTAGCTAGGTAAGGACTACTAGCCAGTCAGAAGCAGAGTATGAGGGTTTATTATTTAGGGTTATGGTTAGTGTTAGTGTTAGACTACTGCTTTTCCGGCTCTTAACAGCTGTGTCTGGTCTAATAGGCTCGGTTGTTCTGCTTCTGTGCCAAGTTGTGTTTTGCTTGTGTTGTCTTTCTTTTTGTTTCTTTGTATTTAAAAAGCCTTTTTTTTTTTTTTTTATCGTCGAGGGCAGGGGACTACAGGTGAAAAAATAGCCTTCTGGCTAATTCTGGCATATTTAACCCACATATAATCATGCATTTATTAATTTGCACTGTCCCCTTTCATAAATAAACTTTTCTGGGGCCCCCGGTTACAAGGTGTTCCCCACAATAATGTTGAAACAAAACCTACGCGCTTGTCATCAGGCTCCATGTTGGCTGCGAAAGAAAAGACAGACGCAAACAGTTCCAGGTAATAGTCACCCCCCCCCCCCGGTCCGCTCCCGACAACATCGACACAACATCCTCCCCAAACAACAAGATGAACACCAACCACATCAGCAATCCTTCTAACAAACAGACAGAAATACATAAATACAAAACCAAAGTCTAAAAAGATAATAGAAACTCTTACAAAATAAAAAGTTTCAAAACTATTTGCCTCTGGAAATCTCAAACTACTGTTTATAAAACTTTTAAAATCACATATACAACAGCTTAAAAAGGGGGGGGGGACACACCCCCAAAACCTGAAAGAAGGCAATAAAATAATTTGACAGTTAAATTAAAAAACAAAAAAGGGGAACAAGTTGATCTACTGGAGGTAAAAAAAAAAACCAACACCTAAAAACACTGGAAAACAATGAGAGGAGTTAGTATCAAAACATGTTTTATCATTTACATTTACAGTAAAAATCACGCCTACGTTACTGGCGGGGGAACAAACAGAAAAAACTATTTGGCATTTAAATATTTGGTAGATATTTGTGTGTTGCCAGGATGTGGCTAAGTACCGAGTTAATATCTCTTTCAGTTTTGTTATTTTTTTAACCCTCCTGTTGTCCTTGGGTCAAATTTGACCCATTTTCAAAAAGTTTTTATATCAGAAATGTGGGTTTCTTTCAACCAAATGGTCAAAATTAATAACCTGGATGGTTCCATAAAACGCTCTTCACAGGTTTTCATTGAATTTGGGTGTTTTATTCCATTTTAAAGCATTTGGAGAAAATAATGACAAAAGAACGTTGGAAAAAGTAGGGAAAAAATGTCAAAAAAGTACAGAGAAATGTGACAAAAGCATCGAAAAAAGTGACCAAAAACTTTGGAAAAAGTGACAAAAACGCCAGGAAGAAAAACATGGGAAAAGAACATCAAAAAAGCGCAGAAAAATACTGACAGAAACTTGGAAAAAAGTGACAAAAGTGTCGACGACCAAAACCCAGAAAAAACAAAAGTTGGTAAAAACCTTCAAAAACGCGGCAAATCGACAAAATCATCGGTAAAAGTGACCAACAACTTGAGGAAATAAGTGTGCAAAAACCTTTTATTTAAATAAAAAGTTTTTATTAAAACGTTAAGCCAGAAAAACTAGAAGTTGCACGGTCGACGACAACACGAGGGTTAATATCTCTTTCAGTTTTTGTACATTTTTAAAATCGTTATGGCTATATACAAATCCTTGGTAGACCGGTCTGTCTTCAGCTGAGAAATGTGAGCGCCAAACCCCCCAAAAAATGAACAAATAAAACTTAACAACTGTCGGTGTAGCTTATTGAGAAACAAATCAACCCCATGGTTTAAAAAAACAACAACAGAAAGTACCAAACACTACCAGTTTCTCCGATCACAGAGCTTAAAATGCCTTTTCATTGGACAAATAAAACATTTACTGGATGAAAAGGATGTTAAGTTTCTTGTTTACAAGTTAATGTAAAAGATAAATATGAGTTAAAAAGCATTTCAGCACTTGAATGTCCAGGATGTAGAAATGTTGACAGACAGGATGAAGGAATAGTTAAATACGCTCGTTACTTTCTAAAGATCGATACCACTGTCATGTCTGTACGTTAAAGAAGCAGCCGGTTAGCTTAGCTTAGCATAAAGACTGAAAACAAAGGGAAACGGCTAGCCT
>NC_050178.1:25125902-25158402 GCF_008315115.2 Sander lucioperca | reverse complement strand
CACAAGCTCTGCCTACGTGCTTTAAAGCACAGCACGCTGTGGCTCAGAGCAAAGCCACAAAAAGGCTGACCGAACATCCTGGCGAGCTGAACAACATACTTCATGCGCAGTAAATGCTCAAGAACGCACCAGGGTGAGGTTGATGCTTTTAACGAAAGATTCCCAAGAATGTGGGTACCCTAAAAAGCTCATGATTACTATCTTTTCTAACCGTTGTTTTCCAGAAGAAACCAGAGGTTTGTGCATTAGGCTTTTGAAATATCGTGACATTGCAGCAAAATCAAATTCTCATTTCAGAGCTGAACTTGGTTTAAAAAAGTTGGCCAACCACATTATTTGTCAAGAAATGTTTTTCTAAAAGCCACTTACGGCCCAAACAGACCCCTGTTTTGTCCTCCCAGCCAGTGATCCACAGCCTCGTATATTCTGCCTAATGCCCAACAGCTGATAAGCAGCCGGATGTGGATAACAGCCAAACCAAATGGATTCAATGGAGAGAATTGGGGGGGATAATGTTTCCGATTGTGGTAGTGACGCACGCAGCCATGTTAGGCATTTCATCGAGTGCTGTACCACAACATGCAGCAGCAACGCAGTTCACCACTCTGTTTCCAAAGCATGAAGGATGCAGACAGTTCAACTATTGGCATTACAACCAAATCTAAAAAAAATAGTAACTGCAACTACAACTTAAAAGGGTAACTTCTGTATTTTTCAACCTGGAACCTAGACCTTCCTCCACAGCGCTGCGGAGGAAGGTCTGGCGAGTCCAAACAGCATTTCTGCACCGGAAACAATCCCAGAAGTGGAAGGTCATGACTGATGGGAACAACAATCTTTGAAATTATTTTGCAAAATCGCTGCAGTCATAACCACTCTGGATCAGTCAGCGTCCACTAAAAGTTCTGTTTGTTGCCGCTGACAGACTCAGATTATTATTCTAAGTGTCTGACAACATTATGAAAGGATCCCTACAGAGATAGACCTTTTAGTTAAAGAGCAAGATCCTTTTAGTTTAACATCAAACAGCCCCCAAACCTACCAGGGATGGTTTCCCTGCAGCGGTCTTGCTTAATGCTGGACCAATTTCAAAAATTAGGATTCCATCAGGTGACTCAAACACACAACAGCATGGCAAATAGGGTCCAGGTTGAAAAATACTGAAGTTAAAATATAATCACTTAATCGATCTGGCCTATAAAAAGGCAAGAAATTGAGAGAAAAATGCCCATCACAACGCCGAAAGCCCAAATGTGTTGTTTGTTTGACCAACAGTCCAAATACTTTAGATATTCAGTTTAACTATCACATGAGAAAAAGAAAAGAAAAAAGCAGCATATTCCCCAAAAAAAACAACAAAAAAAAAACAACTAGAAACTAGAGAATGTTTGGCGTTAAACAATTAATAGATGGTCAAAATATCTGCAGATTGGGCGCCCGGGTAGCTCATCTGGTAGAGCGCGCGCCCATATATAGAGGTTTACTCTTTGACGCAGCGGCCACGGGTTCGACTCCGACCTGCGGCCCTTTGGGCCTTCAGCTGTCCTGTCAAAATAAAGGTCTAAAATGCCCCCCAAATTTTTTTTTACAAATAATAAAGCAGAAATGACGAGTGGACGATTTTCCTGTTGATCCATTTAATCTGCAAATATTTTTTTAAAGAATTTTTTTGGGCATTTTAGACCTTTATTTTGACAGGACAGCTGAAGCCATGAAAGGGGGGGGGGGGACGACATGCAGCAAAGGGCCGCAGGTCGGCGTCGAACCGTAATAGTTATCTTCAGTACATTGAAGTTTGAATAATTTGAATTAACTGTTGTTCAGAAGGAGCATCTTATGTTTAGTTTATGAAACTCTCTGGCCAGAACACACTTTATCCCCCCCAAAGTCTAGCCTCTTGTCCCGTCCCGTCCTTGTTTATCCTGCCCACCTCAGCATGGAGGTCCTAAACTTTCCAGTTCCCCAATTGTCCACATTCACTGAAAGGCAGTCTGTCAAGACAGCCGCCACCCAGCCTTTGGGTCTGTCCTACCCTTTGACACCAAACAATGCCAGTGGACTCCTCAAGAGCATATCAATGACCAAGGTAGCCGGGGATAAGCCTCCAGCAGCCTCCCTTCATTAAACCAGGGGAAACAATCCCTCCCATCTGCCGGCACACAGAGAGGCATCTGGCCCATTCACACGGTGGCGAGGAGGAGGTACAAAGTATGAAAAGACAGAAAAGAAACACCAGCACGCAGGAATGTGCTTCCTTGTTCTTTGTGATGTCCAACGTCCCTTGACCTCTTTCAAGAAAAGACAATTATTGTTGTTTTCTAACCTTTTTCTTCTCCCCCTCTTTCTTTCATGTGATATTCAGCTGCCATTTGGGGCTCGAGATGACCTCCCTCAGGAGCCAAAATGGAAGATACGGTTTTAAAAGATAAATCAGGATCTACAGTTAAAAACACTGTCTTGGGCTAGAGTTTTAGCTCCAGTAGCAGAAATAATCTCTGTCCATATGAACACGCCTGATAACGCATATCACATGACCATTCACATACACACTGGGCATGTGCGTGCCAGGGTAAACAGGAAGCAGATTGTCTGACGTTACAAAGCAACCCCGGACTTTTCAAACCAAAAGCGGGGGCAGCAGCGTTTCCAAATGCCTCCGTTTTAAGGGCTCGGAAACGCCCGAGTAGTGTTGACGCGAGATGTAAACGCAGCAAAAAAGATACTACGTTTTTAAACTAAAAACGTAGTAGTGAAGAGGAAGTCCTATCTTCCCTCTTTCCTTGTCTGTGCCAACACCCCCTTCTTCTTTGCCGCTCCACATTTCCCTCCCTCCCTTTCCCCATCCCGTTCTTCAACTTCTCCCCCTCCCGCTGCTGGGTGATACTTGAACCAGCAGGACTTGCACTAATGTATTGTGTCGCCTGGTCTGCTTGTAAGATGCACTTCTGACCCCTGATGACACACACACATACACTTTAGGAGTCCAAGTTCTTGACTTTACGGTATCCAATGGGCCCCATAACGAGTGATCTATTACAGGCTCATTATGATGTCAGAATCATAAAGTTGAGGCTTTTATTTAGAGCCCAGCCCTGCTGCTGCTCCTACATACAGTTCTTCACAAAGGCCTGAAAACAACCCACTGACTATTTCCATTGTAGGCCTCAGTTGTCCTTCGGTGCGCACCTAGAACAGCGCTCAACGCTGGACTTCACTGGAACTCAAACGCACAAACGCAGACGCACGAAAACACCCACATCTGCCGTTGCCTTCTGCTCTGACAGCCCAGCTCTAGATTCCTTCTACCTACGCCGGGTCTATCTATAGCAGTATCACCACCTCCCAGCACCATGTGAGACTCTATGGCAACGTGACACACATCCCAACAACGTACAGATGCAGAGGTTGGGCTAGGGCTCGAGAAGACACCCATTAAAAAGATCGATTGCTGGATCTTGAGCTATCGGATGACTCAAAAGGTCAATTTTACTACGTGACAAAACGCCGCTGCGTGTTGAGTCAATCAGGGCTGTTCCGTCTTTATCACACAAAGACAAACATAACTCAGCAAAGTGAGTAATATAGTTGCATTCAGCTCAGACAATGACTGATATGTGTATATATATATATATATATATATATATATATATATATATATATATATATGAATGTACCGATTAGTCACAATACAGTCTGCAGGGAGTGGCGCTCAGGTGTGTAGAAAGTGACCCTCTGGTGCTCTTTAGTTTGGGGATACTACTCGTTTATAAAAGGCTGAAGGAAAGGGCTAGTTCTTAACCCACCCGACACCAAAATACGCCCGCCTAAGTCTTCCACAAACTGAGGGAAACGCTGAATTCTGAAACGCGTAGGCATTCCTTAAATTACTTTATAGCCAAAAAGATATTACAGGCTTCTGAACTTTACCCTCTCGAGTGCCTCCGGTTCCCTTCAACCTTTTAAAATCGTGTACCACTTGCTTTCCATTCGAGATAAGACTGAAGCCGTACAGACGGGCCAGCTGTGCAGCAGACAGTGTTGATTCAGTCTCCACGGATAAGCCTAATTGAGTTTTGATGAGCGCTTCCTGAGGGAGCGTCCCCGGTCTTATCGTAGCGGCCTTTATTGGCCACTTCCTCCCACCAATGAAGCCATCTTTGCCACGCCGGTCGGATGATTCCCCGTTATTACAAAAATCCATGACTGATGGGACACATAAGCCGAAAGCCTGCAGCGAGTCAAACTCTTACAGAGGCCATGCCTCTCTTAATGTCTTCCCTGCTCTTCGTCTCTTTGATGTCGCTCCCTCAGGCAGGCATATCGCTGCCTTAGATCAAAGACATTACAGCCCAATGGACTAAATGCAGCTACTGTGGAGTTATTATCAGCTGAAAAGATCGGCTCAAGGCTTCACATGGCAGGAAGTAATAAGAAAAAAGGCAGGAAAACAGGAAATACCCATCTAAGACAAATCAACTCAGTGTTTAGTAAAAGTCTGAAAATAAGCATGAAAATGACTCATGCTAGTAAACTAACTTATTTATATCTTAAGTGGGTTTTTTGGGCACGTGAGGATGTCCATTCATTCATAGTTGGGTATTAGTTACAAAGACCCCAATTCATTTCCAAGAGGAGACGCTTAAATCGACTCTTTATCCTTCATAGTTGTGGATCAGTCCAACTTCTAGCTCATAATACCAGTAAGCAACCTTTAATTTAGCCTAATCCAACTATAAATAAAAGGAATCTGTGCGTGTGTGTGTGTGTGTGTCTGTTGTCTTAAATATCCCGGAAACGGTTCATCCAATCTACGTCACATTTGGCGGGTGTATCGTTAGGTATTGATGTTAAACTCTGGGTAGCCAATGATCTTGGCGTTTGGAATTTGGAGCAGTTTGGACAGCGTTGAATAGGAATAAAAACAGGTCGGCTACATTGCACGCGCAATGTATGCGCCAACACTACTCGTCCACTACAAATCAACGAAGCTGGCGACACAGGAAACGTTAAAGACCGTCAGTGAGCGTATCGGCAGTTTGGTTTGGAGAGTTTCTGTTTTTATTTCTTGTTTCCCTCCCCTGCGTCCTCTGGTAACAGATGACAGTAGATTGACGTTTTCACAGCTCTGTCCCGGCTCCAAAAGCTGAAGAAACAACAACAACAATCCCAAAGCAAAAGCTCTCCGTCTCGCTGGGACTCACACAATCCTACGCCGTGTGTGCGCAGCAGGTGTAGCCAGTTAAAAACTACATTCCGCGGCACATACGCTCCGCAAATGATGTAGCAAAAGCACAAGTGACCGCATAATAACGGTTGAGGGAAAGACAACGCTTGCTTCTTCTGTGCCCACCCTTCTGGTTATGTAACGTCTTGTTGTGTGCCAACTTACAATGTTGATAATACCGCTGGCAACATACCTCCGCTAATTAAATCCATACCTTAAACTTTATAACCGTAAAGCCACTAAGCCAGTTTGAAAACACTACACTAAAAAAAAAATATCAAACTAAAATGTAGCTAAGATAGCTACAAGCTGCAATAAAGGCGGCCGAGCAATCGGCCCGTTGGAACGGGCGCTACTGCACTAGTTTAAATAATAAAAAGGGCCTTTGTGTTTCCTGAGAAAGATGCCGGACACACCGTGAACAATAAATTAAAGCTCAAGTCAAATTAAATGTCCTGCAGAGATTGAATTAATGTGAGATCTTTCTTACATTGGTGGTTAATCTTCAACTTCACCCAGCAAACAATGACTCATAACACAAGACGAGTCACGTTATGAGTAACTTATCAGACACAAAACTTTAAATGGAGAGAAACTTGTTTGGTATGAACTTTTGCTACAGATTAACCTGCTGACACATTGGCTGCCTGCGTACTTTGACTTTGTATTGACCTGTGAATACAGATGTATGCCGTGTTGATTTTCATGCCTGGCTAAAGTCCATTAAATGCAAGCTGACAATAAGAATCCACAGATTTAAAATCGACAACGACAGTAACCGTTAGTTGCAGCCCTAGGTATGTGTCAGACTCTGTCCGACACAAATAGTCTATTAGTTTCCCCTGGATTCTAGTCTTTATGCTAAGCTAAGCTTGCTGTAGCTTTACATTTGATATGCAGGCAGAGTGGTATCAATCTTAGCCAGGGGGCAATTGGGCGTATTTCACAAAATGTCAAACAGAGCAGCATGTTTCTATCTCTGATAGACTGCATGGAGCTGTGTGTGCTGCGGTCGAGTCTGGCAGACTGAGGAATGTGTCTCTCGGTGTGGGTCTGCTAAACCGGCCAAGACCTCGGCTACTCAGCCAGCCACCACATTCCTCTCCTCTTTACAATGGAGCCACGGCGCTCTCGGCACAGGGGAGACTCACAATTAAATGCTCGGGCTCAAAACCACCAACGACTCCTGTGCTCGTTCTTCTAGGTTCACGGTTCGACTTCAGGCTGCGATCAGCGCTGGAAGAAGTATTCAGATCCTTTACTACAGTAAAAGTACTAGTACCACAATGTAAAAGTACTCTGTTACAAGTAAAAGTCCTGCATTGAAAATGTTATATTGTATTGATGTAGGCTGTTATATTGTTGGCTAGTTTACTTTAGAATCAAACATCAGATTTTATAAACTGCATGTGTTTAGTGTGCAGGAATCTTAATGTGTAAAGTAACTAGTAACTAAAGCTGTAACAGAGTAATGTAGTGGAGTAAAAAGTACAATATTTCTCTCTGAAATGTAGCGGAGTAGAAAGTGGCATGAAAAGACTCAAGTAAAGTACAAGTACCTCAACATTTGGACTGAAGTACAGTACTGGAGTAAATGTACTTAGTTACATTCCACCACTGGCTGTGATATCCCGCAGTGAAGGGTTTTCAAACTGTCAGCCAGTGCCTATAGTAGCCCCACCTTGTTACTAATATGTTCGAAGTATGTTTAAATGAGTCAGGGTTTTGTACGCAGCATGATGCCTTCCTACACTGGGAATATTTTACACACTTCCCGTAATCTCTTCTGACACGCAGTGGTAACAGCACTGCTAGAGTTGGAAAAACATGTCAGAAACTTTTCCCTTCTCCTTTTCTTAAAGTTTACATAGTCTGTACTTGTGCAAAATAAGATACACCAACGTGAAGAAGTGATTGAACAGAAGTATTCACTTCATTTCTAGTCAATCCATTTGTGGTTTAGTAAAGCTGCAGCGATTATTTATCGATAGAAAAACAATCGCCAACTATTTTGATAAATCGATGAAACGTAAAAGTACTTTTTTATCCAAAAATAAAGAGAAAATGCTGTTTTCAATCTCTTAAATATAAAAGACTTCCTGCTCAGTGTTTCCTCCTATGTTGATTTTGTAGTGGCGGCCCGCCATGGCAAAATCCTGTAGCAACGCTACCAAGCCACAGCCGAGCGTTGCCGCGCCGCGTAGTTAAGGTTAGTCAGGCTACGGCGTAGGGTCCGCGTCCACGTACCTAGCCACAGTGTCGATTTAACGCAGAAGCATAAATCACGCTTCATGTAGAAAGGTGGACTTCACACACTGCGATGCAAAAGTGCAGATATACACAAAGTGAGACACACATCGATACCGAGACACATTTGTCTGTGTGCACACTCAGCCACATCAAAGAGGTACTGTATCATTACTGTATTGAGACACGTTTGTCAGGAAGGATGTCTGAAAAAGGGGAAGCCCTCAAACCACCTAAAAAGCACTCAGCGATCTCTGGTGGCTCTGTGCTCGTAAACTGTGAAACGCAAAAAGAGAAGTCTGACATAAACCAGCGTCAGTATAATGTGAGAGAAGTACATTTCCAGAGAACACAGCAGGAATTCCTCTTCAATCTTTCGCTGTGTTGAAAACCGTCACCTACCACAGAACTAGTTCCCTATATAGTGTGTTCCCCATGTTGTAGTGGTGTTCAAAAATCTCCACTTAATTCCATTCACAATATGGTCCACTAAATACCCACGATGCACAGCTACATACGATGTAGCCTACATTTTACTCCTGTATATCACAATGCAACGCGGGCGTGTTTTCCCGAAGGAGAAGCAGAAGTAGCCTCGGAAACAAACCAACCGGCCGACAGTTTGCAGGGCTGCGGTAGAGATGCATTGCCAAAAGGTAAGGAGAAACACAGCTACTTTTAAAAGGGTTATGAAAGACTTTGATATCAACAGGTTTCTGGATATGAGGCGACATTTTCAAGAAGCTGGTTGAAGGAATGAAAGAGGGACGCTGTGTTCACACGCTCCAACAAGTCCGCCACTTGAAAAAAAAAAAAAAATAATCGTATTTTGCACGGCTGCATGTGAAACGGGAATATTAGTGGAATATTCACTTTCGCCGTTACAAGTTTCTACCACACCCTCATGTATTTTTCTATTTCTTCAAAGTAATTTGCATTTTATGTTCTGTGAAACAAACTAAACTTGTGAAAGTGTCGATGAACATCGCTGAAACATTGTCACATTACAGACATATTAAGTCAACATTATTGGGATATCGGATGTTGGTGCCCAGCCTGAGAGCGGGGCCTTTTCATTATGACATTTCATGCTCCGTCCTTCCACTTTTCAAGTCAGATACGTACATCTGTTCTGCTGGGGGGGGGGGGGGACCACTGAGCGCAACGGTGCTGATAGTTAATAGTCTGGCTTCAGGCCTGGAATAACTATCTGCTGAGTATGAGGGGGCATCATGGGACTGACATCAAACAGCCTCCCTCCAGGCAGCACGATACATTTCCCAATGGAAACACAGCAGGGCTCATATTCCATGTTCTGCCGTGGCCGCCTATATTTTAACCAGTCCGCCACACACACACACACACACACACACACACACACACACAAAGATAGTGATGTTCTCACAGACGGAGACACACAGGCACAAATCTATAGGCTCAAAAAGATAGTGATGTTCTCAAAGGGTAAAATCTTAGGTTGAACTCAAACAAACGACGGCGTCTGCAAAGTCTTGAGTGTAGGGCTGCAACTATCGATTACTTTCGTTGTTGATTAATCTCTTCGACGTGAACAACAACAATGTTGTTGGCAGGGTTCAAAGTTACCTTTTGCTTCCACCAGCCAAATGGCTAGTGACTGTTTACATTTCCCAGTCACTCAGTAGGTTACCATTGTGCGTTTTGGTTCGACTCCTGCCCTGAAATGTGTTCATACAGTTCCCGTTACAACTGCCAGAACATGTAGTGGTTGAAAGAGGGTGGAGGGAAAAGGGGGGGGGGGGAAATCAGGTTCGCGACTGCTCTCCATCACAGGCAGGGCGGACAAAAACCTCCTCTCTCTGTGCCGACATTCCTCTCCCCAACAGGGATTTTATAGACCAGCGGACAGCAATGCAGGGAACCATTATTACATCCTAGTGATACTATTTATCATGCTCCCTCCCTTCCCTCCCCTGCGCTCTTTTCACCGCACAAGCTTTTCACCGCTCCCCCGTCATGCAAAAGAGACAAAAACACTTCCTTAAAAAAAAAAGAAAAAAGAAAAACCTGCCTCATTCTCGTGCAAATGATTCAGGGCTAAATGCAAAACCAGTGGCATTCCAACAAGATATAACAAATGGACTCCAGAGGGCAACAAGCTGAGGTTTTGGTGGTGTAACACGGATTAACTCTGGGGGAAAGAGGATTTTATTTTTATTTTTTTAACCCTGATTAAATCACCGCAAGTTACCATCACAGAACACATTTGGTAAATTAAGCGGATTTGAAACCGCTAATTGAAAACAGAAAAAAAGTTGGAAGACTTTTTGCTTTTGTCTAATCAGTGTTTTTACACACACACACAGGTTTGTGGCACTATCTTTGTGGGGACCCGTCATTGACATAATGCATTCCCTAGCCCCTTACCCTAACCTTAACCATCACAACTAAATGCATAACCTTAACCTAACCATAACCTAATTCTAAAACCAAGTCTTAACCCTCAAACAGACCTTTAACCTTGTGGGGTCCAGAATTTTGGCCCCACAAGGCTGTCAGGACCCCACAAGTATACTGGACTCCCGGTTCTTGGAACACACACACACACACACAAATTTTGAGCGCAGTTCCTGCATTCTGATACATTTTATGGTGGAAACATCTTTATGCCTCTACAGGTAAACACAAAACTCAGGAGGCAGGTGACAAGTCAAAATACAATGGGATATAATGCAGTAAGGGTGCGTTTACATCCGGGACCTGGGCCCAAAGTCCAGTTTGTTTCATTAGTTTTGAACACTGTGGACCGTACCCGGCCTGAGTTGATCAATCCGTGCTCAAGTCCTCTTGAAAAACAAAAAACCCGTACCAAACACAAAAGTAAACCGATATTTAACGTTACTACGTAGAAGCTTTTAACTGCTTCCAAATCTGTATCAATGAAATACTGATGCCACTTCATCAGCAGCTGCTCCTCCAGACGGATTTTAGCTGGTGATTTTTCTTTTGGCTCAGGCTGAAACCTTTTACAACTGTTACAATAGTTCAGCTTTTGTAACTGTACTTTCCTCTCTCTCTTTCACCTTTACTTGGTCATGAAGGACTTGTGCTTCCATACATGGGCAGCAGAAAATGCTGAGGTCAATGGAAAAAAACTAAACAAAAAGGCTTGAAGAACGTGGTTTGTTTGGCCCGCTCTATCTTGGACAAACTGATAAAAAAAAAAAAAAAAAAAACTGCACACGCAGCCTGACCACAGCTCAGTGTATCTGACAGAAACCAAAAACGGTCGACTTGGAAAGAAATGTTCTCCCTCGGGCAGCAAAAGGCTTTTCCTTAATGAAGCAATAACTTGAGACCATTAGATAATTACAAGTCTCTTGGCATCCGCTCGATAAGAAAAGACAGCCGCGTGCATTGATAAAAACATTCCAATCATTCCTGTGGCTACCAAAAAAAAAAGAAGCCTGTTCTTTTGTCAGGTAGCAGAACATTGTTATCGATTAGCTGGGAACGCCAAGCCCACATACCAATAATGACCTCAGTGGGTGGAGAAGAAGAAAAGGCTGGAAGGAGGGAGGGAAGGATTGTCATAGCTCAGAGGCTAAGTATCCATCAAAGGAAAGTGCAGCGAATAAAAGAAAGGGAGAAAAGCCGCCAAAGGCCTACCTAAGAATGACAAATTGATCCGAGACAGAAAGAGAGACTGGGAACAGACGGAGAGACGGACCGAGGCTACCTTTTCATTTTTAAGCGGCGTTTTGAGACAAAAAAAATTTGACTAGAGTACAACAGGAGGGTTACAGAGCAGAAAAATAAATAAAAACATGGCATGTCTTGGTGGGAAAGCTGTAGGTAGGCGTTTCCACGCTGGAGGACAGGAGTGTCCCTTATGAAAAGGCCCCAGGGCCCTATTGAGATCCCTCCAAGTGTGCAAAATAACCCAAGAGGGCCGGTCAAGATCACCAAAGGTCACATTCCAGATGGGGGGGGGAAGAGGACGCAGAGAGGGGTAGGGATTGGGATGGGGGGGGTGTGACAGCGAGATGAGGCAGAATGAGCAGGCAGAAGCTACAAAGCGCAGAGGAATGTAATGTTGGGAGTCAGTGACGGGAACACGATGGTGGAAATAGGGCTGCACGGTATTGACAAAATGTGATATTGCGATAGATATTATTATGTTAATATTCGTTATGGGAAAACGCATCAAAATAGATTGATGACAAATACAACACATGGTTTATTTCAACTGACGGTCATATTGGACTGGTCCAACATGAATAAATTAATAAGGACCATGTCTAGAGAACAGCACATGTTTCACTGGTTGGACAGTATAAAATAGTGGCAGTAGCTCACTCAGTAGGGAGTTGGGTTGGGAACCGGAGGGGTTGTTGGTTCAAGTCCCCATACGGACCAAAGTATGGTGGTAGACTGGTAGCTGGAGAGGGGCCAGTTCACCTCCTTGGCACTGCCAAGGTGCTCTTGAGCAAGCCACCGAACCCCCAACTGCTTGGGGCGCCTTTCCATGGGCAGCTCCCTCACTCTGACATCTCTCCATTAGTGTAAACAGAGTGAAAACATTGTAATTTCCCCTTGCCGGATTAATAAAATATACATTATCATTATTATTAAAGAGAACAGGACACAACTTTTCTTTCTCTTCTCTGATTCTTTCCGTTTTGTTGTCTCTATTTCTTCACTTGCACTGTCGCTCTCTCGAAATGTCCACACACACACACACACACACGTCACGTGGTACGCTACATAGGGTTTGTCACGTAGTGGCCCCGTCCCAAAACGGCCTAGGAGAAACCCCTGTGTGTCTAGTGAATCAGGACTCTGCGGTGCGACCGTTTCACTCGCATTTGCGACTAAAAATAGATGTGTGCGAACTGTAAAATGTATTTTAGGAGCACGGTTTCAAGCAGAAATAGTCAAAAACATAGTTTTGGCTACTTGTTCAGTCAAATAAATGAAATCCCTTTACTACTAAATGTCTCCTCGTATTCCTTTTATGAAAGAAAAACACATCTGATACATTTTCATCGCGCCCCTAAAATTCTTTGTGCTCCTAAATGTTTCTACTTAGAAACACATGTGCTCCTTGGGGGGGGAAAAGTAAACACTGAGCCCTGTAAATGTATCTGTGCACTAATTATGGCCCAAAATGCATCGATTGAAAAATATCGCTCACATCAGAACCCCTACGTGAAGTTTGCAACAACATGTGAAATCTCGCTTCCTTTTAAATCATTTTAAAGTTGAACCGATAGCCTGCAGGAATGCACCTCATCCTGGAGAGACTGGTAGAGTCAGTCACCCATTCACACCATTTGTACTGACCAACTGGACTAGCTGGGGGGAGGGGGGGGGGGCATGGTGCATGTGTTTGTGTGTGGGTGGCATCCAGACAGCCTGTATTAGCACCCAATCACAGAGTTTGTTTATAATAACATCCGGGTGGAAAACTCCTGCGTCCCATACGTACATTTTACCGGCGCTGTTGGTTCTGTCACGCAATTTCCACCAACTGCAGTACGGCTGCGGATCGGCTCCGCCATCCTCCAATACCCAGCAGGTCCGGATTTGTTGCGGAACGGCTGCGGCCATGACTGACCGCTGAAGTCACGAGGACCCACGAGATCTCGCGAATTCATGTATGATCGCGTGATATAACAGGAGGTAGTTTCTATAAACAGAACCACAAAACCAACAACAGTTTGTTTCCATCCAGAGGAGTAGAGGGGAAACAACTCTGTGCTGACCTGCTGAAATATGATCCGCCGTGAGCACGGTGATCTAATAAACTAATTCAATAATCCCTCTTGATTAAAAGAAATCCTCCCATTTCTCCACTACGCGCAAAGCAAAATCCATCATGCTCCATAATTACGTAGATGTGACATGCATTGCCACCCAAATCCAGGTTTCCGCTTGAAACTACATGGAAAGGTTCTGACCAAATGCTTTCCGTTACTGTACGGTAAGTATGACTAACGCATATGATAATAATCTCTCCACATTTACACACAAAGCTGTTATTCTAACACACAAGCACACCTTTCTTCAGTGGGCCCCGAGTCAAAGCACGACATTCTCAGGTGAATAACACACGTTATGAATAGTTATTGCGTAACGTAGGCTTGGTTGGTAAGCTTGATGTTTTCTGACACCCCTACCAATCAGGATAACAGCACATCATGGCTGTTAAAAGTCAAACTACACAGTGAAACCCTGGCAGCGCTTGGGAAATAACATTTGGAGAGGTCAGCGACCGGCAGTTCAGTGACGCGCCTCAGCACACCAACTCTTCTGGCATGAAATCAGCCTTTTGCTTTTACGCAACCCAGTGAGACTCTAAAGCGTGATTTATACTTCCACTAGACGTCGCGGCGACGCACATTTCCTGGTTCTCCTTCTCCATCAACAACGGGAGATCAAGGAGAGGGTTAACTTTTCATACCGTGGTCAGAAAGAACAGGGGAGACACTTTGGTTCTCTCACTAGGACTCTAGAGTCACTACTCGCTCCGAAGAGAGCCTCCACTGGATGCATCTTTGTGGAGAAATTCACTTTTACAGAGCTTTGATTAAATCCGTGCACCAAAACACATTCCAGTGTGTGAAAACCTACTTGGCAACAAAAACAGAGCCAACAGGTTTTAAGATGCTAAAAATAACAACAACTCCCATCTAAAGTCTCTTAACCCTTGTGTTGTCTTCCAGTCGACCAATGCAACGGTTTGTTTTTCTGGGTCAAAATGTAAAATTCAAACTTATTTTTAACATTTTGGTCACCTTTGACCGAAATCTCCTCCTCTGCTCTACGTACTCAACACGTAAACTATCGTTCAACATACTTTAGTGTAACAGTAGTGTGTGTGTGTCTTTACAGACGCACTAATCTGCCATTTAACATCACATCCTGAGAGCCTCCTTGCCGCTGAAGGAGTAACCATGGTAACCCCTGTCCGACTTCGGCTCTAGCAGCATCGCCTGATAAATTACTAAGAGGGTTGGATAACTTAGACAACGGCCGTTTTTAAAATATGTAGAAATGTAAATTAGAGCGTGTTGACGTTACAGAGCTGCCTCGGTCCGTCTGTTATGAACGTTGTCGTTACCACCGCGTTGCATTGTGGGATATTTATGATTTCGAACGCAGTCCCTGGTTCTTTAATGTGAAAAACTGAAGTCGTTTTAGGAACAACATTTAGTTGTGATTTATGTGCTAAGGTACAAGATCCCTTTCCTTTGTCATGCACTCCTTTATGTCTCGTAGTTGGGTCATATTCACACACACACAGTGTTAGGTTTGAGGGAACATTTGTACACAAATAAAGTTGCCAGAAGCAGACACTTTACTTTAACATAATATCAAGACACTGGCTCACAGCTTGTATTTGAGGACAAGCTGTGACGTGCATACTTTAAATATTTTTCTGGCTATCACTACGTGTTCTCACAAGCTGTTCCTTTAGTTTGTTTTTCTACTTAACCAACACTTTGTAATTGATGTGACCGTGTAGAGTTGTGATAAACTGAAGAAGAAAAAAAAAATGGAATTAAAAACTAAAATCGTATCCAGCAACAATATTATGAAAAAGACTCAAAAACCACGTTGACTTCTACAGTCTGCAGCAGCTCCCTCTTTGAATAGGAAGAAGGAAGAGGGGTTAAATTAAATGTGAGGCAACTATCTTCGGCTAAATGATTTAAAAAACAGAAAAGAGTCATTCATGTAGAAAAGAGCAGCCCTAATGTCTCAGTGATTGGCCCATCCCAGGCAGGAAAAGGGACTTGGCAACTGCCCCCCACTTTGGGCCCCATACTGGATAAAAGCAGCAGGCTGTGTGTGTGTGTGTGTGTGTGTGTGTGTGTGTGTGTGTGTGTGTGTGTGTGTGTGTGTGTGTGTCCAACAAACACACTCACTGCACTCTGGCAATGGAGCTAACCCGCTAACAACACTAAAGGCTCGGTGAGACTAACTTATCAGAATCAGAGAAGGGTGTTTTTGCCACAGTAAGTTACACTTACGTGGAACTTGCCTTGGTGAATGGTGCATACATAAAACAAACAAACAAACATGCTAAATATGAAATAAACAATACACAGAGGAACAATTATACACACAGTATAGCTGTTTTGCATTAGAAAACAAGAGGCTGAATGGGAAGGGTTGAGGGCAGAATGTGCAAAACATAGTCTGTAGTATATTTATGTGTATATATAATATGTGTAATGGGTAGATGTAGAGTCCAGGATACAATGTAGAGACTAGGTGATGGGGGGGGGGGGGGGGGGATGAGAGTTAACTATATCAACACCAAACGTGTATAAAGAGGCATTATAACGTCCCAGGAACCCGCTAAATCAAAGCTGTTTGTGTCGCGTTTACGTACAACCCTTCACAGGGCAACGTCAACGGTAAACTAGCAACGTAACGTTAGCAGTTACATTAGCTAGTAGGCTACCGCCAGTCTGACTAAAGGGACATGTTAGAAATATTTAGTAAAACAACTTACCGACTCTGAAAAAACGGAGGCAGATAAAATCAACACGAGGCAGAGGCTGAGCATGGTTGTCCTTTTTTCTCTTTTAGGTAAAGTTTAGAAAAAGTCGTTGAACGTTAGCTTGGCAGAGATTTAAAAACCAGTGTAGTGAGTTAATGTTTCTTCGGGCAGGCAGGCAGGCAGGAGGTTTTTTTGGGGGGGTCCCAGTATAGTCCAACAAAAGTACAAGTTGTTGAGAAATGTTCCACTTTACGTCTCCTTGGCTGTCCCTTCTTTGATCGGCTTCACTGAGAGCTACACAGTTTGATCTGCCCTATATTTCACTCGCCCTCCACTCTCCTCCAATCAGCGACGAGCTGTGACGTTACGTTCCAATCCTTCTACGTGAATTTACGGTAAGTCCGTCATATTCAACAGGTTGGCCCCGCCCCCTGCTCAAGTCAAGTTACCCGAATGTAGCCAAGAAAAACACACCGGTGGATGCTTCAAAATAAAAGCATATTTCTCCTTTTTTTCTATATTTGTATTTGTATTTGTATTCATTGTCACTCCTTCACTTTTGTTTATATTGCACTGTGATATGCTACTGACTAAAATCGTATCAATGTGACAATTATTGTATGTTATAAGATTTTTATTCTGAAATATCAACCAAAAAAAATAAAAAATAAAATGAAAAACAAAAGCTTCAAAATAAAAGCATGAACGTGCTTCCGGAAGGTTGTCAACACAATTTTAGCATTTCAATATTTACATTTAAATTTATAGATTCCGTTTTTATTTAGATTACATTTTTAGGGGGGGTTTAATGGCCTTTAATTGACTTCTGTTTATTAATGAAAGAGAAGAAGTACCCTTTGTAGTAGAATGTAAAGTAGCATATTTGTATGTTTTGTTATGACGTAATTGACCTTTTTGTGAAAAATCGATCTATCTATCTATCTATCCATCCATCTGTGGTTTCTAGCAGAAAGTCGATTAATTACTTGATAACAATCTAATAATGGGTTCTTAGATAACGTTTGCCAGTGAGCCCCATGGTGTTATCTTATCTACCTCAGGGTGTGATGGCCTAAAAGGCTGATTGAAGGGGATTGTTTTCTCACCAGGGATCTTTTCGTTTTCAACATGTGTGGTTTCTGTTTGCGTTTAAAGGGAAGCAGCTGGATGCCTGCGGCCTTTTGTGCTGCTTCATGGAAACATGACGACATCTTACAGTAAAAAAGTTCCTCTGTCTCCTTTCCTTTCCTTTACTTTCCTTTCTCTCACTCCTTTTCCTTTCCTCACTCTCTCCTCTCCTCTGTTTAGGGTTCATGACTTCCCGTTTCCATGTGGTATCACTCTCCGGAGCTTATCTCTGACAACAACATCATTAATCACCGTGTTCCTGTTGTCAGTTGCATCATCGGTGTTTTCCCTTTTCCAGGGCATTGTGATTAAATCAACTCTGGATTGTTGTGTTGTAATGTTCACTCTGTACAGGACGAAAACTGTCAGACTTGGAAGTAAAATACTCAAGTTACAAGTTAGAAGACCTGCATTGAAAGTGTGCGGACACAGACACACACAGACACACACAGACATAGACACACACACACACACACACAAACACACACATACAAAGACACACACACACACAGACACACACACACATACACACACACACACACACACATACAAAGACACACACACACGGACACACACATACAAAGACACACACACACACACACACACACGGACACACACACACACACACACACACCCAGCCACACATACAGAGACATACATACAGAGACACACACACACAGACATAGACACACACACACACACACACACACGCATAGACACACACATACAGACACACATATACACAGACACACACAGACACACAGATACACACACACACACACACACACATACAAAGACACACACACACACACACACACACACACCCAGCCACACATACAGACACACACACACACACACACACACACACACACACGCATAGACACACACATACAGACACACACATACACAGACACACACAGACACACACAGCCACACAGATACAGACACACATACACACACAGACACACACACACACGGACACACACACACACACACACCCAGCCACACATACAGAGACACACACACAGACATAGACACACACACACATACACACACACACACACACAGACATAGACACACACATACAGACACACACATACACAGACACACACAGCCACACAGATACAGACACACACACACACACACACACACACAGACATAGACACACACACATACATACACACACACATACAAATACACACACAGCCTATTATCTGATTTTTATTACATGCATTTATGTAAAAGCAGGATTTTAAAGCCCATGTTGCAGGGTTTATTTTCTAATGAATTTGTGCAATTTGCTTGTTGGTAATAAACATTTAAACTGTTACCCAACAACATCAAATACAATGGATATCACAAAACGGAATAAAATACGAAAAAGTAGTACTATTTTACAGCGGTTTGCAATGATTCTCTTTTCCCCCCACAATGCATTGCACTACGTCACGTTGGGGAGACGACAGACGAAAGCCCCGTCTCTGTTCACTGTCTATGGTCTCGGTCTGTGCCTCTGGTCTCTGTTCACTGTCTATGGTCTCGGTCTCTGCCACTGGTCTCTGTTCACTGTCTATGGTCTCGTCTGTGCCACTGGTCTCTGTTCACTGTCTATGGTCTCGTCTGTGCCACTGGTCTCTGTTCACTGTCTATGGTCTCGTCTGTGCCACTGGTCTCTGTTCACTGTCTATGGTCTCGTCTGTGCCACTGGTGTTGCAAAATATGGCTTTTGGTCTCGACCGAGTCCATGTGTCTTTATTATGTGTATAATAATATTGGAGGGAAAGTGAAACACAGCTTGGACGGGGATTTTTTTGGCTTTTCATAAGTTTAGACAGCTAGCTACACCGACGTTTGCTAACGTTAGCGCAACAGCGTTAGCCTAGACTGCTAGCTAGGTAAATATTACGACTGCCTTCAGAGTTTCCTATATCTGCGTCCACGTTGTCAACATAAGACATGTGGCGTTAGTGCTCCTTTTGTACCATCATTTTATTGAATGAAATGTTAAGCTTCGCTCCTACGAGGTGGGTGGGTTTTTGTTAGCTACATACAAAGCTAACTGGCTATAGTTAGCCTGTATGCTAGCGGAATTAGCTAACGTTGCTTAACCAGCCAGCAACTTCGGCAATCAGCAGTGGTTTCGGTAAGCTAACCACGACAGTTATTGTCGCCCACAATCAACCTCTGCTGCTAAAAGCAATCAACCTGCAGTGATGTTTGAAATAGAGACGCTTGTGGATGTGTTAGCTGTTGTGGTTAGCTCGCCGGAACTACTGCCGAAGCTGCTGGCTGGCTACGCAACATTAGCTAATTCCGCTAGCACAGGCTAACTATAGCCAGTTAACTTTGTGTGTAACGTAGCTAACAAAAACCCACCCATCTCGTAGGAGTGAAGCTTAACATTTCATTCAATACAATTATGGTACAAAAGGAGCACTAACGCCACATGTCTTATGTTGACAACGTGGACGCAGATAGAGGAAACAACGAAGGCAGTCGTAATATTTACCTAGCCGTCTAGGCTAACGCTGTTGCGCTAACGTTAGCAAAACGTTGGCGTAGCTTTAGCTAGCTGTCTAAACTTGTGAAAAGCCGAACAGCATCCCCATCCAAGTAATAAATAAACACTAGGCAAATATGTTGTTACTGGAGCTAGTAGGCTACCATCAAAACGTGAGATATCTAATCGAAAATGTGTTTACAACGTCGGGGGATTTCACAGGTGGGACTGACTGGCAAGTTAGCCCATAGCTAACATGATCATGCCTTCTATTTCTAGATCTAGCTAGATTACCAGTACTTATCTGAACTAACGACATGATCACTGTCACTAGATATAAAGAAAACATTGACTTTCACTCGGTGCTATTCACTGACAGTAAAAACCCCTCTTCCACCTCTTCCTCATCCCAGTCAGTCCCCATAGTTCTAGTTCTAGACTGAGGCACGTCTCCCCAACGTGACGTCATCACCGAATTGCGTTAAAAAACCCACTAAACGACTAAAACGGTACAAACTGGCCTTTAACACTATTTGGTGACATTTTTAACAATGATATACATATGTTGAGTGCTTTATGTACCCATTAATCAACAGTGGTGGTTAACCTGCAACATGGGCTTTAATGCTTTGTTTAAAACTTGAAAAAGTCAGTTACTCCAGCTGTAAGTCAGTCAAATGTGCACTGAATGAGGTAGCCTTGTTTTAAAAGGTCACCAGTCACATCTGTCACCTGTGAGTACATGGCAATCGAAATGTTTGTGGGGTTTTTTGTGGCAGCAGGTGAGACTGAAACGCTCAGCTATCTACAGTGGATATCTAGTTTAATTAAGTTGCCACTGGAACATTAGTGCGGGGATTTTCAAAGGACTAAGTAGCACAGAGATAAGCCACACACACACACACACACACACACACACACACACACACACACACACAAAAGATAAGGCGAATCTGGGAAAACCCAGAACAAAGCCGTATTTTAACTCTGTGTGTGGCTCTTTTAATTTGTTTTACATGTTTACGTTAATCGTCATTACCAGCATGAATAGTCTCACGGTAGGTTTCCACACGGTGAAATTTCGCTTCGCTCTCATTGAGGTTGAATGGAGACGATATTCGCCCTGATTGGGCGACATGAGAGCGAATTGCCGAGGCGAGCGAAACAAAGTTGACGAAAGTTTAACTTTATTCAAATGGGGACCACTCAAGAACCAATCAGGTCCGTGTGTTTGTGTTTGGAGGCGGGAGTTACAAAAAAAAGTCTGACCAAGATTGCGGAGGTTATCAGAGCTGTATCATGAAAATTTGTATGTGTTTCTACACGAACATTGGTACTTGTATCAACACGAATTGTGATTTATATGACACACAAACTTAGTCAGGGCACATACACCACTAAATAGATCACTGTATATGTTAGCTCGCAGCTCGCAGGCAGTTTGGACTTCCATTAGCTGTTTAAGTTTAATTACCAATGTTAACTATCATTGTAGTGATCAATAATTAGCCTGTGTCTATGTTATCTCCTTACATATACCTACGCTCTCCGTCTCTGCTAGATTGGGAATGATTGAGATTTCTCTTGGCACAGCTACCAGAAGACTTGCTCAGTAACGCTCAGCCATCACCAGGAAAGAGCTTCTAATATCCTTCACTGGTCTCCGTCCAACGGGATCTGTTGGTCCATTTCTTTTACTGTATATGCCAATCGCTAGCATGTTCGGACATTGGATTTCATTGTAAAGCCTAGCCAGGCAGCTAGGCTACTTGTGCATTTGTTTGTTTTTGTTGGCGAACATTGACGCTTATCAACACGGATTGTTGTTTATATGTCACACGAACTTAAACACGGCAAATACACCACCAAATAGACCACTATAGATGTTAGTTTACACACTCAAAATTATTCAGCTAGCCGACAGGTCAACCGCTAGCATGTTCGGACTATGCTACCTAGCTTCAACCCTCTCTGCTAGCTACTTTGCAGCCGGTGTTCCGTTGCGGTCTTGCGTGTTGTTTTCGCGACCACGCCCCGAGGCAAAATTTCGCTGGCCGGAATTCACGAGGTGTTTCGCTGTGTGGAACCCTACCGTCAGGAGGAGAAGGAACTTGTTTTGGTGGCACATTTGCAACCCTGTTTAACTATATTCGTGGGGTGCAAAAATCGGGACTCCGGTATACTTGTGGGGTCCCGACAGCTTTGTGGGGCCAAAATGCTGGACCCCACAAGGTTAAAGGTCTGTTTGAGGGTTAAGACTTGGTTTTAGGATTAGGGTTAGAATTAGGTTATGGTTAGGGTGAGGGTAAGGGTTAAGGTTAGGCATTTAGTTGTGATGGTTAAGGTTAGAGTAAGGGGCTAGGGAATGCATTATGTCAATGACAGGTCCCCACAAAGATAGTGCCACAGACCTACGTGTGTGTATGTGTGTGTGTGTGTGTGTGTGTGTGTGTGTGTGTGTGTGTGTGTGTGTGTGTGTGTGCGCGTGTGTACGTGTGTGTGAGCTTCTTTTACATAAACAATTAAACGTAGCACACCTTTTAAAGCTCAGATGAGGTCACTTCATAAAGGAGTTATTGTGGGTGTAATTGCTTGTACTGAAAGGAGGAAGTAGGAGTTCCCAGCTTCTTTTTGTGTTTTGAGGACTTTCCCCAGTCCCTCTATCTTATATAAGAAACATGAACACAAAGGATCCTGGGAGGTGTTGTGGATCAGGTTCCAGGAACAGGCCACATACCAGTTGGTTGAAAACATGATGTTGTGATGTGACTCGTTTTAAAAACAAGAACAATGTAAACCGGTCATAAACATACACTTGAAGGCTACTTACATATCATGCTATAACAGACAGAACCCTTCACACCTCTGAAGCCCTATTCCCACGGGACTAGTATTACCTGGTCACCTCTAGTCATTTGGAATAATTACGGAGGCTGTGTCTGTCATTTTTACAAGTAAAAATTCCCTGCAAATGACCTACCATATTTTTAGGTAGCAGGGAAAAACAAATAATTGAAGAATACAAAATGCTACGAAGTGAAGTGCCGCTCAACGTTCAGCTGATATTCACACTCATATCTCAAATGACATTTAGGAAGATCCCATGATGCCAGAGACACGAGAAAAGAGAGAAGTGAAATCACCCCATGACTGTATGAGGAAGCCCCAAATGCCACAAAGTCACATTCAAAAGTAAATCGTCATATTTCAATTGAAAGTCATCCTGAGAGTGAGGGAACAGGAAGTGAAAGATGTTCAGTCAGGCGGGGATTTTAATTACTAAACTCTGCATGTTTATAGCGGCGGAATGTAACTAAGTACATTTACTCCAGTACTGTACTTCAGTCCAAATGTTGAGCTACTTGTACTTTACTTGAGTCTTTTCTTTTCATGCCACTTTCTACTTCTACTCCGCTACATCTCAGAGAGAAATATTGTACTTTTTACTCCACTACATTACTCTGTTACAGCTTTAGCTACTAGTTACTTTACACATTAAGATTCCTACACACACACAAACACACACACACACACACACACACACACACACACATAACCCCTGCAGAAAATCAATGGAGCGGCCGCTAATCATGTGTAGGCGGGTTAAGGAACTTTTTAGCTGACTTTTGTAGGGCTTTATGTCGACACAAATGCCACAACATTTGTGATTGTCTTTTTCCAGTGTGGCCCTTAGTGAATGTGAGTTTGACCCCCCTCCCTGCTCTAAATGAACAGCTTAAAGGTGCAATATGTAATACTGACAGCTATTGTTTACAATAGTTACTGCAGTACAAATTCCAAATACTGGAGAGAGTCGTCTCCCCCGCCCTGTCCTCCCCAGATTCCAAGTTCACGTTGGTTGCCAGGCTGATACCGGAGCATCCAACAATGTTGCTAGACGCTTGTCTCACATAGCCAGACATTACTCCACAGCACAGCGGAGTAGCTAACGTTAGATGCTGGCTATATTGACAGTCATAAAAGCCCATGCTCACGCAGAGCTCTGTACCCAACTGACAGATACACTTTTTCGGCTTAAGCTGCAGACACACTGACCAGACGGCCAACCCTCGGCAGAAAAGGCAGTTTGACTGATCCCCAAGTTGGTCAAAAAAGTGCCTTGGAACACACCAAAGAGACGAGACGTAATACGTCTCCATAACAGCAGAATCTGGATTGTCACCCAAAAATGAAAACCGGCAGCTGATTGGACGAACGCGTGACGTGGGTCTGGTTTCTCTGGAAATTCAAAGACAGACTGTTTGATTCTCGTTCAGAATACGATCTCATATTGTACTAAAATAGTTCACCGAAACGTGTTTAAATAGGCCGTGCAGTTGCTGAATCTGTCTTCATTTCAGATCGACAAAGGTCAGTTTAAAAGATTTTCGTCAGATTTTGAGAGACTCTAGTCACGTACATCCCGCTCCCCGTTTTCAGATGGGTCATTTGAGTCCGACTGCCGGCAGTGCCCGCCCCGCCGATTATACATGTCAAATCGGCCAAAATGAACGCCGACGGCCTGGGGAGATGGGGAGACAATGGTGCCGTCGATGGTGAGAGTGGGGTTATTGATTTTGCTGAGTGTGGATTTGGAGCCGATGAGGAGGAATTCTGTTTTATCGCTGTTGAGTTTGAGGAAGTTGTGTTGCATCCAGGTTTTAATAGCTGACAGACAGGAGTTGATGTGGGAGAGGGGAGGATTGTGGGGGGGTTTTGTTGCTGAGGTAGATCTGGGTGTCATCGGCGTAACAGTGGAAGTCCAGGTTGAAGTGGCGGAGTATCTGACCAAGGGGGAGGATGTAGATGATGAAGAGGAGGGGGCCGAGTACGGTTAACTCCGAGTACGAGTTTTGGATCTGGACCTGATCTAATGTGGTCTACATATGAAAAAAAACTGTGAACTCTCCCTTTATTGCGTTCTCATGAAGACAATACAGCCTTCACAAATCTAAAAGTGTGTTTTAGACATAATTAGTAATTTACCTTAATGACTAACACGCTTTCAATACAGTAAGAGGTTCATAAAACAGAGGATCAGTCACTCAGCAATGGAAGGCCCGTTTCACACAGCTGCGTGGCGTGAGCGTGTCAGCTGCGTGGCGTGAGCGTGGCGTGAGCGTGGCGTGAGCGTGTCAGCTGCGTGGCGTGTCCGTTTTTATTTCGGCTCCCATGGTAACGGGTTAGAGCTTGCACTCAGAAAACGCGTGCATGCTAGAAATAGGACCGACGGCTATTTTTTTTTACCGCGACACGCAAGCGTGTTGGAAGCGTTTCCAGGCAAGATAGAATACAAAATGATGTTTATATGTCATTTTGACACAAATACATATTAATAAATGACATGTTGATGTTTGAAAGTCTCTAGGTTTTGACATGAATGCAGATATAAATGTAATTAAAAAAAATATATATATTTTAGCAAATATTGCAGCTCAATACAGAACCAAATATTCTGTAGCCGACGTTGTCTTTGTTTGCTGTTATCAAATCAGTATATATTTATGTTTAACATGAAGTATATAGTGCATTTTATCAATGGGAAACATACATGTGTAGTAGAGGATGGATACCTGAACCGGATTCGGACAGATATTTAGAAATGATGTTGGGGTTCGGGTTGGGCTCAGTCATATCAGCATGGAACATTTTAAATTTAAAACAGCTTATTATGTAGGTGCGCGCCTGTGTTAACGTGCGCTTGTTGCCCCGTGTGCGCTGATGACTTCATCTGTTGACATTTCTGAATGCCTTCCTACAAACGTACATGTGTCATTAGTATGAGAAAAATATGAGATTTTAACTGTATCGGGCTCGGGTCTGGTTTGGTTACTGCTCTGTCAGACAGGAGCCGGGCTCGGATAGAAAAATGCAGCCCGATCCACACTCGAATGTGTACAAAAGATCTTTTCTGGTGTGAAAAGACATAGAAAATGCAACGCAGCCGCCACGCAACTGACACGCCACGCTCACGCCATGCGGGTGTCGTGCCAAGGTACTTATCCCCGCCAGGATACGTATCCCCTGGCCGCGGGAGCGTGCATGCACTCAGAGCGGAGTTTAACTGCTGTACTTCGAATTCACCCTTAAATGGAACAAATAGCGACGTGGAAGACTCGACAGGGTTTTCCATAGTAACATGGGTCTCATTTATCTACATAAATACGTTTATTTGTCTGTTACATTAAGGCGATGTGTGAATTGTTAAATGCGTCGTTTAGTAGGTCTACTGTGGATTAATCTACAGTGTTTTCCAAAGTTCCATATTGACATAGCTACATATAGGCCAGGCCGACTGATAGGCCAATCTATGTGAGTCATGCAGGTTTATGAACAATATTTTTTCCTCGTCTTTGCTAACCCGTCCCCCCTGCCCTCTAATGTGATTTCTGTTTTAATTGAATTTAGTTTAATATGGCTTTTCAATTAACCACTTTGTTCACCTGTCTACCATACAAGTTACAGAGGGGATACACAAAATATCAGGCCGTTTTATCACCTGATATAATGTGTATCCCCTCCCCTAACGTGCAAAGGGTCTGTCCTGTCATCATGTGTGCTATTTTACCAGGTCACAATAAACAACATGAAATAATATGTAGATGTCTGCTGTTTTCTAGCAATAGTTACAGAGGGGATACACATTATATCGGGCTATTTTTCACCTGATATGTGTATCCTCTCCCCTAACATGCAATGGGTCTGTCCTGTCAATGTGGAACTTTGGAAAACACTGTCGTTTAATACACAATAATAAACGACGCATTCAACAATTCACGTCGCCTTAATGTAACAAACATATTTATGTAGATAAATGAGACCCATGTTATTATGGAAAACCCTGTTGAGTCTTCCACGTCGCTATTTGTTCCATTTAAGAGGTGAATTCGAAGTACAGCAGTTAAACTCCGCTCTGAGTGCATGTTTCCCTGCTGAACCTGAATGCTGTGAATCGGAAGCTAACTTCAGCTTTCTAAGTTTCCCTTAAATTTCCCCTTAACCACCAAATCAGAAGCTGCGAATGGGAAGCTAACTTCGGACATGTAGCCTAGCCTACAAAAACGAAAAGCAAGGTATTGTATTTTTGGTTACAGTAGCCTAGTAGTGTTTTTTTTAAGTGTTATCTCAAGGAAACAGACTGATCTAAATACTGCTGAACAACCTTAATGATGGTTGACAGGTGATACTTGTTTGGGCCGTGTGATTGGCTGACGGGCTGCTATGCAGAGAACGTGATGATGGCCGACTTTCCAGCCATCGGGATCAAGTCCAGGTTCACTCCGAGATTTCACGCTTTGCAGGACTACAGGCCTGCAGACAGAAGCCCCAGTATCTACGGTAAAATCGTTGTTAATCAAACAGACACTTTATTTGGGTACAATTACAACTTCTAGAATGTGTTTACACCGTAGTTTGTACAAAATAAAGGTTCACATTCACTGTAGCTCAGTATGCTATGCTATCCCTCCGCTATGTAGCTATGTCGTCAGTTGTAGAGTTAGCAGCGGGAGTGACGGGTTTAATAGTTTAAATATTAGTAAAATAAGAGTTCGTTGGTGTGTTGGTTAATGCCGAATTTCTTAGTCTAGATTAACGATTTAAGAAAATTCCAATTCAAGTTTATCCAGGTGATAATTCTTAATGAAAAAGCTAAATAAATGTAAATTGTGAAGTTTTACTAATGGGATATGGTATGGCGATTTCCCCACATACAATATAATGGCATGTTTCGTGGATGAATCATTGTTAAACATTATGACAATGCACACTAAGAACACAAATATGTATGCAGTGTTCTTAGTACTAAAATACTTTGTTTCTCCGCCAAACCTTGTTGTAAAAAAAAGTTAGTTTTAACGGGTCTGACTTTCACAGACTACCACTGTAGGTTGTACGGATAAAAGTTACAATCTAGCTAAAATAGAAGCTCACTGGTGTTTTTCTTTGATGCCGAATTTTTTAGTGTAACCTTACGATTTAAAAAAGTCCTAACTTGTATTTGGCGAGGTGAGAATTATTTATGAAAAAGCTAACCAAATATTAAATGTGAGGTTTTACTAATGAAATGTGGTTTAGCGATTTACCGGCATATGATACAACGGCATATTTCGTGGATTAATTATTGTTAAAAATTACAACAATCCATATATAACACATAAGAATAAATAACTTGTTGTGATTAATGTCACATATGTTGTGTGTTTTCATGTTCTGCAGTGAGACAGCAGCGCCCCTCTCTCCTAAGACGGTCATAGGCTGCCACCTGGCGGTGAGCTTTTGAAACTGCATTGAATTGTTTCGAACGATTGCTCGCCATTGCTCGCCGCCGTTGTGGGATATCAGCGGTTTTAACGGTTATAAAAGTTATAATCTTATTAAAACAAGAGTTAATTGATGTGTTGGTTGTATGCCGAATTGCGTAGTATAAACCTTCGATTAAATAAAACCCTAATTCATGTTTGTGTAGGGGAGAATTCTTTATGAAAAAGCTAAAACAACTACAAATGGTGAGATTTTAATAATGGAATATGGTTTTTGCGGTTTTCCCGCTTACAGTATAACGGCTCGTTTCGTGGATTAGTTGTTTTTAAACGGTACAACAATGCTCATCAAGTATACATAATAGTCAGGTTCATTATATATTTTTGTGGGATTTTTTTGGGGATTTGCTAAACTATACATTTTTGAAAAGATTATTGTATAAGGAGTCAGAAAATCAATGTTTGCATTTTCCCAGATGTCTATGTGGCGGCCATATTGAATTCTTTTAAAATGGCCATCGTAAAACTTTAATTTGTAATATCTCGGCTTCTGAATAAGCTGTGATGTTGATTTTAACTGCTAAACCCACATTTTTAGGGTCAGGGAATCCAATGGTGCTAGTTACAAAGCTAAAAGACTTTACCACATTAACCCATAGATGCATACGGTGTGGTTGTTTTCTCGCAATATCATTGTAGTGAAAAGTTGTTCGCATTTAATATTCCATGTTCCTCAAAAACCATGTTTTTTTATCATCCCATTGAAATACATCCACAATATGGGTAAAAAAAAACTACACATCACAAGCAGTTGGTCAGATTACTTGGAGTTCCTTTTATTGAAGAGTTTAAAAGTAGCTTATGTAAAACGTGGATGTTCTGGAGGTATCGACATGCACATTTAGACAACAGTATGATTAAGCAACCTTTTTAATTAGACAGTTTCTATACATCATCATAATCATCATCGCTTTCATACATCACGGCATGGGAATCGTCATCGTTCTGGCGCTGGCTGCTGCACTGACACATGTCAGTACAGGCTAAGTCCTTAGCTCTGCAGGAGCACCTCCCAGAAGAGCAGTCAGATTTACACTTGCATTGAACCAACTCAAGGATGGCCTTTGGGGCTGGGAGGACCTCTGTGGTCACTGGTTTGAGCATGCCATCCGAGTGTTTGAAGTATCCGTTTTGCAGAGGATCCAGCTGTGGATCCTGCAGAGCAATGGCTGCCTGTGCCCATACTCTTGTTTGGACATGGATTCTCAAGATGTGCTGCTTCAGAGCTCCAAGTGTTGGAGGGAGCTTGTCACTTTCTGCCCTGTGTTTGCAGAAGAGATGCCATCGCAGTTGAGTGGATTGCCTTGATGTTGATCCCCTTGGGTGAGTAAGCTGCACATATAAAGGATTCCAGGGCTGACAGCATTCCTTCTGTCACATCTGCTTCATCCAAAAGCATCTGCAGAGCTTTGACAATATCTTCATCTTCTTTGAGGTAGACCTGCAGCCAGGTTGCCTTGCCTATGCGGGAGAACCTTCCTGTGTTGTCAGCCCCAGTGAATGCATGGAAGGCTGGCAAAGCCTTTGCTCTTTCTTTACCTAGAGCTCGCCACAGTGGTTCAATCTGCACAACACCAGAGGCCATAGAAATGGACGTGTTCTTCAACATGAGATCATAGTTTGCTGTGACTAGCACTAAAACATCTGTATCTGGTGAGAAAAACACCAACTGTGCATCATGTGGGTTTCACTGTGAAGCCAGCACAGCCTGGTGGATCAGCAGTGTGTCTGCTTCTTCGTGGTTGTTTTCTTCAAAGACAAGGTCTTTGTTGCTCCTAGTGAGCCCAGAAGCAGATGTGATGATCAGCTTGGAGGATCCCTTGTTGTACTCCAGAGTTTTGGCAGCAAGATATTCAGTCAGATCACTCTTAGTCTTGTCATGGGAGAGAAACCTGCTCATTGGGATGTGTTTGATGTTGGTGTCATCTCTGACTTGATACTGAATAGAAGCTTTTCCTTGTCTTCGTTTATCTCTAGTTGCACTCTTCAAAGAATCTGCCCTATATGTGTCAAACGCGAGGATGATTTCATCATAATCTTGTGTTAGTTGCATCAGTCTGTCTTTGAAGCAGCCACTCAGATCCTTGACTGTCAATACAGTCGCTGTTTTTTTGCGCAGCTTCTGCACAAGCACCATACACTGGTGGACACCAGTGCTATTATCTTCCGACTTGGCTGATCAGTAGATGTGAGGTCTGTGAGTCCTGTATCCATTGCATCTTGGTGAGTAGAACTCCCAACTTGAGGCGGCTGATGGTCTTCATGGGGCATGTCTTCTTTTGTCAGCTTCTCAAGTAGATGGATTAACTTGGACTTGGCAGTATTGTTCCATCAGGAGCGAACAGTACCCTTGGTGTCAGAGTGAATTCATAGTTTCCTATGGCCTTTCTGGTTGATGTCTCGGTTTGACCTGGCAAGTACCATCAGCCTTGCAAACAGGTCCTTGGTCTCCTTCAGATCCACAGAATTGTCTCTGAGTTTTACTGTAATCTTCTTGTTCCTCTTCTTGTTTGTAGGGGAAAAATACTCTTTCAAACAATCGTCATTTATGACACTGACACGTACCATACAGTAATGTTAGCGACCTGTTAGCAGCAGTCATAAATGTGTATGTTGTTGAAATATAACATTCTGAGGTAAAAATTAAGATAATAGGCTACTTACTATAAATGTACCAGATGCTCTGTAAAACAATGTTCTTGAGGGATGACACAGCTGATATAATATGTTGTGTGTTCCGCAACAACTATCCCATTATGTCAGAAGTCTGAGGAGCAAAAGTCATATATGACACATACTATACAGTAGTATTAGCTAGCTTAGTTAGCTGTAGTCATATATGTATAAATATGTTGTTGAAATGTATAACATATTTTCTGAGGTAAAATGAAGATAATACTTACTATACATGTGTTAGATGCTCTGTAAAACAATGTCTTAAAGGGGTGATAGAATGCAAAACTGAGTTTACCTTGTCATCGTTAAATTACGATAGTTTGGTGGGTAACTAGGACATACATAGAACCTCAAAGTCCCATTGACACCTCTTTCCTCTGCATATCTCACAATGTGAAACTGCTGCTGAAAACGGGCAAATCTCGACAAAGCTAAAAGTTGACGTCAACTCCTCAACTCCTACCTTATTTGGCTCTACCTTCTATCTTTGTAACGCCCCAACATTTACATAGGCCAATGACTGATCTGAGGTCAGTTAGTCTTCTGAATAGGTCGCGCAGATCTCCGACATCTTATACATTGTTCGTCTGCAATTTCATTACTAAATTCACTTCTGAGACTTTTTTATGCGATAAATCAACTATGTAGAGCTCAAATATGGGCCGTTTTAGTAGAATTGATGGCTAATTGCAAATTTTGTATGACTGTGTTGGACTTCAGGAGCTCCACAATCTGCCATGACATGCGGCGACTGCCGGCCGAGTTTGATGCCTTCCCTGTCGGCCTCTCCCCATTCACAGACCCGCTATATGAGCTGGAGCTCTGTCAGGATCTCACACATGAGCTGCGCTGTGTACTTTAGAAAGAAGAAAGTTTGGAAGTTTTTCAAGGATATTGAAAATGAACCACGGTCGTAAATGCAGAGTTCCAGGCTGTAAAACGGAATAGCCTACTGGCCCAGAGAAAAGGGTTTAGAACGAGTAGATATCGGACAATAGAGCGGGAGTTGTGGATCTAACGCAGCAGCGCAGAGGACGTGCCTGCAGGGCTTCACTCTCCGCTAAATTTCCCTGCGCTGACTAGCTACAGGGTGAGTTGTGATTCCTTGGTGGAGGTTTTTTATGTCCCAAGGGTAACGTTCCAACAACACTAGTTGTAATGAAAGTGTCGAAACTTTGCATTTTGTCTCGGCTGTTTTAGCCCCGCTGCAGCCGCTGTGTGTGTGTGTGTGTGTGTGTGTGTGTGTGTGCGCGGCTCTGTGTGTGTGTGTCTGTCTCGTCAGAGCTCCTGAAGTCAGACACGTCTTACCAAATTTGCAATTAGCCATAAATCTTCGTAAAACGGCCCATATTTGAGCATTACATAAAGTCTTAGAAGTGAATTTAGTAATGAAATATCAGACAAACAATGTATAACATTGCAGTGTCTGAAATATGAGACCTGCTGTCTTGTCTCCAATGTTTGTGTATGTGGTTCGCTCAACCAATCAGCGCGCAGCTCATCTAAATATTCATGAGCATACCATATTTGGAAGAAAAGCTGTCGTTCCACATAGGGCCATATTCACAGGGTATTCACAGACCCATAGAACAGCACCTGGGCCATTTTCAGCCCAACCAATGTTACATACCCTATTAGGAGACCTTAAGGAACAGTGTGCTGCCCTATACAACCATTCTATCACCCCTTTAAGGGATGACACTTCTGATATAGCAAGTCTATAGTAGAGTATAGACATCTGAGCAAATGCAAACATTGATTTTCTGACTCCTTATACAATAACCTTTCCAAAAATGTATAGTTTAGCAAATCCCCAAAAAATTCCCACAAAGGTTAAAATCTGAATATAATGAACCTGACTATAAGTATAAATAAATTGTGACTCATGTTCATAGATTGTTCTATATCTA
>NC_050178.1:25075902-25118402 GCF_008315115.2 Sander lucioperca | reverse complement strand
TGGCTTCGACAAGCCTGCTGGCCTTGGGAGACTGTGCCGCTCCCGCCCCCTGACCCAGAACGACACTGGAGAGAGAGAGGGAACGTTAGTGACTGACTATAGCAGGCTCTAAAATAATGAAATTGTTAATGCAGTGACTGCTTACCGCTTCACACTCTCCACTCCTGGTGTGTGAGCGTGCAGGTGGCTGGTCTTATATATCCCCTTGACCAGCCTGTCCTGGTGGCGGGGGGGGGGAAGGTCACCGGCGCCTTGTCCCAGTCAGTCAGGTTCTCCCAGAGAGCGATGATCTCTCTGGACTGACGCTGTGTGACAAAGGCGTGGTGACGCAGCTCCACGAGGGCGTGGGCCAGGGCCACCACGTGATGGTAACCGGGGTGACAACAAGCAGTGAAATGAATTCCTGACTCCACTCCAACTGTGCTATCACATAGCTAATAGCATAATTAAGTTAGAGAAAAAAGGTTACACTTAAAACATGAATAAATAAGAAGCTAATGATAAATATATATATACCACCCAGACTACTACTCTTAAATATAAAAAAAACTTGTACTACACAGCACACGATGCAACGCTGCAAGCATACAACCTGAGCAAATATGAAATGTTAACTGTGCACTCACTTCGTCCTCCTGCCCAGCCTGCTGCACCTCCATCCTGTTGTCGTCAGGAGGTGGGTGGGGGGATCCCGACTGGGATGACGAGGCCTCTCCGACGTCCGGCACACCGCGGGGCTCCTGGAGGAGAGCGCTGTGATGTGTGAGGAGACTGATCTCCTCTGGCTCCTCCTCTTCCTCGAAGCCCTCATTGGTGTCCGTCCTGTCCTGCTCCTCCTCGGCCTCGTCTGTCCCATCCGGAGCGTCGGGATCACCCAGATCCTGCAGCACAGCGCTCGACTGGGAGTACAGGTACTCTACCCCCAAGAGTTCCCCTGCAGAGAGAGAAAATCAGAATTGGCTTTAGGCCAGGTTTGTGCAAACAAGGAATTTGATTCCAGTTTTGCTCTCAAAGTACAACACTCACTTAACATATGAGAGAGAGAGAGAGAGAGAGACGCATTTGCAGATGCCACAAGACAGCAGCAGCAAAAGCAATGTCGCTGATCCCTCTGTACCTGTGTACTCCCTGGGCTGTGTGTAGCTGTCAACCAGTGTGACCCCCTTGAACTCCTGGGCCGGCTGGTTGAAGCTGTGCTGCAGCCGGGCACTGTGGCAACGCAGCACCGACCTCTGTCCTCCCTCGACTGCCTCTCTGCCACAGTTCTCATTCCACCTCACCAGGCCCTCCAGCAGGTACACCTGAAAGTGGACATCACTCGCACTTGTACCTGGAAAACATTAAGACATGGGCGAGGAACAGAGCAAAGAGTTAGTGAGAAGCAAAAAAACAACAACAACAACAACACATGTAAATGTAGTGGAAAAAGATTTACCTGGAATGAAGCGACACTGGTGCAGGTGGAAGGACTCCAGGGAAGTGGAGCCTCGAGCACACCTGAAGACGGGGAGCCTCACACCACCCTTGGTGACCTTTCCCGTCTGGGTGTACAGCTCCACCCCCTCTGGGTCCTGGATGCAGTCGAGGTGGCGGCGCTGCGTGCTCCAGATCTCCTCCATGCGGGAGCGGTCAATCAATGGGACGCCCATGGTGTCCGTCAGCGTCCAGAAAGCGTCCAGCACCTCCTGGAGGAGCCGCTCCGTCTCCGCCGCACCCCTCGTACGGCATCGACAATGCCGAGCGAGCTCCTTGCCGGACAGCTTGACGTGGGCGTCCCTCCCCTCCACGGACTGCTTGGCCTCTCTCAGGCGGGCGACGTCCTCAGCGTCCCACTCGAAAATGGCGAAGGATAGCCTCGCCATGAAGAGGCCGTAGAGGTGGTGGCTGTCTGTGGTGACGCCCCTGGCGAAACGTCGCATGAGGTGCCACACGTCGAGCCTGACCACCAGCTCGTGCCACTCGTGGTACATCCGATGCACTGCCGACGTTCCCACAGTGACACAGCAGTCCCGGTCCACATACATGACCTTTGGAGGGGCCTTCCGGGCTTCCCGGTACCGCCGCATCAGGCCGGCCGCCATGTTGGTCAGTCCGTCCCCCTTGGCTGCAGTGAGGACGGACATGAGCACCTGCCTGTACTCGTTTCCAACGTTGGTGACCCAGGCAGCCGAGCCGGCGGCACCGCCCGCAAGCTTTTTGGCGATCTGCAAGACACGGCACAAACACACACTTAGACACACACAGCACACCAAAATCACACAAGGTAATATAATAATAATAATGTATACTTTATTAATCCTGCAAGGGGAAATTACAATGTTTTTCACTCTGTTGTTATTACACACATTGCACACAGGCCTGAAATACACACACACGCTCAGTACCTATACATGCACTCATCATGCACTATAATGCACTAGTCAGAGTGAGGGAGCTGCCCATGGAAAGGCGCCCCGAGCAGTTGGGGGTAAGGGCACAGTGGAGACAGAAATCTTCTTCTTCGTGGAGTCCATCTTAAGGAGATCGCCAAAAATGGACGTCACCCTGGCCTTGGTCTCGTCCAGCCTGGTCAAGGCATCGCGGACGTAGACCCCGCCGAGCCAGGTGAGTCCGGGCACCTTGTCCATCTCTGGAAGCGACGCTTCCTGTGGTGCCGCTCCAGGTGCCCTTTAGCTTGCGGAGCACAGAGAGGTAGTGTATTGACCGCTCCATCCACTCACTGGTGTGCTGCTCCACCAGAGAGGCACGGAGGCGAGACACACCGTTGCCCAAGGTGCGCTCCTTCAGCAGCCCAATCACCTTTTTGTCGCAGGACAACCTGGGATGGAAACAGAATACAGAGAGTGTACGGAGAATACAGACAAATATAGTTAACTACAGAGAACAATCAACAGAAAAAAAATGCATGTTGAGTGAATGTTGAAAGACTTAAAGTGACATACTTGTACGACAGAACAGCCGGGAATTGCACGCGATGCGCGATGTCCAGCTGCTCCAAGATGTCCTGCGACCAGCCTGCAACCTTCTTGAGACAGGAGGGGCACTGAAGGTACTCCGTGGCCATGTAGTACCACCCACTCCTGTCCAGGACCCTCCGGACCGTCCTGTACAGTCCAGCACCCATTAGTTTGCGCCCACAAGCAGGGCACTTAAGGTGGTAGGCCCACATCCTGTAGGGCATCCACAGGAAAAATGGGCGCTGGAAGAAGGCGTGGGCTGTGGCGGGGGGCTGCGTGTAGAGGGGCCGGGGGCCTGGCGGATACCACCACAGTTTGAGCGGCGATGTGAGGGCAACCTTCCCATCGGCTGCCCTCCGGAACAGAGTCCGGCCCACCCACTCCTGCTGCTCTTCAGGCAGCGTCTGCCTCCAGCTGAGGGGAAGCAGCTGAAACACACACAGCAGAGACACACAGTTAGTGAGCTGAATGTGCAGCAGACAGGCACACATAAACACACACATCATACACACACACACACACACACACACACACACACACACATCATACAACATCAAACTCTTTGCCAGAGGCAGGCTGCTGAAGAGCCATCGGTCCGGGTTAGGAGGCAAGAGCGTCCTTGTTCAGCATGAGTGCCGTCTTTGTGGTGTCCCCTCCCTCTCTCTCCTTCTGGTGGGACGCCAAGATTTTGACGGCGTACCCCACGTCATTGCTGAGCAGCCACTGAAATGTCTGGCCGCGGTACTGGCCGAACTGGAGCTCACTTTCACTGGCAGAGGTCTGCTGGTGGGATTTGGTGACCAGTGCAGCGGCGGCTGCAGAGGGGCCAAGGGTGAGCTCAGAGGATGAGAGCTCAAAACGAAAGAGGGGATCAAAAGACATTTTCTGAAAGACAAGAAGAAACAACAGTACACTGTAATACACTTCACTGATTAACTGCACTGTTGATGCACATTAACTGTTAATAACAGAGATACCCTAGGGGTTTACAAAGATAACAATGTTGTCCAAATTACATTTAGTGCATTTTTCTGAATCGCAGACGTTACGTTAGCAGGCTAACTTGCGCCCATTCATTTCAATGCATTCAGACGGAAAACGCAGTTACACTTTAGACCTAAAGTTTGTATATTTACACTTCGAATTTCGTGACAGCATTTATAACACAGACACCCTAGGGGTTTAGAAAGATAACAACGTTGTCCATATTAAATCTAGTGCATTTTTCTGAATCGGAGACGTTAGGAGGGTACACTAACCTCATTCAAACGGCCGCCATGCTAATCGCTATTACCGTTTCAATGCCTACAAAGTTTTTTGAAACTTTCCAGAATATTAAGCTGTTTTAATACTGATTTGTAATTGCTGTTGTGAAGACAAAAAGACATAACTTACGTGCTGTTGAGAGATAAATAGTTGTAGTAGTCGTGTAATAGCGAGTGAGTGACTTGACAGCGGGAGTGAAGTCAGAGAAGTCCATGAACTTGCCCCTGGGAAATTCAGCAAATCACGGATCAGAATGTTTGTCGGACAAGCCAATGAAAATATGCGAGGTTTTTTGTAGGGCGGGACATGGAAATAAGACAAGCCAATGGGCGGTACAGGGCGGGGACATCAACAGGTACAGTACACCAAAGAGATATCCAGCTGTTTACTGAAGTTCTATTAAACTCCAGCAACTGGCGTTGCATGATTTGAGTTACATAATAAAATAAAGCCAAGTCTCCGTGACGTTAACTTTATCTAACGTTGTCTTGTCTTATAAATAACATATAACGTTAGTGTAACGGACTCCGGTCGTTCATTCATTCAGTTACGTTGCATGTCGTATTTTAATCATACTGTATTCACGCAGGAGCTTTGACATTAACGTAGGCCTAGTTGCATTATTCCATTTGATTAATTACTAAAGTGCTTAATTATTATCGTATGCGCTTAGACAGTCATTACTATTGTATGCGTTATGTAAGGGTTAATGCCCGACCAGGTGTCCGTTGTCGGGTATTAATGGACGACATCGAGGCGTGAACTGTCCGACGAGGAGGAGGATAGGGGAAGGGTCGCTGGTGGATCTACGGGAGGAAGACTCCCGGCTGGTGGGCTTTGGTAGACATGCAGCCCTTACATATTAGGAGCTGTATGACTCCACTGAGCCAGACCTCCTCAGATAAATTGATCCCTACTGTAGTGGAATGTTAAATTAGAGAAATATGTAAGTGCTTGTTTCTCTATAACCTTATTTCTTCATTCCTCATCAGCTACAAGTTGTGGGTGCAGGGGTTTTCTGCCCGGGCCGGCACAAATGGCAGTACCTGTTTGTTTATTGCATATACATTCGTTTTTTTTTAAGTGAAATGAAAAATACAGTCTGCTTATTTTCCAAACACCAGGGACACACACAGCCTCTTCTTTTAGGTTTATTAAAGAATAGTTGTTAATGGATCCAACTCTTTGGTGTGGAGGTTAAGACTTTGAAAGTGCTGGGGCACTGTAGGTCAACCCAGGGAGGGGGCTTGTGGGAGGAGAGGAGGAAGGTGTTAAAATGGGGTGGGGTTTAGGGTACAAAGGGAGAATTCTGATTGGTTTGCGGGGTGTGACCGGTCCACAATAAAAGGTGAGGACCTCAGAGCTGTCTCTCAGTTCACTCTGGACAACTTCTTCCAACTTCAACTTTGAATCATGTCAACTAAGAAGACGTACCAGGACGCTGCAGTGGGACGCAGTACAAATTGGCAGCTGAAGAGAGAAAGGGTAAGATTTCAGTCTTGAACAGAGCACCTCTTTCTCTCCTGAGTTAATGTTAACTCACACACTCAACAGTAAACCACTTTGATATCCATTCAGTGACACCTCATTCTTTTATTTGTGTCCATGCAGACTCCCAGTCCTACACCCAGCCAGGAGGAGCGGTGGACCGCTGAGGCTCAGCCAGATGTGGAGGAGACTGAGGCTGCTCGGGCTTCACTCCTACTAGCCACTTGTATCAAAAGAGAGCAGGTAGAGTTGTAATATTTCTCAGTAGGACGGCCTCTACAAACAAGCATTTTAATATTCTGTAACCTAAAGTCACTCAAATGTTTAATTTAGATTTGTGTTGTATCCACGCAGACCCCTAGTCCCGCTGATTCTCCTGTGCGGAGGACAAAGAGGAGGACAAAGACAGTTTTGTTCACCTCAGAGTCTGACTCAGACCAGGCTGCTCCGAGTCTGAGTTATAAGACAGAAGAGGTGAGTTTAATATGCTGATGCTTTCTGCACTGCTGGACTTTAAAACGCATAGAAAAGTAACCAGAGTAACCCCCCTCTTTCACATTTGTGTGTGTGTGTGTGTGTGTGTGTGTGTGTGTGTGTGTGTCCATGCAGGTTCCCAGTCCTACACCCAGCCAGGTGGAGCGTTGGACCGCTGAGGCTCTGGAAGATGCTGAGGAGACTGAGGCTAGGGAGGCTGTCACGGAGTTTGCGAGGGCTCACTCAGGTATGTGAATGTCACCAAAACAGTGCAAAGACAAAGTGTTTTTTTACTCTCCAGCTTGTGTTGCAGTTCATCCCAACTGTGTTTGTGTGAATGTATTTTTAAGCTTTACCAGGAAGCTGTTGTAGGGGGTAAAGTTGTAAGGGCTGGTATGACGTGTCTCGCCCGGTGCTAGCTGCTCCCTTCATGTGTAGTCAAATAGCTCCACTGCATCATAATTCATCTTCATATGCATTCCATCCCTGCCTGCCTCGTCTGTGCTGAGATAACGTGTGTCTGTCTTCATTCTAGACCTGATCTAGTATTAATGACACTGCTGCTTAGCTTCTTTTTGTTCCTAGTACCATCCAATCATCACTAATGCAATGCTGTCTGTCAATTCACAAATTAATATATATAATTAGTAATAGCAGATTCATAAATGAACAACATTGATTGCATGATACTTCTTCAGACTTTTTGAGGTACTAACTTTTGTGTTAACCCTCCCGCAGTCTCCAGAGGGTCTTTAGCTCCTGCTGCCCCTGCATCTCCCCAGGATCCCCCTGCTGTTCCCCTGGATGCCCGTGTACCTCCCCGCCATCCTTCCCGGGGCCCCCCTGCATCTCCCCAGGATCCCCCTGCACCTCCTCCTCGGAGCTCTTTGGCAGCCCCCCAGTTACGGCAGCAGGAAGCTCGTGCCGAGGTCACTTTCCTGTCTCTGTCAATAATAATAATTTGAGATGACTTGAAGAAATTGTTGTAACCGATATCACTTTATTTTCATACTTTTTCATACTTTTTTGTGTGTGTGTGTGTGTGTGTGTGTGTGTGTGTTTTGTTTCATAGTTGTGTCTTCCAGAGGCCTGGAGGCAGGGTCTCCCCAGCGAGCAGCAGGAGTGGCTGAGTCGGGCCCTGTTCACCAGGGGTCCCTCTGGCAGGCCTGTGCTCCAGAAGGACCTCAGGCTGTGGTACCACCCACCCGGCCCGGGCCTGAGCTCGACCCAGCCTCCTGCCTCACCGGGGGCCTTCTTTCAGCGGCCCTTCTGCCTATGGATGCCATGCAAGATGTTTAGGCTGAAGCTGTCCTGCCCGTCCTGCCACCACAAACTGACTGGATCAGGTCTGTATAAGACTGTCCGGAAGGTCCTGGCCAGTGACGGGTGGTACTTCATCGGCACCGAGTACCTGGAGTGTCGCGGCTGCAAGAGGAAGCTGGCCGCCTGGTGCGGGGACATCCTTTTGCAGCTAAGCCTCAAATATCAGGCTATGTTCCCCGCAGTGCTCACTTACAGGTAAACAAGCGCTCACGCACGCGCACAAACACACACACACACACACACACACACACACACACACACACACACATATTCTAGAGATATATTGGAAAGCAATGTTGTAGAGGTATTTTTGCTTTTGGAAGAAAACACAACTAGAGCAATTCAAGACAACGTGTGCATACAGGACCAGAACCAGAACCAGGACCAGGACCAGTGGCTTTTAGTGTAGACAGAAAACAAATCAATTAGATGACATGATGAATGAGATATTTGTCAGACCATTCCCAACAAACAGGAACAATGGTGAAGACAGTTTTTGTGTTAATATAGCAGCAAAAACATTTTTAGACTCTTACAATACAGCCTGACACACACACACACACACACACACAGGGGGGGGTAATAAATATCAAAGCCAGGATGCTCCCACCTTGAGGTCTTTGCAAAGTTCAAGTGGCCCGTTAATCTCCTGAGGATCTGTCATTTCAAGTGTCCAGTTAATCTCCCGAGAAAGCAGGTGGATGATTGGGACACCTGCAGCTGAGGGGGGAGAGGACTCTCCCAGGGCCCCCTGTTGATTTCACACCTCTTCAAATAACTAACTTTGTGTGTGTGCGTGTCAGGCAGTGTTGTGACAGGATCCTAATTTGTGTGTGTAACTCATCAAAGAACAAACTAAATTAACTAAGTTTGTGTGTGTGTGTGTGTGTGTGTGTGTGTGTGTGTCTCTCAGGCTGTGCTGTGACAAACTGCTGTTGTCCCAGATGAGCGGCAGGACCCTGGGCAACGGCGTGTGTCGCCTCCGTAGCTTCCTCCTGGAGCAGCACACAAAGGCCTGGATGGACCGGAGCATCAGCTTTCTGACGACATACAATCATTTTAAGGTGACTTGATTTACCTAAATTAACGTAGAAATATAAATGCACAAACACTTTTAAAGTATATCAAGTGGAGAATCAATCCTTTGTCAATTATGTATCATTGAAGCGTTGTATCTCAGCTTAAATAATCAGAATGTAATGTGTGAATCTTCTGTCCACAAGGTCCCAGGAGTTGTGCTGCCCCCTCCTCCTCCTCTCCCCCCTCTGGCTTCGGTGCCGAGCAGACAGTGGCTGCTAAGCGTGTACGCCATGGAGGTGCACTCCAGGAAGGCTGAGCTGCTGGCCAAGGTCACTTCTATTTTTGGTAGAATCCTGAAAATGGGTTCTACCAAGAAGGTAATGATCAAACTTGTGACGACCAGGACAGTGCCTCCTACATGACATTGCATGGATCACTTGAGTGTAGATAGCAGCTAAGTTTATTGTTTTTGACGCGCAGATCACCAAGAAGTTGGCGGGCAGAGCGCTCGGCTCTGCGTCCTGGTGCACCAACGTTGGGAACGAGCGCGGGCAGATCCTGATGTCCGTGCTGACAGTGGAGGAGGGCCAGTGGCTGGAGAGGATGGCTGCTGGGTTGATGCGGCGCTACAGGGACGCTAGAGTGCCCCCGCCAGAGCTGCTCTATGTGGACCGTGGCTGCTGCACGACCCAGGAGAGGACCGCCGTGCAGAGCCTGTTCAGCGAGTGGGACCGCCTCACCGTTCGCCTGGACATCTGGCACTTTATGCGGCGGTTCTCTGCGGGCGTCACCACAGAGAGCCATCCTCTCTACCCGACATTCATGAGGCATCTCTCCCACGCCATATTTGAGTGGAGCCAGGAGGATGTCTCACGGTTAAAGGCGGCCAAGGAGGCACAGGAGCCTGGGTCCTGGAGCAGGGTCTCCATCAAGGAGCTGGCCCGGCACTGTCGCCGCCGCACACGCGGGGCACAGGAGACCGAGGCGGCCATTGAGGAGACCCTGAACAGGTACAGGAATGCCAAAGAGGCCATGGGCATTCCCCTGATTGACCAGGCAAAGATGCAGACGGTGTGGGAGACGCAGCGGAAGCACACCGCCTGCATCCAGGACATGCCAGGGTTGGAACTCTACACAGAGAAGGGCCAGATCACCAAGGGAGGGGTGGTCTTGCCCATTTATCGCTGTGCCCGCGGCACCACATCTATGGAGTCCTTCCACCTCCACCTGAACCGGTCCATCCCCGGTAAGTGTCTGAGTGTGCACATCTAGTTACATGTTTCTAAATGGATTGACTCTTTGTAACAGCACTTTGCTGTGTGTGATCTCGTCTTGCTTTAGGGACCAGCGTGTGCGCTGCTTATTTCAACCTTTACCTGCTGGAGGGGATAAGCAGGTGGAATGAGGACAGAGGACGGGAGGCCGTCAAGACTTCTGACCGCAACCTCCGCTGCTACAGCCAGCAACAGCAGCAGGTTTTCAACCAGCTGACCCAGGAGTTTTATGGGCCCACGCTGGTTGAAACCTACACGGAGGCGAGGGAGTACAGTAAGCACTCAACATACACTCTGACTGTACTCTCATTTTTGTCTCTGTGGGTCTCTCTCTCTCTCTCTCGTTTATTTTAACTCAAGTTTATTTGTCTGTTTAAGGCGAGCTGATAGATATAGATTACCTGTTGGCTCAGTCCAATTACAGGAATGATCCGGATTTGGGGGGAGATCCGGATCTTCCTGACGGCGTCCAGCTGGAGGAGGAGGAGAAGGTGGAGGACGAGGGTGAGGACGAGGGGGAGGACGAGGACGAGGAAGAGGAGAGCCACGCACTCAATGAGGGCTTTGGGGAGGAGCTGCTCTTCAGTGTCGAGTCTCTCCTCTCCTCTGAAAGAGAGGCCCAACCAGGCCAGCGGGACCCTGACCCTGACCATGGAGAGCCAGGCTCTGCTGACAGGGTGGGTACACACACACACACACACACACACACACACACACACACACACACACTCCCTTTCTTACTTTAATGATTTTAATCCACTGTTCTCTCCTATTCTCTCTGTGAATGTCACTACAGAGCTGGCCGGGGCCTGAAGGAGCTGAGGAGGGGTACCAACGTGTGGTAGCGCTGGCCGACAGCCTGGTGGAGCTGCGCCACCACGCGTTTGTCCCCCACGCCATGGGACAGGAGGTTGTGGCCCTGTGGGACAGGATTCCTGCACGGGACAAGGACAGCCTGGACTTCCCCGCTCGGTACAGGGATGACGTATCGAAGGGAAGGTACAGGAAAACGAGCACCTGTGTTGAAGTCAACACCCTGATGCGGTGAGCCAAAACAAAAAATATCTCCAACTACGCTATATCCCAATATTTACTGCAAGGTGGCTGCGGAGATGTGGTCGCTTCAGAGATGTATTCATGATTTTTTTTCTGCTGTCAGGGCTGCGTACAGGCACAGCGGCACCCCCGGCCAGAATCCCTGCATCAGCAGGGTGGTGGAGGCCATCTGCATCAGGCTGTGCAGGGAACATCCGGAAGGCCGAACCGTCTGTGGAAGGAAGTACAATCGTTGGACAGCCATCCTGACTGATTACAGTTTGATCAGGGAAAATATAATCACCAGTAATGTAATAATGTCCAAAACGAGGCTTCAGCTCTTCACCATAAACCTGAGGACCCTGACTCAGTGGTGAGTCATTAACACCATGGATTCCTCCTGAGATTTGCACTGAAGCCTGTCTGTCTGCTATCGGTCTGACATTGCTTTTTTTGTTGTTGCAACTATCAGGTACAGTCAAAGAGGGAAGGCCATGGAGCTGAGGATGCTGCAGCAGGCCATTCCCTCCGCCATTGTGCCCATGGTGGCCTCAACCCCGTTGCCCCAGGCCAGGCAGCTGCTGGAGGCTCCGCAGAAGCCTGCCGACCCCCTTGGTCTACAAGGACCCTGAGGACACAGCTGGCCAGGGGGTCGTCAGAAGGAACGAGGTGCGTCCACCCTTTCCTCCCTCTGCCCCAGCCTCCAGCAGCAGCAGTCAGCCACCACCTCCACCCTTTATTCAACCCCAATCCCCAGGTGTGTCTGCTCTAAGACTGCTTCCCCTTGTTTATTTCATCTGGGCACCACCCCCCTCACCCCAGCCTGTTTCTGCCCAGCTACAACACACACCTCTGCCCCAACACACACCTCCACCTGCAGCCCAAAACTTCCGCTTTATAATGCCCGCCCCTCTGCCCACTCCCTCATCCCAGCCTGCATCTCTTCCTGTCTCCATTCCTCCCTCCACAGCCAGGAGACAGAGAAAGATGGAGAGGGAGAGGAGCGAGGCTGAGAAGCAGCAGCCCCTGGGGCCTCCTCCCAAGCAGAGGGCCACTTTCTCTGCGGCCTCCCCCGGACCGTTCAGTACGGCCACCGCCGCAGAGGGGACAAGACCTTGATCTGCACTGTTACAGAGAGTGGCCTGACTGCAGACCAGTGAATGCAGAAGAAGGCAAGGTGAAGGAGAGGGCACCGCTCCAGCTTGAGTCCACTTCCCTGACCAGGAACAGCGAGTTCCACTCAAATGGCCTCCCTGCTGTGTTCTGTTTCCTGTAAGATTAATGTGATTTTTGTTTTGTAAATAGTTGTAAAAATGTGTAATGTATATACTTCCTTTGATGTGTTGTTAATAAAAAAGTGTGTGTTTGTAAATGGCAGTACCTGTTTGTTTATTGCATATACATTAGTTTTTTTTAAGTGGAATGAAAAAGACAGTCTGCTTATTTAACAAACACCAGAGACACACACACAGCCTCTTCTTTTAGGTTTATTAAAGACTAGTTGTTTGTTAATGGATACAACTCTTTGGTGTGGACAGTGAATGTAAAGGTTAGAAAGTTTAAGGTGCTAACACACCAACCCGATTATCGGCCGTCTGACAGTCTGGCGAGGACAGTGTCACCGAGTCTGTTCAGTGTGTTCTGTGCCATCGTCGGTCGGAGGGGCCGTCGGCCTTCATTTTGACCAACCTGACTTGCTGGGTCGGAGGGCGGGCAGTCGGACTCAATGACCAATCTGATTGGTAGAGCGCTAACCCGGAAATGGCGAGCGTGATGAGTGACGAACGGCTCTCAAAATCTGACGAAAATCTTTTAAACTGACCTTTGTCGATCTGAAATGAAGACAGCAACTGTATGGCCTATTTCTCACTTACCTTTTTTATGGAGTTGTATCTGAATCCAGTTTCTTGCAGGCTGAATGAAATCTAGGCCTATAACAGTGTAGTGTGAATGATGTAACTACTCTAAAAAGCAATAAGAAACAATGGACATAGCATAGTCAATGCAGTTCATGCAGTTTTAAAATGCAAATAAAAGTATTTTGGATTCAAGTTTAAATTGTTATACAAGAAACAAAACATAGTATTAGTCAATGTATTGATCGCAAACCAGAAAAAGAGAACCAAAATATCTGTTCTCTGCATTTGTTCTGGCAGGGATTCGAACCGGCGATTTCATGGAATTTCTTCCCCGTTTCTCCCCCTTTCTTTCCCCTTTCTCCCCCTTCTTATACGGACAAATGTTCCCCAGCGTGTCTACACATGATAGGCGGCACAACCGCTTTGCACCGGCCTTTCCATTTATATCCCACGCACCGCTCCGATTTTATAGCTTTTGAGTATCGTACACTTTAGATATTTGGCTTTATCTATCTATTACACAGATCACTGTCACACCTGGAGAACACTGGGAGCACTGTGAGGGTCATGTTTTTTGATTTCTCCAGTGCTTTCAGTACAATTCAACCATCACTGCTCTGGGGGAAGCTATTGGGAGCTGGTGTTGACCCCCACCTGTCTGCATGGACCATGAGTTACCTCACTGACAGACCACAGTATGTGAGGCTCCAGGACTGTGTGTGTGATGTGGTGATGAGCAGTACAGGAGCACCACGGGGTACAGTGCTCGCTACTTGTCTCTTCACCCTGTATACGGCGGACTTCAGGCACAACACAAGCAGCTGTCACATGCAGAAGTTCTCTGATGATACTGCCATTGTTGGGAGGGTATCAGAGGAGAATGATCAGGAATACCGGGAGGTCATCTGGGACTTTGTCAACTGGTGTGAGTCAAACCACCTTCACATCAACGCCAGCAAGACAAAGGAGATGGTGGTTGACTTTGGCAGGAGGCCGCCTGGTACTACACCGGTGAACATCCAGGATGTCAACATCAAGGTCATCTTTCAGTTAAAAAACGGGGGAAACAAAGTTGTCCATCCAGTTATTTTTTATTTTTTAAATGCTCCGGTCGCCTATAGTATTCAGGTTATCTTGTGACTTGTGGAATATGCATGCCTTGTAGAAGTTTGCAACGCCCCACAACATGTTTACCCAGCAAGAAGGATTGCCTCTTTCCATTGAGAAACGCCACCAGTGACTGTTGCCCCGTAGTAATGGACTGTGAAATACTAATTAGGCCTACACTGACCATCTCAGGTGGACTTCTCGCAAATGAGGGCTGTATAGCCTACCTGTGAACATTTTTTTTATTATTTTGCTGGAGTGGAATTAAGTTGTAATAATCCATCCAGAGTGGGGGTTGTGTTGTAAAAATGGTGCTGCGGCTCCTTTAAGAGAGCTCAGTGCGTGTGTATGTGTGTGTGTGGATACTGGACAGAAGAGAGATGGAGGAAGCAGACGTGTAGATGCGACCGGAGCAGAGTTGGTGGAATAAGTTCAAGTTTTGTACGCTGTGTGTGCGGTGTCTGAGATAAACCTCAGACTTAAAGCCAAGTTCATTCATTGTCTCACCAGAAACGGGATTTTAACCCCGACGTTATTGAGTTTATAACGTCTGGAGGTAACCAGTCTCCCCAGGTTTTCTGACAGGAAAGGTTAATAACCGGAGAACTGACCGGCTCATTCCGTAAGTGCACAACAAACGTATTTATTTTACTCTATTTTGGTTGCACATAATAACTGAATTAAACATCGTCTACATTTGTAAACTGAACAGTGTTTTCATTTTCTCCGTGGACAGTTTGATTGACATTAGTCACAGATATGTAGGTAGACTGAGTACAGGTGAGACACTTTTAGCGTTTTGATTTTTCACACAAAAATAGATACTGAAAAGAAGTGAATTTCCACATGACATGCCACATGACATTTCATTAGCTTGTAGACTAAGATATTATCAATCAATAATACCCATAAGTAGTTTATATTTTCCACAATTAGCTCATAAATTAAGGTGCTTTTACGTCTCAACTTTGTCTCAACTGTACCCATATGTGGTACAGTTGAGACAGCCATTTTTAATGATGTAAAGGTAACTAACCGTTTATTGCAAATATAATAATTAAAGACAAATAAAGAAAATAACAATCGGGCAACATGTTTGTTTATTCATCCATTTAAATGCATTATTTTATTTAAATTAGCACTGGTTAAAATGTATAAAACAGGAACAAGATAATTAACGATCAGATATTGCAACAGTACAAATGGAAATATTCCAATAACAACACTAACAATAACAATGTCAAAAGTAACAGTAAAGCAACAACAAAGGAAAAACTGATTCAGGTGTCCCTATCACAGTGATGGCATGTGTAGACGATCAAAGAGGACACTAACACGCACGTGGACAGCAAAAATCACAACTTGTTATTTAAGGTGTCTCAACTGTACACAGTCTACCCTAGCCCACAGTAGATAGGCTACCACATTAGCTGCTCATGTTCAGTACATTTTTCGAGAGGTGCACATCAGGCTACGGCGTATGGTTCGGCGTAGACGCAGAGGGCTCTGCGGGGGTACCCGCGATTCCACTCACCATAAAACGGCCTTTCTATCTACACAACAGAGGTCTATTAGTTAAAACCCCACATTTTTATTGACGAGTATCCGTATCATATGCATGTCTGGTATTTGTAGCAAAGCAGACAGCTTAAGAATCGGTTGGAAACTCAGCAATAAATTATGATTTTAACTGAATAGACCTCCTGTCTGTAGACAGTAAAGGCCGTTTTATGGTTGAGCGTGGAATCGACGGAGTACCCCCGCAGAGCCCTCTGCGTCTACGCCGAACCATACGCCGTAGCCTGACGTGCACCTCTCGAAAAATGTAACTACACGTCTCAGCGACGCACGTCGCTCGGCCGTGGCTTGGTAGCGTTGCATTTCCCCCCGACTCATTTCCTGTTTCTCCTTCTCCATAAACAACATGAAATCAAGGAGAGGGTTAACTTCTCCTGCTCCAGATTTCACACCGTGGTCAGAAAGAACAGGGGAGACACTTTGTTTCTCTCACTAGGACTCTAGAGACACTATTCACTCCGAAGATAATCGCTGTCACTCTCTCACTGATCCCTCGCTCTATCACCCACTCCCCCCACACATACACACACACACACACACACACACACACACTAGCGCACAAGTATAAACATCAGGCCACTTACGTAGGTTACGGCGAAAGACCTGCGTGGAGCCTCCACAGAACCATAAAACAAGCTTAACAGTATGCAGCTTTAAGCCTAATTTGATTAAACGGGTGAGTTATAAAAACAATTACGCCCAGTTATAAAGGGGGGAATTAGCTATAGAGACTAGGGCTGCACAATTAATCAAATTTTAATCACGATCATGATTTTGGCTTCCCACGATCAAATTCACGTGATCGAGCGATATTTGAAATGCTTCATTCCGTTCATAGAACGCTCCGTATCAAAGTTTTTTTCCAAAGCTCCGTAAACTCATCGTGATCACGTGCCTCCATGAGCCAATCAGAGTGGTTCCCTGCACCGCGCAGCTTAGTTTAGATGTAGACAGTCTCAGAGGACAGAGTAACGTGAGGAAAATTCCACAACAGATAGCAGTCGGTCATAAGTCGTCACAAGGTTTACCAGTTTACCAGTAAACGCAACATTTAGTCCCGTCTGTGTTGTTTTTCAGACAACAGCAGTGACCAGTGCTAGTTTGAGTCTGTTAGCTCATAGCTTTAGCGGCAGACTGTTGTACGTCCCGCTGTTGGAATCCTCTACAGTGAAATACAGTCACACTACACTGTTTAGCTCTCAGCATTTTAGCCGTGTTTAATCCAGTTACTACTGTAGCTAATGGTAGGCTAACGTTAGCTGCTGTGTAACGTGTTATTAGTGTTTACTAGCGTGACATGCAGCGATGTTTCTGGGGCCTCTAACGTCTGTTTTGGAGCATCAGAGCAAGGCAGACATTTAAGTGGCACCGTAATCCGCGTTGCTATTTCGCCCTATTGGCACCGGATTTTAACATGCGCCGTTAACGTGAACAGAAAATTGTGTTGCCTATATCTTTATACGACAAACGCGCATGTTTGAAAAACGGTCGCACAACAGCTGAAATGGCATACTCCTTCATAGTATCTGTCGGTACACGATCCGTTCTGCCTGCACGATCCGTTCTGCACATGCGCAAAATGTTAGCGCATGCGCGGTTGTACGAGAATTTACGACACTGCACGATCTGTTCCACGCTTCCGGTCGACAGCCAAGCTAACGTTAGTTTAGCTAACAGCTAATTCGGCTAACTGCTAGCTGAGACAGCATGTAATAACTTTAAAAGACCCTCAAAATAAAACTTGAAAATAAACGTTGACATATATAACAAACACCTAACATATATAACAGCTGTTACGTCAGTTCTACTTTACTTGTGCTCATTTAAAATACAATCACTCAATACTTGTCTTTATTGTTATTACTGTGAAGTCTTAATTTAGCTGTAGCCTGCTTTTCCCATTACGTTTGAGTTAACGTTATTTTAGACTGAATCTAGCTGTCAGCTAGCGGTTAGCCGAATTAGCTGTTAGCTAAACTAACGTTAGCTTCCCGGTGGAGGCTAGCCATAGGCTAGCGTGGAACAGATCGTGCAGGTCGTATGGATACGTAAAACAGTATTATCTTGCGCATGTGCAGAACGGATCGTGCAGGCAGAACGGATCGTGTACCGACAGTATCCTTCAATAAAGGAGGAATGTAGCACAATATGGATGTGAAAGCAGTTATAATTAGCCTATGTGACAATAAAATTTGTTTTGGTTAAAATCAACAAATAATCGTGATAATTAATCGTGATCAATATATTGATCAAAATAATCGTGATTATCATTTTGGCCATAATCATGCAGCCCTAATAGAGACCCAACCTGTTCTTTGTACCAGGCTGTAAACGTGATTATTTATTCTGTAAAGTTCAGATTATTTTTAACATAGGAGTCTCTGGGGAATGACCCGCCTCAAACGGCCACGCAAAGAACTGCAGTTCAGCCGCAGAGCTGCAGCTTCAATAACACACACGACAAACGTCATTTTAGCATCTTACTGAGATATTACTCACTACTGAAATAAAAATACTTTACGTGACACGTTAGCTTAATTCAGTATCAGTAGCGGAGGATTAACATTACCTCTTGTGATATTACAGTCAACATGTTTGTAACATTACAATATTGTAAAACACCTTTTTAATCTGTGAAATGATGTTCCATGTTACTTAGTTTGGCATATCTTTCACATGAACATTCAAAAGTCGCACAAAAGTCTGTCTTTTTATCTGAGTCTGTATGGTGAAATGGGTCAGATGTCCGTCCCACAGACACATCTCACACAACCAAAGGCAGTATCTACGTGTTTATATCTATGATGCCAGACCTATCTCCACAGCGCCGCCAAGGAAGGTCTGGCAACAGGAGCATACACTCCTGCATAGGAAAAAAAACGGTCAGGGGTTGTTTGCATTTCTTTAAACCATCACAATCCTATTTGGCGGGGCTAATCTCCAGTTGCAAAGACGGTGAACTTGTTTTGGTGGAACATTTGCACCCCGCTGAAGAAAACGCAACATACAATTTTAAATGAATTTAACTGTTGACACAATACAGTAACATGAGTTATTTAAATGAGCTGATACATGGTTAAACCTCATTAGCACTTACCAGTGTATCTCCGTGTGTACTTGGTCCACAGCAATCCCACCAATCACTCCCAAAACGTCCCAGTTAGAGAGGAAATACCCTAAACATCTTCTTTGTAAATCTTTAAAACTATTGTCAGAAAGAAACAAACAGGCCTGTCTTGTTGCATGATCCAAATTTTATTCAAAACTTGACACGTTCAGCGTGCAACGTTAGCTTGCTAGCTCAGAGGCTCCGGTTGCTATTTCTCGAAATGACTGCAGTTAAGAACGTAAGCACAAAGAAAGCAGAAGGTGAGGGACATCTGGTGGCACCGGAACTGTCCTGTAAATGAGCCGTCTTTGATCCAGACTAAATTTACATGATCTGAGTGGTTTTAGTTTATTTCCATCCTTGGAGAGATTTGATTTAAAAGGTACAATATGAAATATTTCTGCATTAAAATGTCAATGACCGTACCCATGTTGTTATATTGTTACAGGAACACAAACTCAGCCAGCACAAACTCCAGTCACGGGTGCTAACAACGCTGACAGCAGTAACTAAGTTTAATAATCTGCCTGGGAACAGATCATTTCAGGCTCTAGCAGCCATCCATTACGTTATGTCTCTGTTACCTGTGTGCAGAAAATCTCCCACTGCCAAAATTCTCCCCCCTTCACATTTAACTGTCTTTACAGTTACATTTAGCTGACATATATATATATATATATATATATATATATATATATATATATATATATATATATATCTACAGTGCTGCTCATAAGTATTTATACCCATGCTAAAGTTGACTAAAAAGAGGAATAAAAAAATCATCTTTTGGAAATTGATCTTAGTGCCTTAATTAAAAAAATGAGGAAAAATCCGACCTTTTAAGGACACCAATTTTTGCTGGTTTGATTTGCATTGATATGGATCTTATCTCAGTTAGCTATTAGGCTAACTGAAATAAAACCATGCCAATCTCCAGGTATGGTGAAGGGTATGTGATGATGTGGGGGGGCTATTTTAATTCCAATGGCCAAGGGAAATTTATCAGGATGCATAGTATCCTGGATCCATGAAATAACTGGCCTTTAAAAATAAAAATCTGCCTTCCTCTATGGGAATTTAACATAGGGGTATGTATAATTATGGCCCCTGTATTTTAAGGAAGAACATTTATTTATTTACAATACATTATTCATTCACAAAACAAATTGGTATCCTTAAAGATTTTTCCTCATTTTTTTAACTAAGGCATTAAGATCAATTTCCAAAAGATGATTTTTTTTATTCCTTTTTTTAGTCAACTTTAGCATGGGTATGAATACTTATGAGCAGCACTGTATATATACACCAAACTCTAAATGTCGCACCATTACTGACTGTACTTTCTGTCTGCTGTGTTTTCAGCTTCACTCAGAGATAAAATGGCTTCCAGATCAGAGGAGGATCTCTGCTGTCCGGTCTGTCGTGATGTCTTTAGAAATCCTGTTCTTCTGACATGTAGCCACAGCTTCTGTAAAGACTGTCTGCAGAGATGGTGGAGACAGAAACAAGGTCGAAAATGTCCAGTCTGTAAGACAACATCCTCAAATGCAAATCCACCTTGTAACCTGGTGTTAAAGAACCTGTGTGAGGCCTTCTTACTGGAGAGAGATCAGAGAGCTTCAGAGGCTCTCTGCAGTCTGCACTCTGAGAAACTCAAACTCTTCTGTCTGGACCATCAGCAGCCAGTGTGTCTCATCTGCAGAGATTCAGAAAAACACATCGACCACAAATTCAGACCCGTCGATGAAGCTGCACAACAACACAAGAAGGAGCTTCAGGAAACTCTGGAGCCCTTAAAGGAGAAGTTAAAGGGTTTAGAACAAGTTAAAGTGAAGTTTGATCAGACAGCAGAACACATAAAGCTCCAGGCGCGACGCACAAGGAAGCAGATTAAGGATCAGTTTAAGAAGCTTCACCGGTTTCTAGAAGAGGAAGAGGAGGCCAGGATGGCTGCACTGAAGGAGGAAGAGGAGCAGAAGAGTCAGACGATGAAGGAGAAGATGGAGGCTCTGAGCAGAGAGATAGCAGCTCTTTCAGACACAGTCAGAGCCACAGAGGAGCAGCTGAGAGCTGAAGACGTCTCATTCCTGATCAACTACAAGGCTGCAGTGGAAAGAGTCCAGCAGCGCCCCCTGCTGGATGATCCACAGCTGCTCTCAGGAGCTCTGATAGACCAGGCCAAACACCTGGGCAACCTGAGCTTCAACATCTGGAACAAGATGAAGGCCATGGTCTCCTACACTCCTGTGATTCTGGACCCAAATACTGCTTGTCCATATCTCATCCTGTCTGAAGATCTGACCAGTGTGAGACGAGAAAAGAGACAGCAGCTTCCTGATAATCCAGAGAGGTTTGATAAATACCGCTCTGTCCTGGGCTCTGAGGGCTTTAACTCAGGGACTCACAGCTGGGATGTCGAGGTTGGAGACAATGCATACTGGACACTCGGTGTGTTAGCAGAGTCTGTCCAGAGGAAGGGACGCATACAGTCTGGATTCTGGATAATAAAGTTCCATGAAGGCAAATACTCAGCGTGGTCTTCACCAGCTCCACCCACTGATCTCGTAGTGCAGAAGCAGCTCCAGAGGATCAGAGTGACTCTGGACTGGAACAGAGGAAAGCTGTCGTTCTCTGATGCTGATACTGACACACACATACACACCTTCACACACACCTTTACTGAGAAGATGTTTCCATTCATTATAACTGCTAATAAAGTGAAGATATCACCTGTAAATGTGTGTGTGACAGTGGAACAGAGCAGTTAAGAGGATGATTATATTCATTCGGTTTTTCTTAAAGAGAAAAGTACCCGGAGTTAACATTTTAATCTGCAGCTATCCTACTGCTGTCTTATTATTACAAAGATATGTTTACTTTTCTTTTCTTTCAATAGTTTTTAATTTAGAATAGAGTTTTTATGTAAATTTAACCTATTGGTCAGTTTGATATATATATATATTTTTTTTTATCAATACCGTTTCAACTTAACCTGTTTTATTAAGCCCAGTTCAGACCAAAGATTTGCAACGAGACGAGTTGAAACTTCTTGTAACAAGTCGGTCTGCAGCGTTCTGAAACCTGACAGTTCACGCCAATGAGACGAGACAGTGTTATCATCTCCATGACAACGCCTCGTTATTCTTCTGTTCTAACTTCCGACTTTTAGGCTTTTTTGTAGCTGGATATATCACTTGTTTTGTCTAAATATGAATGTGGATAATGCTAGTGATAGTGAGATGCTTGCTACAGTTACATTTCTAGTGATGAATCGGCGAAAAACAGGTTTTATTTCTCTGATTCACTGCTTTGTTGTAACGCCGTTGGGCGCTCTCTCTTACGTTCTAAAACCAGCCTCTGGAGACTCAACCAGCTGACTTCTCTATTGGCTGTTGAAACAGGAGACGTCTCTTACGTTCTAAAACCAGCCTCTGGAGACTCAACCAGCTGAGTCGAGCTGTGACGGACCGGTTCAGACCGCTGAAACTTTTCACTGCGACGTTCTAAAACGGTTTTGTCTGGTCGTGAATCTTTGGTCTGAACTGGGCTTTATTTTGACTTGTACATGTCTAGCCATCACACAGGGCTTTGATCATATATTATTCAGAGCCTGATATATTGAACATTTCATTTCAACATGGAGAAAATGGATTTATTTTGAAGCTGTTGACAACAAAATAAAAAAAGAATTTTGAACCTATCAAATATATATCAGATTTTTGTTCTGGAAAGTTATGCTAATGAACACACATTTAACAGCCTAAGATAATACTTCATTTGCACATTTAAACTTTCAGAAAACTTGTAATACACAAAATGATTGTAAGTAATCTCATGGCGTTTACCCACTGCTAGTACCAGCTGGGCTTGGCTCAACTGTCCTTTTTTCTCTCAAATTTTCCATTGCAGATTTAGTACCGCCTCATGTGTGAGGCCTGAGGCGAGCGTGGCTGGTCGTCATAGCGACGCCGCAGGAAACTGCCGTGACCTAACGCGACACAGAACGTGGAAGGTGTGTTGTTTTTGATTCTTGGCATGTGGCTGTTTGCCAGAAGACAGATTTAGTTTCTAAAGAAGCTGGAGGCAACAACAAAAACCCACCGCTGGCTAAACTATTTAAAAATGGTGGGTTTGTTCAGGACACCCCCCCCCCGTCTGCTGCTAGCAGTGATGACGCTGTGATTTGTGACGATTCTCTATGACCAATCAGGAGTCTGCAGGTTTTCACGTCACCTTTTTGGTATCGCCTCAGCTCTCTTGGACACTGACTACGTTTACATGCACACCAATATTCCACTATTATTCCAAATATGACAATATTAAAAATGTTATACGGGTGATGTAAACAGCATATTCTGGTTGGATATTCAGAATAAGGCATTTTTCTGAATATAGCATTTACAGATTAAGACGTGTGTGTGAATCAAATGAAAAAGGTTCTATGATTTCCAGCAGGTAATCTGCCGTCTGGAGATGATTTTTAATGTGTGTGATGAAGAGATGAACTTGCAGCAGGAGTTCTTTTGCTGATCCAAGTGTTGAACTGAACAAAATACCAAAAGTAAAAGCACTCACAGTGGGCCTCATTCTGGGCTGAAGAACTCATTTATAAAATTTTGAGGAGGACATGCCTCGCCTCCTAATGCATGTGTGTGTCTCCAGGCAGGACGTCTATCCACAATCAAAATCATATTTCTCACTGAATTTCCAACTGGTTTTGAAGCTGTATTTCTGATACATGGTACTTGGTTGAATTTAAAATGCAGGTTTTCATACCAACATATCGGCCAACCACATAACGGGTGGGTTATAAAAAACATTCACCCGCTTTTGTGTATTGTTTACACTTTAGATATCCTGATTCACCTTACTCATCTGTATATCTGTGTTTAAATACTGTCTGTTTATAAAAGGGTGTTTATTGTGTAAATATGTTGGTTTTATTACTATTAGTATTATAACTAATTATATTTTTTCTATTTCTTATACTTTATGTATAGTTTTTCTCCTATGTCTACTTAATGTGTATTTGTGTTATTCTGATGTGTGTACATTTTTACACAGGAACTTCCCCAGTTTGGGATTAATAAAGTTTTTATTATTTTATCTTATCTCACTCCATACCAGTTGGTGGCGGTAAAGCACCAAATGGTTGTGTGTCAACCGACAATAAACAGTGGAGGAAAGAAGGAGTGAAGGAGTAGTAGAGCACCGACAGGAGCTATACGGTCAGTTGCCCGGTAGAGAACCGTTGAATCCATTTCAAAGTGTTTCTCCATCCGACCAGTGAGCTCTGTTCACCGAGTTCCCGCACTACAACCTCCCGGACCGCTTGATATCGACTCCTCAGCTGCTTCAGGTAACCCGCCATTCGTCCAGAAAACCAGCAGAAACCTGGACTGGATTCACGGACTGGACAACTGACCGGCTCATTCTGTAAGTGCTCAACAAACTTATTTATTTTACTTTATTTTGGTTGAATGTAATAACTGAATTAAACATCGTTTACATTTGTAAATGGAACAGTTTTTTCATTTCCTTTGTGGACAGTTTAATTGACATTAGTGTGGCATTGCCCGACCCACAGATATGTAGCCCACAGTAACTAGGCTACCACATTACGTCCATAGACAGTATATAAGGATACGTCGACGCGGCCGCCATTTTGGTACGGACATGCAGACTAATGCATGTTTGTCTACAGGCACAGGGCCGGATTAACAATTTCATGTGCCCTGGGCAACAAGACTCAATAATAATAATAATAATAATAAAGTGCATTCAAGAGACCGAACAGATGCACAAATGTTTAACATAGCCTAACTTTTTTACAATGACTCTTTCACAGAACTTGGTGCCTACAGAGTAATTATTAAATGTTTCAATATGTAGCCAATCAATTATCTTTTGACTGCAACAGTGAAATAAAGCAGACAGCTAGGGAAGCTTTAACTTAAAACTTATTATTTCTAAAATGCTCTGTGCTCTCTGCCTCTGTCCCTCTCTGATCGCAGCCTCCTCTCTGTCATCTCATCTCCTCCTGACACTCCTGCCTGTCCCTCTCTGAATCTGCAGCCTCCTCTTCATCCCTCAGAGTCAATTCTTCCTTTCCCTCTTCTCTTTCACTTATTTCTGCATCTCCTTCTGTGGTCTTCTCCTGCTCTGACCCGCCTGGTCTCTCCAGTTTACTGCCTTCTCCTCCTTCATTTCCCTCCTTCTCTTCCTCCTGTGCACTCCTCAGAATTTGAATACAAATGATCTGATCTCTCAGCAAGCACTGTGTAGTGTGTTGTAACGTAACGCCACTGAAACAGCGACCCTCTGTAAACGTTATGAATTCAAACTTGCCAGTTTGTAATATTTTGTATTATGTTGTTCTTGTCTTTACTAATATCAGCTCATATGCAGCTCAGTCGCTCCAGTCTTTGCCGGGATGCAGTGCCACCACACCGCAGCAGACTTGCTGTGACAGACTGTGGTAAAGTTGGTTTTATATGGACGTTGGATATTCAACACAATAGAAAAATCTATTATGCAGCTTGACCTTCCAATATAAAACCAAGTTTACCACAGTCTGTGACAGCTCGTCCTCGCTCGCTTAGCAGGAAGCTACACAAACTGTTTTTGACGTGATTTAACATAATATTTTGATTGAATGCAAAGATCCGCGTATAATTAGGAAAGTGAGGACTGCGTTTATAATGTGATCTAACATAATATTTGACGGAGCCCACGGCCCCTTAGATGTCCTGTGCCCCTGGGCAAGTGACCAGTTGCCCTAATGGTTAATCCGGCTCTGTACAGGCAGGAGGTCTATCCACAATTAAAATCATAATTTATCGATGAATTTCCAACCGATTCGTAAGCGGTCTGCTTTGCTTCAAATACCAGACATGCATATATGATACAGGGTACTTTGTCAAATAAAAAAATACGGGGTTTCATAACAAAAGACCATATATTGTGTAGATATAGAAACCTAACTTGTTATAAGTCTACTTACGCCCTGTCTTTTGTTGTCTGTCCTGTCCCTTGTCTGTCTTAAATGCTCTACTTTAAGTAGTAATTGCACTTTATGTATAATCTATAATATGTGTGCACTAAATGTAGCCTGTCTCAATTGTCGTTTTTATATATTTTAAATGTAACAGCGTGCTCAGCGTGTAACACCACTTGATCCATGGTGAAACGTTGTTTCGTCTCACTATATACAGTGTATATGGTTGAAATGACAATAAAACCCACTTGACTTGATAGTACCAGTATGCAGCTTTAAGACTAATTTGATTAAACGGGTGAGTTATAAAAACAATTACCCCCAGTTATAAAGGGGGGAATTAGCTATAGAGACCCAACCTGTTCTTTGTACCAGGCTGTAAACGTGTTTATTTATTCTGTAAAGTTCAAAGTAAAAAGTTTAAATTATTTTTAACATAGGAGTCTCTGGGGAATGACCCGCCTCAAACGGCCACGCAAAGAACTGCAGTTCAGCCGCAGAGCTGCTGCTTCAATAACACACACGACAAACGTCATTTTAGCATCTTACTGAGATATTACTCACTACTGAAATAAAAATATTTTACGTGACACGTTAGCTTAATTCAATATCGGTAACGGAGGATTAACATGACCTCTTGTAACATTACAATATTGTGAAACACCTTTTTAATCTGTGAAATGTTCCATGTTACTTAGTTTGGCATATCTTTCACATGAACATTCAAAAGTCTTTTTCTATGAGTCTGTATGGTGAAGTGAGTCAGATGTCCGTCCCAAACTGGTGGCGGCACAGATGCATCTCACACAACCAAAGGCGGTATCTATGTGTTTATATCTATGATGCCAGACCTATCTCCACAGCGCCGCCGAGGAAGGTCTGGCAACAGGAGCATACACTCCTGCATAGGAAAAAAACGGTCAGGGGTTGTTTGCATTTCTTTAAACCAATTGGTGGGGCTAATCTCCAGTTGCAAAGATGGTAAACTTGTTTTGGTGGAACATTTGCACCCCGCTGAAGAGAACGCAACATGGAATAGAATGCCTTTATTGTGATTGCATATAACAACGAAATTTCAATTGCACTTCCCTTGGTGGGGACACATAGTATGACCAGACAACATAGTAAAACATGTATTGGGTCAATATGGGTCATGAGTTCAGGTGTTTTTATGGCACTTGGATAAAAACTATTCGAAAGTCTGGAAGTGCGACTGGAACCCTGGAAAGATCTGTAACGCCTTCCAGATGGCAGCAGAGTGAAGAGGTTGTGACCTGGGTGGGAACTATGGGAATTATGTTTTTTGCCCGCTGCAGGCATCTGGTGCGATATATGTCAGTGAGTGAGGGGAGCTGTGTGTGAACTATGTTTTGTGCTGATTTCCTGAGTCTGTCCAGCGCCTTTTTGTCAGCAGTGGTGCAGCTACTAAACCACACCAGAATGTCGTGCGAGATGATACTTTGGACAGAACAGTTGTGAAAGGATAAAAGCAGCTTCTGGGGGAGGTTGATTTTGTTGAGTGACCTGAGAAAGTACAGCCGCTGCTGTGCTTTCTTCACAAGGGCTGTTGGTTGCCCAGGTGCTGTCCTGTGAGATGTGTGTCCCCAGGAATTTGAAGTCCTTAATCCTCTCCGCAGTGTCCCCATTGATGTAAACCGGGAGAAGGCCAGTCTTAGAGGTGTTGAGAGACAGGTTGTTGGTGGAGAGTTTTTAGATTTTATCCCTGTAGGCGGACTCATCATTGTTGTGAATAAGTCCTACAGTGGTGTCTAGGGGTGGGCGATATGGACAAAAATATTGATTTTGACGATAACGATAATTAGACTATATCCTTTTAAAAATGTGTTTTTAAAAGTCTGAGTTACTTAATCACTGATGATAATAATGGGCACAATGTTGAATGATTTACTTATTTATTTTCTTTAAAATGTAAGTCTTCAAGTAAAAACATGTCCTTGTTGCGTTACAACCTATGGCCTTATTGAACAAATGTCTTCAAGTACTGCCCAGTACAAGATTACACAATAATACAAACGAAAATCTGGCCAAAAGGTGCACTTCCAAATCAGATTATCTTAAATAATATTTTAAGTGCAGCCCGGTGACATGTTACCACGCTTCCTCCAGTTGCTGAATGGACTTTCTGAAGGGCTGCTTGAGGCAGGGATGCATAGATATTTTTTAGCAAGTTTCCCCAGTCTGGGGAAATGTACCACTTGTGATTTCCACCAATCAAGTGGATTAACATCACTGTCCACCTCAGGTATCCGTAAGTAGCTCTTGAGCTCCTTTTCAATAGCAGTGGCCAGTGACTCCTCTCCTCCGACTTGTGTATTTTGAAGTAACTCCCAAAAGACTTTTTGGTCTTTTTTGCTGCCTCCCTGGTGTCATCATCATCACCACCACCACTTGCTCCATCTTCTGCAGCTGTAGCCATAGCTGCAGCAGTTGAGGGGCCTGGGGTAGGGCTGTCTTCCACTGTCATAGCCATGAGTTCAGTGGTAGTTGTTGACGCGCAATGGCTTTAATCTGGTCATCATCATTGTAACGGTTTTTGACGCGGGGGTCAAGTGTGGATGCCAAATTTAACAGGTCATCCACACAGTCGTCTTTGTACTTGGTGTTCAGGTACTCCAGGATGGTTGTTTTTACTTGTATGGTTAGGTCTGTGTCATCAGATTTCACTGCCAGGACCTCAGAGTTGAACAATGCCAAGACAGTTTTGAGGTAGGACATTGTTACAAGTTGCTCACCTGAAAGAGCATCTGTAAACTTAACAGTGGACTAAGCACTTTGCTCACTGATTCCAGCACATCAACATCTTGCCATGTTGGAATAAGATGCCTGCACTTTCTGTCTGCACCCAACACATGACGAATGGCCTTTTCTTGCTCAATAAATCTCTTTATCATGCGCTGTCTTGAGCCCCATCTTGTTGGCGATTCTGTGATGAGTTTATGCTCTGGGAGCTTCAGCTGATCTTGGGCATCACAAAGCGCTATCTTCATTTTCCAGCTATGGGAAAAAGCTCCAGCGACCTACTTGCAAACTCCAATGGCTCTGTCTACTCTAGGATCCCTCATGCTCCTCTCTGGAAAACATTTCATATTTACAGAACAACATTTATTGTGAGCCAATTTCACAGTTTAATGATGTGATGTCCTTGTCAGATATGTTGGTCTAATAGTAGCCTACCTTTACACTAAATGTGTATGCATTTGTTTATTGCAGTTTAATTACTGTTAATTTAACACTAGAAAGGCCATGATGGTCATTTTGACCGTTTTGAAATTTATATATGTAATAACTTTGCTGAATAACAAAATACAATCCTGCTGCCTGCTGACTTTTCCTAAAAGAGTCTGTATTTTAATTTTAAATTGTTTTTATAGACATTACACAAAAGGCAAAGAAAATACAATCACTTTTACCTATTTCGGCCATAAACGGTCATATTGACTGCTCGGATTTTCGTGGTATTGTTTTTAATTTTTCGCGTGGTTGAAGATGCATCTTGGGTGCTTAGTAACTACCATAGTCTCTGTCAGAGAAACGTAACTAGCGGTCTCGAGTAACAAGTGTGGGCATCACCGATGGGCCGAAGGCAAAGCCAGAGTCGGTAACGTAGGCTACTACGGCGTGGATGGACTCTGTTCTGAATCGGAAGAAAAGCACCGGGCGCTCGCTCTGTGAAAGGCACGGTACACGTAGATGGCCGGTAGCTGTCTACGTGTTCATATAACTTTATACATCCTCGAACTGGCTGGAATCATTACACACATCCTCTCCAAGGAGTGAACCAGCTGTAAAATGTCCCGGAGGAAGTTCAGCTGGCAGAGGAGCTGAGAGCGGAGTTTATGGAGGAAAAAAGGGCAGCGGTGCACGGTCCGAACAGCGCTGACACCACAGCAGACACCAAAACGGAGGCAGTACCAGGTTAGGTTATAGCTAAATGTTCAAATAAGATACTTTTTAATTGTTATTTGGCTGTGAATTATGTTGAATGAATGAATATTTTTCGGGATATGAATGTATGAAATAATCATGGTTTACTATGCCTTGTTATGAATTATTGAAACACGTATTAGGCTACTACTCAAAAGTATAATTAAAATCGTTAAAATGTACATGTCGGTGTTATTACGTTCTAAAGATATCCTAAGACAATACATGCATTAATATCGCAATTGGGTATTTATCATGAGAGATTATAGAGTTTGAAATCTGGCGGTCAAAATGACCGCTCACGGCAGTTCTAGTAGTTATGGGAGTCCGGCCCTTCCAGTATCTTAATACAGTGTAACTACTTAAGTATGTAAATAATGCAATAAAATAATAATAATAATAATAATAATAATAATAATAATAATAATAATGCTCTAACAATCACTGCTGATAGACGTACATTTCTGATACCATGGCGGGAGGAATCTAACCGTGGCGGGCCGCCACTTGCCAATCAACATAGAGGAAACGCTGACCAATCAAAGTAGGCCACTTACCAATGGCAATATGGAGTCTGTGCCCGAAACACGGTAGCCTCGTCCAGCTGTTAACTCGGAGTGCACTGACAACGTTTGCACTGCTGTCTGTGGTCATGCACACCATACAGTCTTCCCTCAGCGACCATGATGCGAGGGCATCCTTTAGACCTTCAGCAATGATGTCGCCTGTATGGTCATCTGGGAAGTAAGATGTTTGCAAATAAAAGTGCTGAAGTAGCCAAGATTCCTCGATGAAATGCACCGTCAAGGAGAGGTACGGCTCGGATGTTCTGCTCGACCATAAATCCGTAGTGGTTGCCAAGTGTGACACCTTCTGCAGTTTATTTGTCACAGTTTGGCGACATGAGTCATGAGTTGGGCAGGGCAGTTGAGCTGAAATACTTTCGACTTGGCACTGTATATCTGGGGTCTAGGGTATTCATAAGTTCTGTAAAGCCCTCTGTCTCCAGCTGAATCGGCAGCATTTCTTTTCCTATAAACTTGGTGATAGCATTTGTAATGTCACACACACACACACACACACACACACATACATATCACACCCATCACACCATCTTAAAAGCCACCAGGAGATATACCTGGCTAGTATCCATTAACCAAAAAATAAAATAAAAGGAAATAATCTAATCTAAATCATCACCATGACTGACTGTACTTTCTGTCTGCTGTGTTTTCAGCTTCACTCAGAGACCAAATGGCTTTCAGATCAGAGGAGGATCTCTGCTGTCCGGTCTGTCATGATGTCTTTAGAAATCCTGTTGTTCTGACATGTAGCCACAACTTCTGTAAAGACTGTCTGCAGAGCTGGTGGAGACAGAAACAAGCTCAAGAGTGTCCAGTCTGTAAGACAACATCTTCAAATTCAAATCCACCTTGTTACCTGGTGTTGAAGAACCTGTGTGAGGCCTTCTTACTGGAGAGAGATCAGAGAGCTTCAGAGGCTCTCTGCAGTCTGCACTCTGAGAAACTCAAACTCTTCTGTCTGGACCATCAGCAGCCAGTGTGTCTCATCTGTCTGCATTCAGAAACACACTCCAACCACAGAATCAGACCCGTCGATGAAGTAACACGACAACACAGGAAGCAGCTTCAGGAAACTCTGTGCTCCTTAAAGGAGAAGTTAAAGGGTTTAGAACAAGTTAAAATGAAGTTTGATCAGACAGAAAAACACGTAAAGGTCCATGCGCGACGCTTAGAGTCGCTGATTAAGGATCAGTTTAAGAAGTTTCACCAGTTTCTAGAAGAGGAAGAGGAGGCCAGGTTGGCTGCACTGAGGGAGGAAGAGGAGCAGAAGAGTCAGAGGATGAAGGAGAAGATGGAGGCTCTGAGCAGAGAGATAGCAGCTCTTTCAGACACAGTCAGAGCCACAGAGGAGGAGCTGAGAGCTGAAGACGTCTCATTCCTGATCAACTACAAGGCTGCAGTGGAAAGAGTCCAGCAGCGCCCCCTGCTGGATGATCCACAGCTGCTCTCAGGAGCTCTGATAGACCAGGCCAAACACCTGGGCAACCTGAGCTTCAACATCTGGAACAAGATGAAGGACATGGTCTCCTACGCTCCTGTGATTCTGGACCCAAACACTGCTGGTCCATATCTCATCCTGTCTGAAGATCTGACCAATGTGAGACGAGGAGATGGACAGCAGCTTTCTGATAATCCAGAGAGGTTTGATAAATACCCCTCTGTCCTGGGCTCTGAGGGCTTTAACTCAGGGACTCACAGCTGGGATGTCGAGGTTGGAGACAGTGCAGGCTGGGCAATCGGCGTGTTAGCAGAGTCTGTCCAGAGGAAGGGAAGCATACAGTCTGGATTATGGATAATATTGTTCCATAAAGGTAAATACGCAGTGGGATCACCACCAGCTCCACGCACTGATGTCGTAGTGCAGAAGCAGCTCCAGAGGATCAGAGTGACTCTGGACTGGAACAGAGGAAAGCTGTCGTTCTCTGATGCTGATACTGACACACACATACACACCTTCACACACACCTTTACTGAGAAGATGTTTCCATTCATTTTAACTGCTAGTAAAGTGAAGATATCACCTGTAAATGTGTGTGTGACAGTGGAACAAAACAGTTAAGAGGTTGGTTATAGTCATTCGCTCTGTCTCTCTTCAGTCACTCTCTAACTCGCTCCACCATATAACGTTACCGTGCTTTCGGGCGCTCGTTGAGGCTCCGTCTAAAACTTTCGACCGGCTGTTTGTAACATAAAAATAAAATGGATTATGGATCCTTTCATTTCTGTAGTTTATAGCTGACTTTACCAGCTGACTTCTTTATTGGCTGTTGAAATAGGAGACGTCTCTTACGTTCTAAAACCAGCCTCTGGAGACTCGACCAGCTGACTTCTCTATTGGCTGTTGAAACAGGAGACGTCTCTTACGTTCTAAAACCAGCCTCTGGAGACTCCACCAGCTGAGTCGCAGCGACACCATCAGCTGGTTTGAGTCGAGCTGAGGTGGGCCGGTTCAGACCGCTGAAACTTTTCACTGCGACCTTCTAAAACGGTTTTGTCTGGTCGTGAATCTTTGGTCTGAACTGGGCTTTACTTTGACTTGTACATGTCTAGCCATCACACAGGGCTTTGATCATATATTATTCAGAGTCTGATATATTGAACATTTCATTGCTGAAAATGTGGAGAAAATGGATTTATTTTGAAGCTGATGACAACAAAATAAAAAAAGAATTTTGAACCTATCAAATGTTCAGGTTTTTGTTCTGGAAAGTTATGCTAATGAACACACATTTAACAGCCTAAGATAATGCTTCATTTGCACATTTAAACTTTCAGAAAACTTGTAATACACAAAATGATTGTAAGTAATCTAATAACGTTTACCCACTGCTAGTACCAGCTGGGCTCGGCTCACAGCAATATTCCACAATATTTCCGAATATGACAATATTCGTAATTTGATGAACAGGTCATGTAAACAGCATATTCCGGTTGGATATTCAGAATAAGGCATTTGTCTGAATATAGCATTTTCAGATTTAGGGGCCATCCACACGGAGACGCTTTTTGATGCAAATGCACGTTTTGCATCGTTTGGGCCCGTCGTCCACACGGATCCAGTAAACGCACTGCCTGAAAATGCACTTTTTTGAAACCGGGTCCCAGGTTGAAAAAATTCGAAAACTGCTCTCTTTTGGCTTCGTCTGGGTGGCGAATACGAATACATCCGTATCGATGATGTCATCGCCACATCCCTCGACCTCTAGTGCACGGCCACACACGACTTCACTCACTGCGGTGAAGCTAAGCGAGCATATCCCATCTCAACGGTCAAACCAGCTCACTTCATCTAGCTAAATAGGTTGTCTCTGCTCCCTGACACTTCCCTCTGCTCTGCCGGTCCTGGATTCTTCACAAGATATATTGCTAACGTTATGTAGCTAACGTTAAACATCGCTAAAATAGCTGACCGCTACAGCAACGACGTAACGTTAATGTTAGCTGCTATGGTTAGCTGTTTATAAAGTGGAAGCTAGCTAGCTAATCTGTCTGCTTATCGACTCCTTGAACAGATTATAGTAACTTTTACCACGGTTTATTGTAGAAAAGCTACTGCAAGAAAACGTGTAGATTATCAAAAAGACATTGGTTCATTGATGTTTGTTTGACTGCCGATGTTAGCTAGCAGAGCTAACGTTAACGCTCTAATGTTAGCTCTGCAAGCTAGCGCGCTGCAATCATGTCCGGTGGCAGACAGAATTGCAAAATAAAAATCAATCCAACAGCACATTATACAATGTAAGCAAAGACACGTTTTCTTAGGGCGGCCTTTATAAAATGAGAAGTGGTAAAAGTTATTATAGCTAGTTCATGGATGTATTAAGAGAACGTTAGTCTAGCTAGTCATGTTATGATGGGAAGTTAACTATGCTCTTCTTCTCCGTGTTTTGGTGAATTTCTGTAGCAGAAACAGCGCCGCCTATAGGCCTGGAATATCAAGTCGCTGTTGAGTCATTTACAAGTGGATCCGTATGGACATAACTATTTTTGAAACGAATCCAGGGAAGACGGGTAAAAAAAAAAGATTGTTTTGGTACGTGTGGACGTGGCCTAAGACGTGTGTGTGACATTGAGGTTTAAGAAGCATTCTTTTGACATGTATACAGCACATTCAGAATGTGTCTCGATCGGGGTTTTTACTGCAGTTTACGGCCTCTTGCACGTTTACGGCTTATGTTCAGCTCTGTGTGTTTACAAGGCTGCAGACCCAATGAGGAGAAACACAGCTACTTTTTTAAATGTTATCAAAGACTTGGATATCAACACATTTTTGGATATGAGGCGACTTTTTCAAAAAGCTGGTTGAAGGAATGAAAGAGGAGAGCTGTGTTCACACGCTCCAACATGTCCTCCACCCCTGGGAAAAATCGTATTTTGCAAGGCTCCATGTAAACGGGAATATTAGTAGAATATTCTTTTTTGGAATAAGGGTAAACGTAGTCAGTGCTGCAGCTAAGCGCCGAGGTCCGTAAGCTTAGCTGTCGTGATTACACAACAACGGTTTCCAACAAAATAAGTCATATTCAAATTGTTTAAATATTGTGGGGCAACTCACTCTCAAAATGAATGAATAAAAGCAACAGACAGAATTTCTAGTCCATCCTTGTTTAGTCATCCAGCTAACTTAAAGTGATTTGTTGAGAACTTTGGATTTCCCAAATTGAAGGTATACTGCACATATAAACACCAAACTGCTTTGCTAGCTCAATCATGTTGTAACTAAGATATCTGCTGAAAAAGACACATTTTGAATGGATATATTTAGCAACTGTACGTGCGAACCTGCTTTGCTAGCTCAATGTTGTAACTAGTGTTTCTCACAGGTTGGGAATTTACTTGTAACGGCGGGTGGCGCGGGACGTAGTCTCGCTTTGCCAGACCTTCCTCCACAATGCTCCGGAGGAAGGGCTGACTAGTCCACACAGCATTCTGGGATGGGAGAAAAACGTGCACTGGTTTATTGGCATTTCTTTAAACCAATCACAATCGTCTTGGGCAGTGCTAAGCGCCGGACGGAGCCACGGTGCCTCTGCTGAATAGCCTCGGGAAAGAACTTGTTTTGGTGAAACGTGTACGTTCAAAAGTAGTTTTAGTCGTGTAACAGAAAACTCGGATTGGACAGATAGTCTAGCTAGTTGTCTGGATTTACCCTGCAGAGATCTGAGGAGCAGTAGGGCTGGGCAATATTTCAATATTATATCGAAATCGTGATATGAGACTAGATATCGTCTTAGATTTTGAAGAATTTTAATATCGTTACATGGTAAGTGTTGTCTTTTCCTGGTTTCAAAGGTTGCATTACAGTAAAGTGGTGTCATTTTCTGAATTTACCAGACTGTTCTAGCTGTTCTATTATTTGCCTTTAACCACTTAGACATTATATCCACATTATGATGGTTATTTATCTGAAATCTAAATGTGGAAGATATTTTGTGAAAGCACCAATTGTCAACCTTACAATATCGTTGCAATATCGACATCGAGGTGTTTGGTCAAAAATATTGTGATATTTAATTTTCTCCATATCCCCCAGCCCTAAGGAGCAGTTAACCATAGTCCTCATTAGGGATCGACCAATATGGATTTTTTAGTGCCGATACCGATTTTTTTTTTTTTTGCTCCCTCAATTTACATCATAAAAATGTAAACCCTGCCACGGTGGATTTGTTTTCGGAATCTGCTCTGCCATTTCTTTAAAAATTATAAACAAAAATACAGATCAGTGTCACTTCTGCAATCATCTTACATTCATATCACCCAAATGTTGTGTGCAATGTGCAGCATATGGATGGGTGCACTGCATATGGTTAACTGTGCAAGGGTAAAAGGCTTTCATCAACATCTACAACACAGCCTTTATGATGCATTGCTGAGACAGATAAGACAGATATAATCAGGTATCGCAAAATGTCAACACATTTAAATAATTGAAGAAAACAATAAACCTGAAAAGCAGCCATTGAAATGAAGTGCTTGATTTGTAATTTAAGACTGCCATGGTGCTAGTGGTGGAGGGGCAGTGCATGGTCTGCACGTGAACTGCAGCGTCTCCAGCAACACAGAGCTGCCTGTGGACGCCTGTCTGTAAATAATGCCGGGAAAAAACTATTTGTGACTGCAGCAGCCGCGTATCGGCCAATGCCGATACACGTAAAAACGCAAATATCGGCCGGCCGATAAAATCGGTCTATCACTAGTCCTCATAAATTCACCGGAGTTTAGAACGCGAACACAAAGGAAGAGAAAGGGGACGGACATCCGGCCTAAATGAGGGACATAGGGTGGAATTTCCACCGGCAACGGGGCAATCCTGAAGTGGAAGGTCGTGGATATAGACTACATATCCTGTACTTGATGTGGAAGCCCTGAGGCATATTGCATAGGCGCTGGTGGATCCTTATTTAGGTTAAGCCAGGCCGTAGAGAAACATTTTAGTTGACTAAACTGTTATGTAGCCTAAATGGCAACACATTCTCACTTCCATCGCATAAAATTGGTCAGGTGTCTTTGGCATTGTTACTGGCGCTAGAAGTCTCCTTTAGCGTCAGATCTAAACACGCTGGGTCTGGACTTTTGACGTCACTTTTGACGCAGTTAGGTTTAGGAAAAGATGGTGGGTGGGGTTATAAAATGTACGTGTCTGTCACACACAGGACAAGAACCCCAGTCTCCGGGGTGAAAGAACTTTGTTGTCTCTCTACTTATTATTCTCTACCGTTGTCTCACTACATACTACTCTCTACATACTATTCTACCGTTGTCTCTCTACATACTACTCTACCGTTGTCTCTCTACATACTACTTTCTACTTACTACTCTACCGTTGTCTCTCTACATACTACTCTTTACCGTTGTCTCTCCACATACTACTCTCTACCGTTGTCTCTCTACATACTACTCTCTACTGTTGTCTCTCCACATACTACTCTCTACCATTGTCTCTCTACATACTGCTCTCTACCGTTGTCTTTCTTAATACTATGTCATCTTACAGCGCCGCGGAGCTGCTGTGTCATGTTTTTCATCGTTACAGATAGAAAAGTGCCCGCTTCAATCCAGGGGGCAGGCCACTCTCTGGGGGAAATCTCACGCCTGCTTGTGTGGATTTCACAAGGTGCCTTCGATTATCATACATTTTCACATTGTATAGATTGAATGCAATAGCCTTGCAATATATGCAATATCAGTGTGCCTGTATAAATTAACATCTGGAAGGTTGTATAATATTATGTGTCATATATATTTATACATATATTACAGGGTCATCCGCCAGCCAAAGTAGACGTCACAGCCGCCAAAAGCACAACCAACAACCCCTGCACCAGTGCAGTGGACGTCATCCCCAGCACCAGTTCAGTTGACGCCACCCGCAGGACCATTGCAGTGGACGCCATACCCAGCACCAGTTCAGTGGACGCTGTTCTTGGCAGAGGCCCACCAGTGTACAGTCCTGTCACACGGCCCAAAGTGTCCCTATCAATGGTCAGCATACTGTACTGTATTATTGCATAATAACATCTTACTTACAAACACAGACACCCTGGTTTTACATTGGTGGTACAGATTTTATGTTTCACTGACTAATCCATTTTAACAACATTATTATAACCAATTACTATCTTTTTGTTAACAGTTTGAAAAGTCAAGGTTTGGAGGCCCTCATGCGGCTGCAGCCAAACCTAATTTAGATGTGCAGTGGAAACCCTCTCAGGTGAAAATAATATCACTTCATTTCGTTAAAAGTGAATGCCATGTTGGTTGAAAGTTCATAATGACACCTATTTATTGCATTAAAAGTTTACACAACCCCTCAATAGATTCCACAGACTCCACCGATTCCTGCCACATCCACATCACCCTTAAACCCGATGCCCTCTCCGGCTCTCCGGCCCATCATCCAGCCCGCCTCTTCCTTCTTCCTTCCTCCAGCAACAGAGACCACAGTAAGATACCAATCAAAATATACACGTTTGTATCATTCAAAGCTGTGTCATGTTGTGTAAACTTATTGTTTCAACCTAGCCTGCAGTCCCTGTGGATCTGCCATTGCTCTGGCCGCAGACTATGCGGCCAGAGCAGGAAAGCTGGAGCTGAAGGACAGCGTACAGCTGTGGTACAACCCCCCCACCTCCAACTGTCTTATACCATCAGGCTCCCACTCCACACAGGTTCTTCTCCCACCGGCTCCTGGTCTGGATGCCCTACAGGCTGTGGAAGCTACGCCTCCAGTGCACCAACCCTGCATGTGTCGGGCATCAGTTGTGTGGTGGTGGACTGCACAGGAGGGTGCGACAGGTGCTGGACATCGACAACTACTACAACATGGTCACAGAGACCCTTATCTGCCCCAAGTGCAGGTCCAGCTACCTGTCCTGGGGACACACTGTGCTGCAGCAGTTAGACCTGGCCCATCGGTCCGAGTTCAGGGTCATCCTCACACGCAAGTAATTATTTTGCGCTGATATTCACTTATGTATGAACTTTTTAAGACCCTTGACAGTATTTCCTACAAAAAGTTGACCTGAAAATGATACTTGAATTCATGTTTTTGTCCTCTTCAGACATGCCTGTGACATACGTGTCATTCGTTTGTTGCATGAGAGGACTCTGGGGAATGGACTGGTACAGCTCATAGGTCAATTGAAGGAGAACCACAGCGCGCAGTGGTTACAGCAGGTGGGTCGGTACACCTCAGAGTGTATGGGGTTTCTTAACAAACCCGGCCTCCAATAGCTGACGTTTCAGGAACCTCCAGCACCTGTGGAAGTGCCGAGCTACAAGTGGCTCCTCACTGTGTACAGCAAGGACATCCTCACCAGGCTGGACGACATCAAGGCAGCCATCACCTCCACTTATGGGTCCATTTTAAAAATGGACTCCACCAAGAAGGTCAGAGCTGTTTGAATAATTGCACCCTAATTTAAAATCATTGAAATCATTTTGTTTTGATTATTTTTTTCATTACCATTATTTTGATAATTATAATGATGATTACTTGTATGTTTTCTATGTTTATGATTTTGTTTCTTTCAGATCACAAAGAAATTGAGTGGGCCTGCAAAGGGGACGGCACAGTGGATGACGTCTGTGGGCAACGAAATTGGTCAGGTGCTGATTAGTGTCCTGACTGCAGACGAAGGTGGTGGAATCGATGCAGTGGCAGCGGGGTTGGTGGAGCGATACAGGAGGGCAAGTGTTGCTCCCCCGACCCTGCTCTATGTGGACTCCCACTGCTGCGAGGAGGCAGGGGACACAAAGCTGCAGCAGCGGTTTAGTGGCTGGCCAGATGTCATTATCCGCCTTGACATCTGGCATTTCATGCGACGTCTGGCTGGAGGGGTCACAACAGATGCCCATCAGCTGTATCCTATCTTTATGGCGAGGCTGTCGGCATGCATTTTTGAATGGGATGCTGGGGACCTTACGGATGCAGAGGTGGACAAGCGCATCTCCAAAGCAGAGCTGGCACTCCACTGTAGGAGAAGGACACGTGGGACGGACAACACCATCAGCCTCCTGGACATGCTGATAGGAGAGCTTAGCGGGCCCAAAGCCAAAGACTCAATGGGTGTTCCGCTCTTTGACACTGTGCGGATGCAGCACTTATGGCGGGTTCAGAAGCGCCATGTTGGCTGCATTCAGGACCCCCCACATGTGCAGCTCTACATGGAAACGGGGACGGTTGCCAAGGGTGGAATGGTATTGAAGACCTTTAGGTGCGCCAGAGGTTCAACGTCGCTGGAGTCCTTTCACTGCCACCCGGCCAGATTTATTCCAGGTTCGTCATTGCAGAATATACCACACCTTGTCATTACTGTTTATTTCATTGCAATTAACATTTTCCAATGTTTGTTTCTCTATGCAATGTATTGTGTTCCACTGTTGTGTTTCTCTATGTCATAGATATAATGTATTGGCCTCTTTTGGTTTTCACAGGGAACAGCGCCAATAGTCTCAATTTCCAGATTTATCTGTTGGAAGGTCTGTTCCGATGGAATAAAAACCGCGCTGCAGCTGCACTTGTAGGTGGGGGCAATTCAGCCCAGCGGACTTACACTGGGGAGCTGGTGTATGCTGTGAACACCAGCTACACAGCACTGTTGGGCAGGAAATTGGTCCCCAGATTCTCTCCACCTGCAGTACACACAGGTAGATAAGATATTGTGACAAATGTATGAGAAATAAATACAGTTAATGTTAAAGTAGTTTTAGTGGTGTTCACAATAATCACAATTGTGCACCTTTCAGAGAACCCCTTTTTAATTTCCCTTTATTTTTTTCCTATTACAATGTTTGCTTAGGGGAGCTCATTGGAGTCCAGTACCTGTTGAGGCAGAGGCAACAGCCCCTGGAGGACATGACCCCTGGCTGAGACAGGACTTCAGAGTTGCTGGAGGACATCACCAAGGAGGAACAAGGGGAAGAGGACGAAGGCTTTATTGATACCTTGGGAGAAGAGGCCATTGTCGAGAATCTAGTGGCGCCAGATGCTGCGCTGCCTCCTGCCCAGCTGCCCTCTTCTCCACCTCTAGTTGGTTCCCACCCGCCCACTGCCCAGGGTCCACCTACTCCTGTGCTGCCTGTCGCCCAGCCGTTCTTTGGACCTCTGCTTGGTGCCCAGGGTCCATCCGGCTGGGTGCCCCCAGCAATGGTAAGGTTTCCTATGGTAGTCAAGTTGACAATTAGTTATCATGTAGTAATATAAGTTCTAAAAAGCAGTCCCTCTGCCACACAGCTGCCCGCTGCCCAGCCGCCCTCTGCCCAAGGTCCACCTCCTCCTGTGCTGCATGCTGCCCTCTGCCGTGCTGCCCCCTGCCCAGCTGCCCTCTGTCCAGTTTCGACCTGCTCCAGTGCTTCCACCCACTACCCAGCTGCCCTCTACCCAGGGTCCACCTGTTCCAGTGCTGCCTGCTGCCCAACCGCCCTCTGCCCTGCCTGCCTCAACCGGTTCTGTGCCCTCAGCAACGGTAAGGTTTCCTATGGTAGTCAAAAGACAAACTCACATTCCCAATCATTTAGTAATTTTCCAATGCCCAATTAAATGAAAACAAAAATGCATATGTACACCCACCTAACCACCAGTTATATATTTCCAGGCTGTTGGAGGACATGGCATTCCAGGATTGGAAAGAGTGGATGAGTTGGCGGAGTATCTTGTCGAACTGAGGACCCAAAGCAACCTTGTACTGAGTCCACAACAAGTGGCAACAATTATCAGCTTGTGGCAGAACCTGGAGCAGTTCGATAAAGATAGGGTGAACTATGCTGCTCGACGTCAGGACAGGCTCGTTACGGGGAAGTTTAGGTCGTCAAAAAAGAAGGCTGCCTTCACTCCTGGTGTCAACAGCACAAAGAGGTGCGTCCTGGGATCCAGTGGCTCTCCGGCTCAGTGGCCTAACTGCTCTCGCCTTGTAGAGATGACCTATGTGAGGCTGTGTAACATCCACCGCAGCCCCAAAAATAAAGGCACAGCATCCCTATCCAAGTGGGACCTCGTTCTCAGGGATTATAGAAAAATTAGGCAGCTAATCCTGAGTAACTCAGAGGTAATGCAGCACACCACACTCCAGCTGGTGGAGGTCAACCAGAGGATGCTCATCACGTGGCACAATGAGCGTCGAAAGGGTCAGGAGGTGTCGGCGCTTTTGCAAGGTCTGCAACTACCTGTGGCTCGGCCAGTCACTTTTGACACCCTGCCTCCAGCACGAGTGCAGCCTGTCACACCTCCACAGTACAGCCACCAAATACACGCATACAAATGGCCGCCAAACACAGCTGAGCAGGTGAAGACCAAGCTCAAAAACATTCAGGCCTCTGCCTCAGCTATCTCAGCCCCTATGGCAACAGAACCTCAGTTGCCCAGAATGCTTCTGCCCAAACCAGCACCAGGGTCTCAATTTGTGTTGCCATATCCTACAGTTCTACAGTACAGAATGCCCATCACTAACCCTGTAGCAAGCGCTCCCATGTCTCCCATGCCCCCTCCACCTGCAGAGACAACGAAACGCAAGTACACCCGTACTGTGACTACCAATTTGTGTCGAAAATGTGGCCAGTTTCGTACAGGGGAAACTGGCCACAGCCAATATAAAGGGAAAATGTACTGCCCAAACACCGAGAGCATAACCAAAGAGGAGTGGCTGCGAAGAATGAGGCAGTTATAGTGCATTTACTTTGCTGGAGCAACTCTCCATAAATGTAAATATGTTTGTTTTAATAAATACACTTTTTTTGTAAAATTAAAATCTGGTGTGTTGTATTCATTCACAATCAGATGTAATTAGGTCAAATGTAATTACCTTTTTTATGGAGTTGTATCTGAATCCAGTTTCTTGCAGGCTGAATGAAATCTAGGCCTATAACAGTGTAGTGTGAATGATGTAACTACTCTAAAAAGCAATAAGAAACAATGGACATAGCATAGTCAATGCAGTTCATGCAGTTTTAAAATGCAAATAGAAGTATTTTGATTCAAAAAGAT
>NC_050178.1:24993402-25070902 GCF_008315115.2 Sander lucioperca | reverse complement strand
ACATTAATTAATTTTAATGGATTAATAAAGCCCTGGACTGTAATATTTCTGATGTGTTTGAGCAAGATTACTGCTCATGTTCTAAACTTTAAAATATATCCCGTCTGTGTTCTCAGAGGTTTGGAGGAGTCGTGATATTTTGAGAAAAATAAAGTGATAATAGGCTATTACAAGAATAAAGTCACAATATTTCAGAAAATAATCTACCTGCACCATAGTCTGCTGTGTATTATGTGATTGCTCTGCTGATACGGTAGATCTCAGACCGTCTGACAGACTCAGAGCCCCGTTTGGGTCTCTGGTCTCTGAATGAGAGAAAGTTTAGGGAAGTGGCTGTACGTTACTCTACATCGGAGGTGGAAACCCGAAACTACAGCAGAAATACACGGAGCACAAACGGGACACATCTACCGCAGCATGTCCACAGCAGAGGGCGTCCATTATAAACCTGAAGCTGCACAGACTGCAGCAGCTCCGTGGTCTGTGCCGCTGCTTGTCTCCATTTTTACAGAGAGAGAGGACACTAAGTGACGCACAGGTCTGCTTCAGAGCTCCGTGTGTTTGAGTCTGACCCAGAGACTGGAAACGTCACTTCACAGGAACTTCAAACTAAATCATTAGTTTGAAGTTTTCCCCCAATTAGGAAAATATCAACAATAATTATCAGTTCAATCTAATAATCAGGTTGACAGGTAAACGTGTGGCTGAGAGGGCGCCCTAGGATGATCAAGTTTAATAAACATGTTTTATTTCGCTTGTCGTTCTAATTCTATTAATGGGAAGGAGACCTAAGGGCGACACGGCACCCCCAACACATTTGACGCCCTAGGCAATCACCTAGTTCGCCTATAGCAATCGCCGGCCCTGACAGTACAAATGGAAATATTCCAATAACAACACTAACAATAACAATGTCAAAAGTAACAGTAAAGCAACAACAAAGGAAAAACTGATTCAGGTGTCCCTATCACAGTGATGGCATGTGTAGCCGATCAAAGAGGACACTAACACGCACGTGGACAGCAAAAATCACAACTTGTTATTTAAGGTGTCTCAACTGTACACAGTCTACCCTAGCCCACAGTAGATAGGCTACCACATTAGCTGCTCATGTTCAGTGGAGCGATACGTCGACGCGGCCGCCATTTTGGTACGGACACGCCGCCCCTCCTAATGCATGTTTGTCTACAGACAGGAGGTCTATTCAGTTAAAATCATAATTTATCACTGAATTTCCAAACGATTCTTAAGTGGTCTGCTTTTCTATAAATACCAGACATGCATATATGATACAGGGTACTTTGTTAAGATAGTAACAGAATCATAATCAGTTTCATTGGCCAAGTATACTTACATACACAAGGAATTTGACTTCGGTAGGTGTTAAGTCTCTATACATTGAACAAATAGACATGTAGTAGTAAGTAGAGATGTTCCGATACCATTTTTCCCCTCCCGATACAGATTCCAATACTCGTGCTGTGGGTATCGGCCGATACCGATACCAGTGTGTTTAAAAAAAAAAAAGAAAGAAAAAAAACATACTACGCCTGCATGACTGTGATATGATTCTCATTGTTGTAAGGCCTGGCTCAGGTTAAACCCTTTGTAAATTAATGAATACAGCAAATGGAAGCCATTTATTTTTAAATAGAACAGTATAAAACAGCGTTGTGCAACAGCAACTTAAATAAATGTTTAAATAATTAAAAAAATATATATATATTTAAAAATAAATTAAAGTGCAGCCACAATATTGTAAAATAAAGGCATTTCAATTTTTAAATAAAACAGTATAAAACAGTAGTGCAACTTAACTAAATAAATATAGGAATAATTATTAAAAAAAATTAAAGTGCAGCCACAATATTGTAAAATAAAGGCATTGAAATTTTTAAATAGAACAGTATAAAACAGTAGTCCAACAGCAACTTTAATGATTCCTTTAAAAAAACTTAAAGTGCAGCCATTATGTACTAAAATAAAAAGGCATTTAAATCTTTAAATAGTGGGGGTGACCTCTAGCTCACCCAGTAAGAGCATTCGCCCCATGTTGGCTGAGTCCTGCAGCGGCCCGGGTTCGAATCCGACCTGCGGCCCTTTGCTGCGTGTCATCCCCTATCTCTCTCTCCCCCTTTCATGTCTATCCACTGTCACTATAATAAAGGGAAAAGCCCCCCCCAAAAAAAAAATCTTTAAATAGTGCAGTAGTTAACAATAGTGCAACACCAACCTATAAAGTAAACAAAAAAAAAATACTAATCAAAAGAGCAGCAGCTACACAGCTACCATTAAATATTAACACTGTATAGGTTTATTTGACTTCACTCTCGGTTTGATTTGTATTCAATAATAAACCAAATCCACTTAACTGTTTAACAAGCAAAAACCTTGTCAAATAAAATGACATGATAAAATGGGATCATCACAAAGACTTTTATTAAACGTTTATGTAAACCTGCACACATACTGTATCAAGACAGCGAACAGGCTGATAATTCATGGACCAAATCAAGCTGTGACAAGAAAAAATGTCAAGGATCAAGTCAGGCTTTTTAATAACAATAAAAAAGACCAATAGTAGAATTTTACTTTAAATTAATAAAAAATAAATTATATATATATATATATATATATATATATATATATATATATATATATATATATATATATATATATATATAAACCACCGACATGATGCGCTAATGTTAGCTTCTTATACTGGTATCGGAATCGGAACAGTAAGCATTCAGAACAGTAAGCATTCAGTAGAAATAGTAATATAGACGCATAGTGTACAATAGAGACAACAATATACATATAGGCACATATCAACATAATCAAACATTCATACAAATAAGACATAATATCAAGACAAGTACACATGGAGTGGGATGTAAAGTGCAAAAAAATCCGCAGTTCAGTAGAGTGATGGCAGTGGGAAAGAAGCTGTTCTTGTGTCTGGTTGTTTTTGTGCGCTGGGATCTGTAGCGCCTGCCAGAGGGGAGGAGGTTAAAGAGAGTGTGTACAGGATGTGTGGGGTCTTTGGTGATGTTCTCTGTCCGCTTCCTTGTCCTACCAGTGTACAAGTTCTGGAGGGAGGGCAGGGGGGCACCAACGATTTTTTCAGCGGTCCGAATTGTGTGTTGTAATCTGCGTTTGTCCTGTTTTGTGGCTGCCCCAAACCAAATGGTGATGGATGTGCAGAGGATATGGATTCAGTGGCAGCAGTGTAGAAGATGGCGAACAGCTCTCATGGTAGGCCATGTTTCTGCAGTTGCCGAATGAAGTATATCCTCTGCTGAGCCTTTTTAAGGATGGACTTCAGATCCTGGGAAATGATTGAGCCCAGAAACTTGAACAAGTCCACATTTGACACTGAGCTGTTGGATATTGTGAGGGGGGGCAGCACTGTGGGGTGCTTCCTAAAGTCCACCACCATCTCCACAGTCTTTGGAGTGTTTAGCTCTAGGTTGTGTTGACTGCACCAGAGCACCAACATATCAACCTCTTGCCGATATGCAGACTCGTCACCATCCTGGATGAGCCCAATGACAGTGGTGTCATCTGCACATTTTAAGAGTTTGACAGCTAGGTCCTGTCAGTCATTTAGGTACAGTACAGTTGTGTAGAGGGAGAAGAGCAGTGGGGAAAGGACACATCCCTGTGGTGCACCAGTGCTGGTCAAGGTGTTGCAGAATGAAGTGCAGCCCCATGTTCACTGCATCATCCACCTGCCAGGTGAGTGGGGGGGGGTCTGCCGTTGATCTGGAGTGGGGGAGGGGTGTGAGTATTTCCCTCTCAAACCTACAGTAGAAGGCATTCAGGTTATTGGCAAGGCCATTGTTAGCCTCAGCAGTAGGGGATGGTCTCTTATAGCTGGTGATTTCTTGAAGGCCTCTCCACAGTGCTGCAGTTGTTGGCTCAAAACTGTTTTTTCAACTTTTCAGAGTAGCTCCTTTTAGCTGTTCTGATCTCCTTGGTCAATGTGTTTCTGAGTGTTTTGTACAGAGTCCTGTCTCTGTTGCTGTAGGCCTCCTCCTTGGCCTGGCGGAGTTGGCTCAGTCTTGCAGTGAACCATGGTTTATTGTTGTTGAAGATGCGGAAAGTCTTTGTTGGCACACACACTACTATACAGACTCTATGAGTCTGTATGGTCAAGTGGGTCAGATGTCCGTCCCAAACTGGTGACGCATCTCACACAACCAAAGGCAGTATCTACGTGTTTATATCTATGATGCCAGACAGCGCCGCCGAGGAAGGTCTGGCAACAGGAGCATACACTCCTGCATAGGAAAAAAAACGGTCAGGGGTTGTTTGCATTTCTTTAAACCATCACAATCCTATTTGGCGGGGCTAATCTCCAGTTGCAAAGACGGTGAACTTGTTTTGGTGGAACATTTGCACCCCGCTGAAGAAAACGCAACATACAATTTTAAATTAATTTAACTGTTGACACAATACAGTAACATGAGTTATTTAAATTAGCTGATACATGGTTAAACCTCATTAGCTCTTACCAGTGTATCTCCGTGTGTACTTGGTCCACAGCAATCCCACCAATCACTCCCATAACGTCCCAGTTAGAGAGGAAATACCCTAAACATATTCTTTGTAAATCTTTAAAACTATTGTCAGAAAGAAACAAACAGGCCTGTCTTGTTGCATGATCCAAATTTTATTCAAAACTTGACACGTTCAGCGTGCAACGTTAGCTTGCTAGCTCAGAGGCTCCGGTTGCTATTTCTCGAAATGACCGGAGTTTAGAATGTAAGCACAAAGAAAGCAGAAGGTGAGGGACATCTGGCGGCACCGGAACTGTCCTGTAAATGAGCCGTCTTTGATCCAGACTAAATTTACATGATCTGAGTGGTTTTAGTTTATTTGCATCCTAGGAGAGATTTGATTTAAAAGGTACAATATGTAATATTTCCGCATTAAAATGTCAATTACCGTACCCATGTTATTATATTGTTACAGGAACACAAACTCAGCCAGCACAAACTCCAGTCACGGGTGCTAACAACGCTGACAGCAGTAACAATAAGTTTAATAATCTGCCTGGGAACAGATCATTTCAGGCTCTAGCAGCCATCCATTACGTTATGTCTCTGTTACCTGTGTGCCGAAAATCTCCCACTGTCTTCACATTTAACTGTCTTTACAGTTACATTTAGCTGTCTTTACAGTTACATTTAGCGGACACACACACATATATATAACATTTAAATATTCTAACAATAAAAACTAAAAATGGCATAAAATGTAACTGAACTTGTGTAATGAGACTTTAAAAGCCAGTAGATAAACCTAGCTAGTACCCATTAAAGTGCCCATATTATGAAAAAAACACTTTCTGGGATTTGGGGTGTTATTTTGTGTCTCTGGTGCTTCCACACACATACAAACTTTGAAAAAAATCCATCCATGCTGTTTAGAGTGAGATACGGTTTCTGAATGTGTCCTGCCTTCAGTCTCTGGGTGAGCTGGTCAAAATCGGCACGGCTTGTGACGTCACAAGCCGAAACGAGCTGGCTAACCGCAACCATTAGCATGCTAACGCTAGCATGCTACCTCATTCTCAGTAGCAAAGCACTGCTACAACACACACAAGTTCACCATAATCTCCAAAAGAACTACTTCCATGTGCGCCCTCATTTAGAAGTCTCCCAGCTAATCCTGCCTTGTAACTGACCAAAGTTGTAGAAACAGCCTTTCTTTTACTGTCTATGGAGCTAGCTAGCTGACATGATCTACATCTGAGCTACTGGGCATGTGCAAGTGCAATCAAAGATAGTACAGAAGAAGAAGAAGAAGAAGAAAAGAGGTCTCACTCTGTAGCTAAAACAGAGACCAGCTGAAAAGAGGAGCTGCAGCAGTGAGAGAGAGCGGTGCAGTACAACTAAAATATGGTGTTTTTTGAAAATTAAACCATGTAAACCTATTCTGGTACAACCTTAAAATGCAAATATGAATGAATATGAGCATAATATGGGTGTTTTATCCAAAAAATAAAATTAAAGGACACAAAAATCTAAATGTCGCACCTTGTCTGACTGTACTTTCTCTCTGCTGTGTTTTCAGCTTCACTCAGAGTCAAATGGCTTCCAGATCAGAGGAGGATCTCTGCTGTCCGGTCTGTCGTGATGTCTTTAGAAATCCTGTTCTTCTGTCATGTAGCCACAGCTTCTGTAAAGACTGTCTGCAGAGATGGTGGAGACAGAAACAAACTCGAGAGTGTCCAGTCTGTAAGACAACATCAAAATCAAATCCACCTTGTAACCTGGTGTTGAAGAACCTGTGTGAGTCCTTCTTACTGGAGAGAGATCAGAGAGCTTCAGAGGCTCTCTGCAGTCTGCACTCTGAGAAACTCAAACTCTTCTGTCTGGACCATCAGCAGCCAGTGTGTCTCATCTGCAGAGATTCAGAAAAACACATCGACCACAAATTCAGACCGATCGATGAAGCTGCACGACAACACAGGAAGGAGCTTCAGGAAACTCTGGAGCCCTTAAAGGAGAAGTTAAATGTTTTTGAACAAGTTAAAATGAAGTTTGATCAGACAGAAAAACACATAAAGCTCCAGGCCCGACGCACAGAGACGCAGATTAAGGAGCAGTTTAAGAAGCTTCACCGGTTTCTAGAAGAGGAAGAGGAGGCCAGGTTGGCTGCACTGAGGGAGGAAGAGGAGCAGAAGAGTCAGAGGATGAAGGAGAAGAACAGAGAGATAGCAGCTCTTTCAGACACAGTCAGAGCCACAGAGGAGGAGCTGAGAGCTGAAGACGTCTCATTCCTGATCAACTACAAGGCTGCAGTGGAAAGATTCCAGCAGCGCCCCCTGCTGGATGATCCACAGCTGCTCTCAGGAGCTCTGATAGACGAGGCCAAACACCTGGGCAACCTGAGCTTCAACATCTGGAACAAGATGAAGGACATGGTCTCCTACACTCCTGTGATTCTGGACCCAAACACTGCTCAACCATATCTCATCCTGTCTGAAGATCTGACCAGTGTGAGAGGAGGAGAGGAACAGCAGCTTCCTGATAATCCAGAGAGGATTGATTCTCGTCCCTCTGTCCTGGGCTCTGAGGGCTTTAACTCAGGGACTCACGGCTGGGATGTCGAGGTTGGAGACAGTACAGGCTGGTCAATTGGCGTGTTAGCAGAGTCTGTCCAGAGGAAGGGAGGCATACCGTCGGGATTATGGACAATAATGTTCTATAAAGGTAAATACGCAGTGGGCTCACCACCAGCTCCACCCACTGATCTCGTAGTGCAGAAGCAGCTCCAGAGGATCAGAGTGACTCTGGACTGGAACAGAGGAAAGCTGTCATTCTCTGATGCTGATACTGACACACACATACACACCTTCACACACACCTTTACTGAGAAGATGTTTCCATTCATTTTAACTGCTAATAAAGTGAAAATATCACCTGTAAATGTGTGTGTGACAGTGGAACAGAGCAGTTAAGAGGATGATTATATTCATTCGGTTTTTCTTAAAGAGAAAAGTACCCGGAGTTAACATTTTAATCTGCACCTATCTACTGCTGTCTTATTATTACAAAGATATGTTTACTTTTCTTTCAATTGTTTCAATTTTGATTTTTTTTTATCAATACCGTTTCAACTTAAACTGTTTTATTAAGCCCAGTTCAGACCAAATATTCAGACTGATCTCACAAAGTGGTGTGTGTATGACACGCCAATTTGTGTGCCGTTTTTGCGTGTTATCAAGACGCATAATCGTTTTTTAGCGTGTATATCAACGCCGTTTGGCCTCCATTGACCTACATTACATGTGAATTATCGCCATAGCGAGTAGTATGAAAGGAGGTAGGTTGGGGTGGCCGATGGGTAAAACACAGGACTTTCACCCAGGAGAGCTGGGATTGCGTCCCGCGTGTGGTGTTAATCAACCGTTTTTTTATTCTTCTGTTCTAACCCCGACTTTTAGGCTTTTTTGTAGCTGGATATATCACTTGTTTCGTCTAAATATGAATGTGGATAATGTTAGTGATAGTGAGATGCTTGCTACAGTTACATTTCTAGTGATGAATCGGCGAAAAACAGGTTTTATTTCTCCGATTCACTGCTTTGTTCTAACGCCGCTGGGCTCTCTCTCTCTCTCTCTCTCTCTCTCTCTCTCTCTTCAGTCACCCTCTATCTCGTGCGTCCATATAACATTACAGTGCGGGGCGCTCCTTGAGCTATTTGTAACATAAAAATAAAATGGATTATGGATCATTTCATTTCTCTAGTTTATAGATGACTTCTCTATTGGCTGTTGAAATAGGAGACGTCTCTTACGTTCTAAAACCAGCCTCTGGAGACTCGACCAGCTGACTTCTCTATTGGCTGTTGAAACAGGAGACGTCTCTACGTCTAAACCAGCCTCTGGAGACTCGACCAGCTGACTTCTCTATTGGCTGTTGAAACAGGTGACATTTCTTACGTTCTAAAACCAGCCTCTGGAGACTCCACCAGCTGAGTCGCAGCGAAACCATCAGCAGGTTTGAGTCGAGCTGAGGTGGGCCGGTTCAGACCGCTGAAACTTTTCACTGTGACGTTCTAAAACGGTTTTGTCTGGTCGTGAATCTTTGGTCTGAACTGGGCTTTATTTTGACTTGTACGTGTCTAGCCATCACACAGGGCTTTGATCATATATTATTCAGAGCCTGATATGTTGAACATTTCATTGCTGAAAACACGGAGAAAATTGATTTATTTTGAAGCTGATGACAACAAAATAAAGAAATTTGAACCTATCAAATGTTGAGATTTTTCCTTTTTTTTCTCATTTTCCATTGCACAGATTTAGTACCGAATTATTCTGAATATGACAATATTTTACATTTTATACGGGTCATGTAAACAGCATATTCCGGTTGGATATTCAGAATAAGGCCTTTTTCTGAATATAGCTATATGACTTAAACTCATCCTAAGAGTGAGGTGAAGTGAAAGATGTTCAGTCAGGCGGGGATTTTACTTACTCCAGTACTGTACTTCAGTCAAAATGTTGAGGTACTTGTACTTTACTTGAGTCTTTTCTTTTCATGCCACTTTCTACTTCTACGCCGCTACATTTCAGAGAGAAATATTGTACTTTTTACTCCACTACATTCATCTGACAGCTTTAGTTACTAGTTACTTTACACATTAAGATTTCTGCACACACACACACACACACACAGACACACACACATATGTCTGTGTGTATAAATCGTAGACTATAATATTAATGGACAGAGCATGTGTGACATCACCCATTGGTTTGTGGAGATCTGCTATGAGTCGTCGAGTTTGCGCAGCAAAACCTGGTTGTGATGATTTTAGACGAGAGGGAGGAGCCACGTTACGTTACACACTTTCACTGGCAATTACATCATAGCCACGCACTAAAACACCCCCCTGCTTTATCGCCAATTTTAAAATCAACGAGACCATAATTCAAAAAATGAACATTGCAAGCACTACTCGCAATTTTGACCAATCACCGCAACTTTTCCCCAAATTTGACCAATAACCTGAAGATTCCCGTGACTTCAACCAATCACAGCAGTCCCACGTGCACTCTGAGAGCCAATGACCAAGCGGGAGTGAGAATGGGTTGATCATTTCCTTGTTTGTGATATGAATATGTGTGTGTGACTTGAACATCTCACATTTACCAACAAAACGTACAGCGAAAGACCGTGCAAAACATTTCAGACCGTCCTGCCAACCTGTGTACATTTTAACATTAATGTAGACTGTAACGATTTAAAAGTCACTGAAGTTGCTGCCGTTTCAATTCTGGCTGTCGGCTCTCTGCAGCGGGTGGGGCTGCTGCTCTGTTCGCCCCGCGACTGACGCGCACACACACACACACACACACACACACACACACACACACACACACACAGACAAACAACACACACACAAGCAACACACACAGTGGATGCAGGAAAAACCGGAGATGAGACGACACGATGACCTAAATTGAGGACAGCTACGCTCGTTATTGTAAGTGCAATGATAAGTTAAAGTCCAATAAGTACTTTATCAAACCATATGAATGTGTGTCCCAGGTCAGGATAGGAAATTAACTAACAATATAAAGATCAACAAGCCACTGACACATATGTTCAAATTTGATTAAATCAATAAATTATTATTTTTTTCTCTTAAATCCACTAGCCATTTTCATATTATACCAACATTTGCAGCATCCTGAGCCTTTTTGGTAAGGTTACTAGGAAAACTCAGCCCAGAGTAATGAATTAATAGTAATAATTATTATTCTCCCCAAAACAAGATCTATACTAAAAAAAAAAAAAATCACAACTTTTTTTGCAACTTTCACTATCTCCCGCAACTTCATTGCAACAAACATACAAAAGAAATGGCAACTTTTATCGCAACTTTTTACAAAAGCTCCCGCAAAAATCAATCATTTTTGGCCTCAACAATCTCAAAAAAGGGCTGCGAAATCCTGGAGGGACTGATTAATACTACGTCAGGAGCTGCTGTTCTGCCTGGTGCGTTCCATACAGACGCTGAAGGAGGATTATTGGTAAATGAGAATGTAAGAACCACTTAAGGGATTCAACAATAATAAAGGAAAATTGAAATGCTTAAAACATTTTTAATTAAATGTTATTTAATGTTATTTATTTCCATATAGGTTTTTGTAAAAGCCACAGGGAGCCACTGGAGGGCAGCAGCTGCCCACCCTTTGACTAAGTAAATGTACACACAAAGGTTCAGCAACAGTAAAAGTAACTGCATCGTCCTTTAACGGAATAGTTTACTTAAAAGGTAGTAACTACCTCTTAATTAACCATTCAACAATTAACCTTGTCCTCCTTTTTAACCCCTGAGAGTCATTATTAAACATCTGAGTGTAACAACAGATCTGCAGTCCTGCCCTCAGAGACTGAATGTGAACACATGCAGCCAGTCCCGCGTAACTCAACCCCAGAAGTTTGCCAGAACAGATCCATCATCATTTACGCCCTGCTGAGCGCTGTTTGTCTCCGCAGCTCCCCGCCTGCTAAAGGTCAGAGCATAAGAGACTGTTTAGTGGCCCTGAGCTGCGTATGAAAGGCCGGCCTTGACGGCGTCGGCAGCAGCAGCAGCAGAGCGAGAGGCTGAGAGGAAATGAGCGTGAAATGAATGTCACATTGAAATCAAAAGGCAGGGGAAGATAAATGACAGAGGTGGTTGGAAATCACCTGGACCGGGGGGGGGAGGGAGACACAGAGAGGGCGATGGATGGATGTATGGAGGGAGGAGTAATTATTAGTGATTGAGCAGCTTCCCCCCTCGTGTGTTTCATTAGGAGCGGGCTGTTTCGCACACAGTCTCTTCTCTGTTGGGCCGCGCCAGAGGCCGGCAACTCCGGTTTATTTGTCCATCTGAAATCTTAACAGTTAATACCTGTATATTTCCAGCATAATATTGTCTCTGGCAGAGATTGCCAGAAAACGTATCCCCGTGAAAATAAACGGCTATTCGCATGCCAGGTAACACAAGGGCCATGTGCTGAAAAGGGAGGGGGCAGATCATAGGGAGAGGGAGGGAGGGAGGTCAGACAGGTGAGGTAGAGAAGAAGGAGTAAGGCCACGTTCAAACAGCCTGTGTCGGCCGTCAGACGGTGCGGCATAAAAAGCAGGCCTTTCCATTCATTTTGAATGTTGGTAGTGCGTTTAGGCTGCAGCAGGGGTTCACCGCGGAGACGCAAAGAAACGCACCGGGCCTGCGGCGAGTCAACTTTTGGAGAAACGCAACCCTGTGTCACGCTGCGGTGGCCAATCATGTAAGTGTGGATCAGACTTGTCAGAGTGTTTTGAGGCGGTGTGAGAGTCCCGTATCAGACTGATCTCAATAAATGGCGTATGTATGACACGCTAATTCGTATGCCATTTTAGCATTTTATCAAGACGCATAATTGCTTTTTAGCGTGTTTAGCAACGCCGTTTGGCCTCCATTGACTTACATTACCTTGCGATTGCGTGTCAATTTACACCGTAGCGAGTAGTATGAAAGCCCGAAAAGCCGCATAGGGAGGTTGGTCGGGGTGGAGGATGGGTCAAACACAGGACTTTCACCCAGGAGACCGGGGATCGTGTCCCGCATGTCACGTCTTCCTAAACCCAACCGTCCCGTTCTTTTCCTAAACCCAACCCGACATACACGCGGATAGCTCAAAATGCGTACAGATAACAGTGGCGTGGCGTGTATGTTTACGCAAAGTCATGATGTCACATTGCCCGTACAGTAAACAGGAAACATCACTGCCTCTATCTCTACCACAAGAACGTTTTAAAACACCAAACACGAGCTCTGAACTGCCCGGGAGTTTGGGGAACAGCTGACTGTTTCCTCAGTCCCTCCGTCTGTTTTCTTTCTCCGGGAAATTAAGCTGCCTTTAAGTGCACTCGGAAACGTCCAGAGCCATAAACGAGCTGACGGAAGTCTACTTGTGCTACATTTGGGGGGTTAAAGAACACAACTGGACGTCACACAAATGGCCCGTTTCAGTGACACTCCCACTGCCGACCGAACAACCCGCCGAGAATCAATGGATCACTTTCTTAGGTCTGAATGCAGCCGATGGGTAAAAAAAGACAGCGGGAGAAGAACAGAAGCAGTTTGAGAGAGATGTGAAAGGTGAGATATGAAAGGTGAGTATTAAAAACAAAAACAAAACAAAAAACACTGACACTATTAATCCTGACACAAGTTTCCCATGTTTTTGTGTCTAAGTGACGCACAGGAACAATAATCTTTGAGGTTACAAAAAACAACGGAAATGACCCTTTAAAACTGCAGTTTTAAAGGGAATGCTACTAGAGTTATTAATCAAAAGCCTTGAAAGAAAATGAAGAAGTAAATAGTACGTGGACAGATACCGCTATGCTTGATCTGAGTCGAGAAATTTAGCAAACAACAACAATTGCTGGAAAGTATTTGGCTGGGGATGAGAGAGAGAGAGGGACAGAGAGAGAGAGAGAGAGAACGAAAGAGAGAGAGCGACAGAGAGAGAGAGAGGGACAGAGAGAGAGAGAGAGAGAGAGAACGAAAGAGAGAGAGAGAGGGACAGAGAGAGAGAGAGAGAAAGAAAGAAAGAAAGAGAGAGAGAACGAAAGAGAGAGAGAGAAAGAGAGAGAGAGAGAGAGAGAGAGAGAGAGAAAGAAAGAGAGAAAGAGAAAGAAAGAGAGAGAGAGAGAGAGAGAGAGAGAACGAAAGAGAAAGAGAGAGAGAGAGAGATGAGATGGATGTAGCGCTTTGTCAACACCAGGAGCTATATTTATTATTATAGTTATATTATATATATATATATATATATATATATATATATATATATATATATATATATATATAGAGTTATATTTCTGAACTTCTGGGGGTCTTTTTTCTCCGGAAATTCACAGCCAGACTGTCATGGCGGCTCGTTCAGAATACGATCTCATATTGGACTAAAATAGTTCACCAAAACGTGTTTCTGAAAACATTTTAAGAGAGAAATAGGCCGTGCAGTTGCTGAATCTGTCTTCATTTCAGATCAACAAAGGTCAGTTTAGAAGATTTTCGTCAGATTTTGAGAGGCTCATCCGCTCACCATTTCCCGACTGCCCTGTCTCTGACTGAGCATGTCGGGTCGGACAAAATGAAGGCTGACGGCTCCTCCGACGGACGACGGCACCGAACACACCGAACTGGCCGATAACGGCCGATAATCGGGTTGGTGTGTCAGGGCCCTTACAGGGAGGTGTGTTCAGGTGCATTCTGGGAGTATTGCTATCTTGAGGCAGCGGGAAGTGATTGCACCATTGACCAACAAAAACCTGGTCTAAAGTCAATAACGCAGCATTTCATTGTTATTTTAACAGAGCATTAGTAAAATGCTCCTAGGCTCACACACACAGGGACACACAGCAGCACACACACATGCAAAAGATTACAAATAAAAATATTACGGTGCAAATCCTCCATCATAATAGCAATGCTCCAAGGTCCAAACGCGCCTGGCTTTTAAAGGGAATGGGAGATGATCTCTGATTGGTTTATTGCATGTTACACCCCAAACACACCCATGAATCAATTAGGACACAAAGTACGACCCTTTGGAACCATGCGCACGGACCCTTTTTTTCCGCCGTCAAACTAACAAAAGTGGGTTTGGACACGCCCTAAAAGGCACCTGCGCCAGGCGCTTCACGCCGTGCGCTTAGATTGTTAAAATAGGGCCCCAAATATGTTTTGCAGCTCTAGACAGATCTATTTAATTTTTTCGGGGCTAAAAATGGCTCTTTTGATAGTAAAAGTTGCTGGCCCCTACCATATAGACTATAACAAAAATGGACGTAGCATCAGTGTCATCATCCATTGGCCTCGAGTCAACATCAGACAGAAAGACAGCTTGGGATCGGCCTTTTCATCTACAAGAATCACAAGAAAACGAATGTTATTTCCTGAACTGTCGAACTACTCCTTTAAAATGACAACCTCAGCACTCTTTGCCCTCCCGTATCCCCTGTGAAAACACAGAAACACCTGCACACACGCTGCGATTCCTCATCATCATGTTACATAGCTCCGCCTGCCTGCAGCCGTTTCCACATCCACACATTTCCACCGTGCGTCAAAGGAAAGGGGGGGCTGTGGAAGCTGATAGGCTACAATCATCACCCCCATCATCATCATCACACACACACACACACACACACACACACACACACACACACACTTTATCAGGCGCCAGAGTGGGTTTTTCTTCTCCCCTGGGCTGGCAGGCTTCAGGGAGGAGAGAGAGCTAAAAGTCAACATTTTCCAGGGTGAAGCTGAATGACGGAGCTGCAGCCGCTCAAACCACAGGCACGTTAAGCAAACACCTGTGGCTCAGGTAGAAAAGCAAAAGGCCTCTGTGGCCGAGAGAAGGAGCTCTTTCTCTCGGGGATCAAGCCCCTCAGCGCACGGCCACTTGACACTGCGGCAGCTCGAGAGTCAGAGCTGTAATTTCTCATTTCTTTCAACCCTCTGATGTCTAAACAACAACTCCAACAACAAAGTGGAACAGTCAACAGAAACGTATGGCGTTTATGGCAGGGCATTCATGGTCTTAGAAGTAGGGCTGGGTAGCGTTCAAAACTTTGATACCGTGACTTCAATACCGGTTCCTAAGCGATACTTTTATATAGAAATATATAAACTTTATCACTATTTAGGGCCCTATCTTGCACCCGGCGCAGCCCAGCGCAGCGCAAAGCCCGACGCAAGTGTCTTTGCTAGTTTAAGATCGACCCAGTTGTCAGTTTCCCGTCCAGCGCCCACGTCGTTTAAATAGCAAATGCACCTGCGCCCATTTGTGCGCCCATGGGAGTGCTGGTCTTACAGGGAGGTGTGTTCAGGTGCATTCTGGGCGTGTTGGTCTTACAGGGAGGTGTGTTCAGGTGCATTCTGGGTGTATTGCTATCTTGAGGCAAAAAAACCTGGTCTAAAGTCAATAGTGCAGCATTTCATTGTAATTTTAATATATTTAATATTACCTGGCTTTTAAAGGGAATGGGAGATGATCTCTGATTGGTTGATTGCATGTTACGCCCAAAACACACCTCTGATTAATGAAGACACTAAGTACAACCCTTTAGAACCATGCGCCCGGCGCACGGACCCTTTTTTTCCGCCGTCAAACTAGCAGAAGTGGATTTGGACACGCCCTAAACACACCTGCGCCAGGCGCTTCACGCCGTGCCCTTAGATTGTTAAAATAGGGCCCTAGATGTTCAAAGACACGTTCACTGGCTTTGACTTCTATTTAAATGCATTTTGATTATCCTTGTAGTTTAGTGGCTTTGAATGACGACCAAAAACGCTTCTCTTTTACTGTTCAATATGCCGCAGTTTTACCAACAAGAAAGTGAACAAACTTCAAGTCAAGTCAAGTTACTTTATTTGTCCCCCAGTGGGGCAATTTGTTATACAGCAGATAGTATATAAACATACACAATCAAACACACAGTGCAGAGATTGCCTAATGCAGGCAGTTTAAAAACATAAATAATAAAACAAGTTATCTATGGTTCTTTATAGAATTAAAAAGTAGAATGGCTGCAGGTACAAAAGAGTGTTTGTATCTATTTGTTCTGAGTTTTGGGAGTATAAAGCGTAATACAGATGGCAACATCTGAAGTTCAGCCCGTAGGGGATGAGTACTATCTGACAGGATAGATTCAACCCTTTTTAGCATCCGCTTCTGATAAAGCTCCTCCAGGCCTTTTTGCCTAGAGCCTGTGATACAGCTGCTCACCTTAATTAACCTGGAGAGGGAGTTTTTTTGTTTTACCGTAATGGACCCATACCAACAGGTTAAGGAGAAGGTGACAACTGACTCAACAAAGGACCTATAGAAGAGGGTCAACAGGGTCTGGTCCACATTAAACTTGGCCAGCTTTCTAAGGCAATACAGGCGCTGCTGGCCTTTCTTGTAAAGCAAACTAGTATTTGGCTCAAAACACAACTTGTCATCAATAATGGATCCTAACTCTTTAACAACCTCTATTTCCTGGCCATTTATACTAGTTTTTACAGTGTCAGTGACATTTTGCCTAAAGTCAATACACATGTCCTTTGTCTTTGTCTCCAAACTTAAGCATGACCAACAATTTTTGCATCTAGCGTCTCACATTCATGTCATCACACAAGCTAGCGAGAGTATACAACAGACACTTCATTCTGGTGAATTTTTCTGCAACCATGTGGACAGACACAAGGTTTCTCTTTGCTTGCCAATGACATTGAATGGAGAAAGCCAACCACTTATCTGTCAAGGTTTGTGTAACAGCTGGTGTCGACCCAAAATGCAGATGGGAGACGAGGAGGCAGCAGGCAGATTTTGAAGGTTTAATAAATCAAAACAGCTACAAACAAAAAGTGTCCTAGAGCAGACAGATAAAAACTGGCAACTGAGATCCAAACACTGAAAAGCAAAAAACTACGCGGGGAATGACAAATGTGGCAACGACAATCGGACAACAGACAAAGAACGCCCAGAGACTGAATACACAAGGTAACGAGGGACAGGTGACATGAGGGCTGATGGACAGGTGAGACACATCAGGGCGGGGCAGACAATCACAGAGGCGGGAAAAACACACAAGGCAGGAAGTTAAACAAGACACGAGCTCCTTCTTATGGCGCTTAAATTGCCTCCTCGATTCCTCCACTTGCCTCCCTTCCTCACGTCCTAGTCCCTCCCACCGAGAAGGCACGGGAGAGACGCGAGGAAACCATGGGAGGAGAGAGGAACCGAGGAAATGTGTTTTAGAGGGATGAGACGTCCTTTCCTCTGAAGCGTCACGTGAATTTGTCAGCTGTTTGGGCGGAGTTAACAACTCCTTCAGCTGCTACGGCTTCCAGGAAGGCTGCTCTCGTGTATCCTCGCCTATAGCTCCTCCATGATCAGTCCTCGATGCTCCCTCCTCGGTCCTCGTTGATCCCTCCTAAAATTTCCTTCGGGATGAATAAAGTATCTATCTATCTATCTATCAATCTATCTATCTATCTAATCAATCTATCGATCTAATCTATCTATGCTCGCTTCTCGCGGCAGAAATAAGAGCTTTCACGGCCTTCACTGAGGAGGGACGGAACAACTTCCGGTTCAGCCGAGGATACAAAATTAAACAGGGAACTGACATGACAGGGCTGATACGACAACAAGGACTAATAACACAGAGGCCACAGAGACACACGAGGGACACACAAGCACAGTAAACTCAGAAACTGTCACACGGTCCAAAGTTAGATGAAACTACAAGCCTACTGGCCATAGAGCAGGACAGTGACATCATCATGTATGTCAATACTTTTTATTCATCATTATAATGAGATATTTGGGGGGGGGGCAGGTTGCCCTGGACAGTTTGGATTATTTGGCAATGTTTGTTTATACTTCATTTGCATATTTTCACATATAAAGTTTCAAAGTTTTTGAACAATTCAGCATCGTGCGTCAAAAATACATGAATAAGGCATTCATTGATTATTACAAGCTTACATAATGACATGAAATAAATAAACCTAATACTTAAATACACAGTGAGAAAGTAAAAAAAATAGCCTACAACTCAAAATGTTACAAATGCTATGAAATTGAATAAAACAACCAAAATTCAATGAAAGTAATCATTAATTTTACCTGCAAAGAATGTTGTATGGGTTGCATACAAGTACATGTATGCATCCAAGTTATTTTGGGGCATTTTAGTTGAAAGAAACCCATATTTCCGATATAACAAACTTTGAAAACGGGTCAAATTTGACCCGAGGACAACACAAGGGAAGGGTTTGGCAACGTCCACGGGCGAACAAACATCCTGTGACACATGACAACAACACAGACGTGTCCGTGGAAACACGTCCATCACAAAGTAGACACTGTAACGGCCAACACGTTGCTCCAGAACAACAACTAGAGACGCTGACGTGGATGCGGTCGGTGTGATTGAACGTTTGTGTCTTCCTCTGTGTTTTAACCCCCCCCCCCCCAACTCTTTTTTTCCAGGCACTGCCTGAGAAAAAGTCACCGTGTTCCACACGCTCGCTGCGAGGGTCACCACCAAAGGTTTACAGTTCACCGAGCGTATCCAAAACTGGTCACAGTTTCCACGCCCGAGCCGCAGTCTCACAAGTCGCTGCTCTCTTTTCTGCTTCTCTCTGCCGTGTCAGAGGAGCCTTGGCCCCTGAACTGGAGTTAACTCACACACACACACACACACACACACACACACACACACCCAGACCCACACACACAAACACACACAAACACACACACACACACATAGAGTAACACACACACACACACACACACACAAACAGACCCACACACAGACCCACACACACACACACACACACACACACACACACACACACACACACACACACACACACACACACAGTGTAACACACAGACACACACACACACACACACACACACACACACACAGACACACACACACACACACACACACACACACACACACACACACAAACAGACCCACACACAGACCCATACACACACACACACACACACACACACACACACACACACACACACACAGAGTAACACACACATACACACACACAAACAGCCCCCCCACACACACACACACACACACACACACACACACAAACAGCCCCCCCACACGCCTCCTTCTCCTCTTTCTCCCTCGCCCCTGGGGAGCGTTTTTAGCCGAGCGATGAAGAAACTAATAAACAGACTCTGGCAGTGATCCGTGTCACATTGTTTGGCCCACCTGCAACCTGTAAACTCCTCACTGTGGACTGGATGTTCTCAGTCTGTTCCACCACGAAGCCCTGGCTGATATTAGCCTAAAGGGGGCACTGGAAGAGCATCTGGTCCGAGCGGCGTGCAGTAAATACAGCAGCACGCTCGCTCGCTGGCTCTGGGTTCAGTTTCAAGTCAATTACTGAGTCCCAGAAAAAAACCACAAGACGGGGAGCAGAACTTCGGTCAGGGAGCGGGGCAGATCGGGGCACAATGAAGGGTTTTAAGAGCGCTGGAGTGAAAAGAAAATGGAGTCGTTTCCAAGAAGTGGGGTGCTCGGTTCATGTTAAATAACTGGAGAGAAAAAAACTCTCATGACAACAGAAATGAAAAGCAGTCAAAACATCATGTGCACGTTGCTCAGAGAGAACCAACGGACAGCACAAGCCAGGGCCACAAAAAAATGTTTAATGCCAAAAATGACATCAAATATGTCCGTGTGTGCGTGCGTGTGTGTGTGTGTGTGTGTGTACATGTGCGTGTGTGTGTCTGTCCCGAAGACCGAGGAGGGAGCATCGAGGACTGATCATGGAGGAGCTATAGGCGAGGATACAGAGAGCAGCCTTCCTGGAAGCCGTAGCAGCTGAAGGAGGGGCTAACTCCGCCCAAACAGCTGACAAATTCACGCAACGCTTCAGAGGAAAGGACGTCTCATCCCTCTAAAACACATTTCCTCGGTTCCTCTCTCCCGTGTCTCCTCGGTGGGAGGGACTAAGACGGGAGGAAGGGAGGCAAGTGGAGGAATCGAGGAGGCAATTTAAGCGACACGAGAAAGAGCCCAAGTCTGTCACTCACTAGAAATTTCCCAGAGAGCTCTGTTCAGCGTGCCCAAGGTGACCAGTTCAGCCGAGGCAACGGTTGCGTCTGTGATAGAAAGACATTTTAACAGCATGTTGTTAGGTCTGAATGATGTACAGAACCCAAATTCAGACAGAACGCAAAGCCAGGAGTCTGAATTAACAGGTTTATTCAAAGTACTCAAGTATCAAGTCCAGATTTCTGGGGGGGGGGCAAGTCCAAGTTTCCAGGGTGGAGAACAGGTACGGTGGACTCCGGGAAAGAGCGGGTCTGGCAGACAGTTAGGCCGGCTAGTGGTGGGGTCCAGTGATGGTGGTTCTGGAGTCAGGATCCAATGGCAGCTGAAGAACAAGAGAAGGGATCAGGACAGGCAAACATACAATAGAGTAAACAGATAGCAAAAGCTGGTCAGGAGCGAGACTATCTCTGACCGTCTAGACTATGATCTGACACAGAGTGTGTGTTCATGAAGCAGAGGTTGATCATGGTAGATGAGAGACAGCTGGAACCCTGACTCCCGCACACCAGACTCCACTCCTGCAATTCGGACAGACAGAGGGAGGGAGAGAGGAGAAGCTACCTAGGAGTAGAGCTTAGATCGGGCCCAAAAAAATCGAGCCCGACCCTTCCCGAGCCCGTGCACGTTGCGTCCGAGCCCGGCCCAATCCGACACATTAACTGTAATTATGAGCCAGAGCCCGATTTATTCCGAGTTGTTTGAACTACAGAAATCTATTTAGAATTATCTTAATGAATAAAGGTAATGCAACAAGGACGAAGCATTTGTTTATTCAGAATGGAATGGATCGCAAATGGATCCCAATGAAGAAACGTAAAAAAAAAAAACTCGACCCTAGCTCCCTCAGACGAATAGTGAGGGTAACAGATCAAGGCAGCAACATAATCAAAGCCCTGGAACCATATAGGAGACTTTCTTGTCTCCATCACCTAATTAACACTGTCCTTCACCACGGTCTGCATGCTGACGCACTGGCCGTGAACAGTGCTGCAGATGGGGGAGACATGATGTAGCCCGGTTTACCTCCCACTCAAGTAAGTGCAGGACATCCACCCAGAGCTACGGGAGAAGCTGGAGAGGCAGAGGTTGCTCCCCACCAAATAAGGCTAATAAAGTAATTATTAAAAAAACAGAAATGCTTGATCAAGGGACCGGCCCGGCCCAAGGATAGCGGCGGAAAATATCGGCCCTGTCACCGAGGGCGAGTGCCAGTGTGACACGCCCCTGCAACACTCATGCAATAAGAAGCTACTCTGTTTTTGTCTGTCTTTATCAGTTGCATGTTTTCACACAAAGGGAGCTTGACAATCAGTCCTTACCACAGCGGCCCGGGTTCAAGTCTGACCTACGACCCTTTGTGTGTGTATTTCAGGCCTGTGTGTAATGTGTGTGCAACTGTACTAACAGAGGGGAAAATTGTGAATTTCCCACGCGGGATAAATTAAGGCATGTCTTGTTTCTTCTTCTTTGCTGCATGTCATCCCCCCTTTCTCGCCCACTGTCTTCGGGATAAAACGTTTTCAAATACGCTAACCTTCATAACTGCAGCTTAAATAAATCAAACTGCAAATATCAGAAACATATAAATGGATTCAAACACATTCACACCCGTTCAACAAACCTATTTTTGTAACTTTAATTACAGTGGAACTATAATATTAGTGGACAATGTGACTAATATTTCCAATTTCATAATAAAAGACCGGTATCATCCCACCGACACATCTGTCCAGCCAAACCATGAATATTCTATATTTCCTGCCATCTAAACAAACTTTTTGGTGTGATGTTCTATAAACACAGTAGCAGGTTTCCACCAGCGACAACAGGACGTGTCTCCAAGCACTGGCTCACCGTCGTGGAAGCAGGCTGACTGCTAACAAATTGACTCTTTATTTTATTGGTCTAACCTCACGGCAGACGCTGTCTCGCTGTGCGGTTTTAGCAGCGTCACTCACCCCTGTCTGTCTAAATATCAGCAGCGCAGCCTCCACACCCTCACTGAGCTATTATTGCCGTTGCATGGCAAAGCCCGGGGGCGGACAGGAGAGCGCACGTTCAAACAAAGGCTGCAGAGAATCCGGATGTTAACCATTTATTGCACAGAACTTACTCAGGATCATCTAATCCCCGTGTCAAACTCAAGGCCCGTGGGCCAAATCCGGCCCCTTGCAGACTTTGATCTGACCTGAACATCAATTTAGGTTCCCAAATAAATTTTGGCCCACCTACTTTTTGTGGCTTTTTCTGAAGTTTTTGTAACTTTTCCCAACTTTGTTTTCCAACGTTTTTTAAGCTGTTTGTCTGGCTTTTCTTCAACCTTTTTTGGCGTTTATTTAAATGATGGCTAAGGAACTTTTTGGCTGAATTTTTTAGGGCTTAATGTGTCGACCAAACTGTAAGCGAGAAAGCTATATGAGACATGCAAATATACCGTCAAAGATTTCTGACTTTTCTCTTAAATAAAAGCATGTCTATAAACTTTACATCTGTCTCTTGATGTGCTTCTTATTTTCCAGTGTGGCCCTTAGTGAGGTTAAGTTTGACACCCATGATCTAATCAGACCAAATGAATACTTATATTCAAATAGAGTCAGAAATATGAAGCTTCGATGAAGGATGAGAGCACAGGGTTAGTCACAGATTGAAGTTTAGTTACACCAGTGGTTCTCAAACTTTTTCGGTCATTCCCCACTTTGGACAAGGGGGAATTTTCAAGCCCCACCTGCCCCCATCGCCCCAACACAATGCTAATGAAATACGCAACGAGCTTAAAATGTTCCAATTTATTGAAGTAACAAGTAGTATCAGTATAGTAACAAGTTGTATCTAATTAAAAACTAACCATCTACATCAAATAACAGCAAGTTCAAAAATAAAGAAAATAAAAGTGCAGCTGTGTCAAAATTTGTATCAAGTTCAAAAATAGAAAAGAAATAAAAGTGCCACTTTGCAATCTGTTAAAAAAAGAAAAGAAGAGAAATCCATTTGGCAATACAGGTCTATTTATCCCTGCATTAGTGGCTGCAATGAGCCTGTTTTGCATTGTACAATTTCTTAAAGCGGGGTTGCAGGCTTGATACTGCCACTCTCAAGTCATGCTCAATGTTCAGCTGAGATCTGTACTTTGTTTTCAGTGAAGCAACAGCTGAAAAGCCCATCTCGCAGAGATATGATGTGGCAAAGGGAAGAAGAATGCACACAGCTCTCTCCCCGATGAGTGGATACTCCCTCTCCACTCCAAACCAGAATTCACTAAGAGTCTGAGCTTTAAACCTGAGCCTCAGGTGCCTCCTCAGCAGACCTAAAATCAGCAGGTGCTGCAGACAGAATATAAATAAATAGGCTTACTTTATTTGTCATTGCATAATAAACACAAAGAAATCTGTTTGACAACAATCCATTCCAGTTAGTAAGTAGCATACAACATAAATAAAATGCATGTATAATATATGAGTATAATATTCAATAAAATGTCAAAATACCAACCTGCTGCATTGAATGGATCCATAACCCAGGCATACTGAGCACTGCTGTTCGGGAAGTATTTTTGAAACAATCCTCTCAGGGAAGAGATGTGCTGCTTAATGCATGGGATCACTGTGGTGGCTCTAGAATCAGTGGTTTCAGCAACTTCACTCAGGTTCTCAAAGACATCTATGTTTTGCCGATCGAGGTGCCTGCCCCATACCTCAAGCTTTCGGGTGAATGCAGTGATCTTGTCTGCCAGGTGAGGTAGGTGCTTGTCTTTGCCTTGAAGCTGAAGATTTAATTCATTCAGCTTGCCAAACACATCGCTGAGGTAGGCCAGTTTAAACAGAAATTGTTCATCACTGAACTTGCTTGCAGCCTCGTACATGCGCTCCTCCTCCAAGAACATCCGAATCTCTGCCCTGAGCTCAAAGACGCGCGACAGCACTTTGCCCCGGGAGAGCCACCTTGCTTCACTGTGAAACAGCACAGATGTGTGATCAGCTCCCATTTCCTCACAAAGTGCGGAGAACAGTCGCGCTTTCAGGGGTCGGGTTTTGATCAAATTTACCACGCTCACAACTTCTGTCAAAACCTCATTTAGTTCAGGGCTGAGCTGCCTTGACGCGAGCGCTTCCCTGTGAATGACACAGTGCGTCCAGTGCGCATCTGGCGCAACCCTCTTTATTAGTGCCTGCAGCCTGTTTCTTGACCCTGCCATGGTCTGTGCGCCATCAGAGCAAAAGCCCACACAGTTTTCCCATTTAAGGCCGTGTTCTTTGAGGTAACTGTCCGTGATCTTAGACAGCTCATCAGCTGTGGCTCTATTTTTTATGTATTTGCAAAACAGCAAATCCTCGCACAGTGACTCGCCATTCACAAAGCGGACGTACGAGATGAACAAGCAGTCTTTATTGCTGTCAGTAGCTTCGTCCAATTGTAATGCACGACTGTCTTTTAATTTTTCTATGAGTTGTTCCTCAAGATCACTTGAAATGTTGCATATACGTCTCGCAACTGTCGTTTGACAGGGGGACAGCTTTTAATTTTGCTGCGCTTGTCTCGTCAAGCATAATTGAATGTCTAGAGCAGCGGGGAGAATGAGCTGCTCTGCAATTGTGTGTGTTTTTTTGCATTGTGCAATTCTGTATGCCACTCTATATGAAGTTCATGACCGAAAGAACAAGATCCAGGGTACAAGCAGCCGAAATGGGTTTCCTCAGGAGGGTGGCTGGTGTCTCCCTTAGAGATAGGGTGAGAAGCTCAGTCATCCGTGAGGAGCTCGGAGTAGAGCCGCTGCTCCTTTGCGTTGAAAGGAGCCAGTTGAGGTGGTTTGGGCATCTAGTAAGGATGCCCCCTGGGCGCCTCCTTAGGGAGGTGTTCCAGGCACGTCCAGCTGGGAGGAGGCCTCGGGGAAGACCCAGGACTAGGTGGAGGGATTATATCTCCAACCTGGCCTGGGAACGCCTCGGGATCCCCCAGTCAGAGCTGGTTAATGTGGCTCGGGAAAGGGAAGTGTGGGGTCCCCTGCTGGAGCTGCTACCCCCCCACGACCCGACACCGGATAAGCGGATGAAGATGGATGGATGGACTCTATATGAAGCCATCTGTGCTTTACTGTTTACTGATGCAGCTTTTACCATGCAAGTCTCCTGTTGACGGTATTCTGCCAGTTTTCTTTGAAAGAAATCAAGTAGCTTATTGACGTGACTGGGGTGTGTGGTCTCTAGGTGTCTTTTTAATTTGTTGGGTCTCATACTGTCTGCTGCTAGCAGTCTCCTCTGCACCCACCACCGCTGCCGTGAATCCAAGAGCAAGATACCCTTCATCATATTTTCTTTTCGGTTGGCTTTTTGGTTGATTAGGCCCGTCTGGTTTGTCTCTCTCTGCTGGCGCTGGCTCCACAACTTTTGAGGTCCGTCACAAATTTATCCATGTTGTGTTATTGCCCACACTAGCCTGCTCGGCGCAAAACATAGACATATACACATATATCTATGGGCGCGAAAATGTGTTCCGCTACAATTAATATGCCAACATCACGTCAATCATTATTTTGGCACTAAATTTATCTGTCTATTACAGTTTTTTCCAATTGCTAGTTGCAATTTTGCAAACTAGGATGGTTTTATCAAAATACTTAACACAATTCACAAAACACACACCCAAACTCCAAAATATACCTCATATATCCTGCAAAATGAAGCACTGCAACCAAAACTACATACAGCATCATCAAAATCAAACTTTTGCACCAAATGGCATACACTTCATTCATATTACCAGATTTGTATCTAACTAACTACACACTGTTGGGCATAATGAAAAGCACTTTCATCTTTAGTATGCTTTGCCATAATACTAAAATAGTTCAAATTGTAGAAAAATCTTCACATTGTTCATATGCACAGAAATACGTATTTGCATATACACACACATGCTGTTGAAACATTTCATTTATTTTTTATTTTCCACCAAACAAGTCAGTGCACCATATGCACAGCAGATATATTTACATTGGACTAAACAAAAATATGCTCACAGAAAACAGTAAACTGAAAAAGAAAATTGCAGAAAACATGTGCAGAAACAATATATAGAAAAAAAGAGGCATCATAGTGCTTACATCCTGATTGAAGTGGTAACAATGAACCATTGAGGTGATTGGCCAGGTGGCACATATATTGGCCAATCAGGTCATGTCGTGTCATTTTGAATGGCAGTGTTTTGAAATGGCAAACATGTGACTTGATGTCAGATTGTTGTGTCTTATGTAGGGCTGTCAGCATTAACGCGTTAATCGCGATGCGATTAATTTTTTTTAATCACATTAATCGCATTAATTGTATTAATCGCAGAAATTCAGAGAAATTAAAAGACATTAATCATTTGACAGCCCTATTTAGGAGTTACTACACACTATATTGACTCTAGTAAGGATAGGGATTTTTAGTTTTTTAGTTACTTGGAGGAATTGTGCAATAATGACAGATTCACACATTTTTCTTTTGTTTACAGTAAATAATTACAAATCTTAAAATCAAGTTCATAAAGTAACTTTCTTTGCATTCATTTGATTCCCAATCAAGATACACTGGTAAAAAATGCTTTCCTTCGTTAATATGTACTTAAAAACTGTTCTGAAATGCAAAATAATAGAATTTTAATCGTGATAAAATATGCGATTAATCGCGATTAACTATAGAACTTCAGCGATTAAAAAAAATTACTCGTTTGACAGCCCTAGTCTTATGCAGAGAACTGTGTTCAGTGCATTTAAAAGGTGACATTTTGAATTGCAAAATGTGTGTAAAGCACATCTCTGTGTGTCAGTTTAAATAATTATGCCATGCATGTTATTTTAGTGTGTTAGCAATTGGAAAAATCTGTAAAGGCTAAAATGCCCCCCCACCCAAAAATAAATTCTAATTCTGCAACAATGTTAGTAAAAAAACACACAACACAATACATTATGATTGCTGAAAAATCCATCCACCATTTCACAATGAAACTAACTTTTACATCATGTAGTATGAGAGGTCAGTGTAACGCTTAGCAGTTCAATTTTCTAAGCACAAACGGACATTTGGAAAAACAGAAAAATGGGTTAAAATATCCCATTTTTTATTTTTTTCCGCCTTGACAAATTAAAAAATTGGATCTTTAAACTGTTTTTCCAATTTTCTGTTTTTATTCAGAGGATCAGAAATTTTGAAAATTACAAAATTGCGTCTGAGCTCCAATTATTCAATACTGCAATGGTATTCTCTCCCTCGTTCCACCTAGCTACGCCCCGCCCCCCCACTCAAAACCATCAGTTGCACCTCTGACCCCAAAGTCTATCAGTTTTTAGTTTTTTCTGGTCCATATGCAGTTAATGACCTGCATATTCCACAAAGTAGAGGGAGAGAATGATGATGTTTGGAAACGTTCTAGTTTATTAGATCGGAACAACGATTGGTTCTTTTTTCCTTCTTTGGATCAAATCAGCTTCTACAAAGTGTTTGATGGTCGTCATGGCTCCACACACACATATCAAAATAATAAAACATAATCAATTTAAATAAAACAGTATTGGTAAAATAGAAAAAGGCTAAACGAACCAAAAGAATCAGAAACTAAGTGAAATAATTTAACATAACAAAAGCTAACTTTTAAACTAAATAAGAATAAAATGAAAACAATAAGTGAAAGAACATATCTTTATAATAATGAGACAGCAGGAGGACAGGTGCAGATTAAGAGGTTAAATTCAGAGACTTTTTTCCTTTAAAAAAAATAAACACCATCATGAATACAATAATCCTCTTTATCTCTAACTGCTCTGCTCCACTGTCACACACACCTTCACTGGTGATATCTTCAGTGGGACTTTACACCAAGTGTAAATGAATGGAAACATCTTCTCAGTGAAAGTGTGTGTGATGGTGTGTATCTGTGTGTCAGTATCAGCATCAGAGAACGACAGCTTTCCTCTGTTCCAGTCCAGAGTCACTCTGATCCTCTGTACCTTCTTCTGCACTACGAGATCAGTGCGTGGAGCTGATGATGACCGTGCTGAGTATTTACCTTTATGGAACAATATTCTCCATAATCCAGAAGATCTGCCTCCCTTCCTGTGGACAGACTCTGCTAACACACCCAGATCCCAGCTTGTACTGTCTCCAACCTCGACATCCCAGCTGCGAGTCCCTGAGTTAAAGCCCTCAGAGACCAGGACAGAGCGGTATATGTCAAACCTCTCTGGATTATCAGGAAGCTGCTGTGTCTTTCGTCTCACACTGGTCAGATCTTTAGACAGGATGAGTTTTGGATGAGCAGTGTTTGAGTCCAGAATCACAGGAGTGTAGGAGACCATGTCCTTCATCTTGTTCCAGATGTTGAAGCTCAGGTTGCCCAGGTGTTTGGCCTGGTCTATCAGAGCTCCTGAGAGCAGCTGTGGATCATCCAGCAGGGGGCGCTGCTGGACTCTTTCCACTGCAGCCTTGTAGTTGATCAGGAATGAGACGTCTTCAGCTCTCAGCTGCTCCTCTGTGGCTCTGACTGTGTCTGAAAGAGCTGCTATCTCTCTGCTCAGAGCCTCCATCTTCTCCTTCATCCTCTGACTCTTCTGCTCATATTCCTCCCTCAGTGCATCCAACCTGGCCTCCTCTTCCTCTTCTAGAAACCGGTGAAGCTTCTCAAACTGATCCTTAATGTGCCTATCTGTGCGTCGGGCCTGGACCTTTATGTGTTTTGCTGTCTGATCAAACTTCACTTTAACTTGTTCTAAACCCTTTAACTTCTCCTTTAAGGGCTCCAGAGTTTCCTGAAGCTCCTTCCTGTGTTGTCGTGTTACTTCATCGACGGGTCTGAATTTGTGGTCGATGTGTTTTTCTGAATCTCTGCAGACGACACACACTGGCTGCTGATGGTCCAGACAGAAGAGTTTGAGTTTCTCAGAGTGCAGACTGCAGAGAGCCTCTGAAGCTCTCTGATCTCTCTCCAGTAAGAAGGACTCACACAGGTTCTTCAACACCAGGTTACAAGGTGGATTTGCATTTGAAGATGTCGTCTTACAGACTGGACACTCTAGAGCTTGTTTCTGTCTCCACCAGCTCTGCAGACAGTCTTTACACAAGCTGTGGCTACATGTCAGAACAACAGGATTTCTAAAGACATCACGACAGACCGGACAGCAGAGATCCTCCTCTGATCTGGAAGCCATTTGGTCTCTGAGTGAAGATGAAAACACAGCAGACAGAAAGTACAGTCAGTAATGGCTCCCCTCCCTCCTCTACTAACTCCACTGAAATTTACTTTCACTTTGAGTCTTGTTTATAGTCAAACTCACCTTCAATGTGTGGAGTGTCAGCAGGTTGAAGCAGCAGTGTTGTAGTTTTCCACTTTTCTCTCCTGTAGCTGAACTCACTCAGAGGAAGTTGTTAGTTTGGTCTGAAGATGAAGCTGATTGTCTGTTTTTCTGTCTGTTTCGAGTGAGTCAGGTGAGGGTGGAGCTCTGTCAATGTTAAGTGTTGTTGGTTCACCTGTAACACAGAGGTGTGACTCATTTTAGATTGTTGTTTCATTGCTTTGAATCTGTAACAACCAGAAGTAATACCTAAATAGCCTCCCTATGATGTAATAGAGGAATAATTAACACTCAATGTGGACCAACGTCTCAGAAGATCTAGATCGCTCGGGAGAAATGGGTATCGGCAGCAAGAGTGAGACAAGACACAACTCAATGAATAGGTTTGAAGAGATAAGGAAATAAAACTTTAATTCTCTCTATTCTCTCATTCAACCAGTTTTCTTTTGTATTTTTTCTTAGAACGGTATTCTTCTCAAAACATCACAGGTGCAACAACATCATATGAATAATTACCATAAAACACCCTCTCACTTACAATAATTCTTTTGTTTTGTTTCCATTAAATCTAGTTAAGAATCCACTTGTCAATTGAGTACTTAGTTTGTTTACATATCCTTATTTAGATTCAAGATGTAATGCTACGCTAGCTCCATATTATTAGTCAGGCACTCATTAATTTTTTATTCATCTATATTAGGGTTTATAGATCCTATTTTATAGTGCCTCTAACTAAACAAGCGGATTCTCTGAATATTTTGATACTCTTTTCCTTCTATAACCCAAAATCAAATACCAATTAAAGCTGCAAGCAGCGATGGACGGGCTCTCGCGCGTCAGGATTACTGGCGGATGCCGCTCCTTGTGACCGTGCATTTGCGCGGCACTCAGACACTGCAAATCATCACCAATGAAAAGGGAACTCCCTGCTAAGTTCAACGATACCTCACACAAGACTCTACGTCATTAGCTGTGAAAAGGGGCGTGGCTAAGTTATAGGGGGCGGGTCAAACCATCACCAATTAAAAAGGAACTCTCTGCTGAGTTCAATGATACCTCACACAAGACCCTACCTTAAACAGTTCAAATGATATGAAAGGGGGCGTGTCCTGAGTACGTGGGCATGGTTAAGTATAGGGGGCGGCTCAGTATCACATGTCGACCACACATAAATTTCATGTAAATCGGATGTTTGTCATATAAGGCGCATTTCCTGTTGCCAGCGGGGGGCGCTATTACCACAAGTAAATATTGGCCTGTAGATGTCCTCAGGCCTGGACCCTTGTCAATCGTGAGAAATTTCAGGCAGATACGACAACGTAGGCTACACTCAAGTTACAACAATTTCTTTGTTCATCGCTAAACACTCAAAATGGCCGCCACGCCACGGCCACACCGTTTGACGAAAAGTTTTTCTTTTAATAACTTTTCATCTTTAATTCAATTCAATTCAATTTTATTTATAGTATCAAATCATAACAAGAGATATCTCGAGACACTTTACAGATAGAGTAGGTCTAGACCAAACTCTGTACTTTACGAAGCCCCAACTATTACAGTGGTTGCCTCAAGAGCAAGCATTAGCAGTAGCTATAGCGACAGTGGCAAGGAAAAACTCCCTTTTTTTGTTAGGAAGAAACCTCGGACAGACCCAGACTCTTGGTAGGCGGTGTCTGACGGCACCAGTTGGGGGAGTGGTGAATGGTGGCAATAATAGTCATAATAAAGATAGTGAAGCAGTGATCACAATGGTAGTCATAGTAGTTCATGTCATAGTAGGGCACAGCAGGGCGTTACGGGGTGTAGTGTGGCACAGCAGCCTGGGTGGACGCGGTTGGACGCGGCAGGACGCAGTCGGACACTGCGGGGAAACGCAGAGCGTAGCAGGGTGTAGTAAGTCCATAGCGTCAGCTGCACCCAGGACCCCGGTGTAGGTGCCACCCAATTCCAAGGCGATGTTCTGGGTGAAGAAGAAACAAAGGGACTCCGGGGAGAAAACTCCCCAGAGCTAGGTTAGTAACAGGCATTTCTGGGACTAAGATGCACACAAAAGGAGACAAGTGAAAAGAGAGAAGAGGGAGCGGCTCATTGTGTCCTTGGAAGGAGCTTCCCACAGCAGTCTAGAGTTATAATAGTATAACTAAGAGAGGCAGGCTAAAGAGAGGGGCCCTGGACCGGGCTCGTACTCTCCCCTGCCGGAACGGGCTTGTACTTCCTGCCTCCCTCTACTCTACTCTACTATGCTGCAACTCCTCACTCCCTAACTATAAGCTTTATCAAAGATGATGGTTTTCAGTTTATTCTTAAATGTGGCGACGGTGTCAGCCCCCCGAACCCAAGTTGGGAGCTGGTTCCACAGGAGAGGGGCCTGGTAGCTGAAGGCTCTGGCTCCCACTCTACTTTTAGAGACTCTAGGAACCACAAGTAGCTCTGAGTTCTGGGAGCGCAGTGCTCTAGTGGGACAATAAGGTACTAAAAGCTCTTCTATGTATGATGGTGCTTGACCATTTAGTGCTTTGTAGGTCAGGAGAAGGATTTTAAATTCAATCCTGGATTTTACAGGAAGCCAATGCAGAGAAGCTAATACAGGAGAAATGTGATCTCTTTTGTTAGTTCTTGTCAGAACACGTGCTGCAGCATTCTGGATCAGCTGGAGGGTCTTGAGGGACTTATTTGAGCAGCCTGATAGTAAAGAATTACAGTAGTCCAGCCGGGAAGTTACGAATGCATGGACTAGTTTTTCAGCATCGTTTTGAGACAGGATGTTCCTGATTTTGGCAATGTTACGAAGATGGAAAAAGGCTGTTCTTGAGGTTTGTTTTAAGTGGGCGTTAAAGGATAGATCCTGGTCAAAAATGACTCCTAGATTTCTGACAGTAGTGCTGGAGGCCAGGGCAATACCATCTAGGGTAGCTATATATTTAGATAATGAAGTTCGGTGGTGCTTGGGTCCCAGCACAATAACTTCCGTTTTGTTTGAGTTCAACATCAGAAAATTGTGGGTCATCCAGGATTTTATATCTTTAATGCACGCTTGAAGTTTAGCTAACTGACCGCTTTCGTCTGGCTTGATTGACAGATATAATTGGGTGTCGTCTGCGTAACAGTGAAAGTTAATAGAGTGTTTCCTAATAATATTGCCTAGAGGAAGCATATATAAAGAGAATAGAATTGGTCCAAGCACTGAGCCTTGAGGAACGCCATGGCTAACTTTAGCGTATTTGGATGGTTTATCGTTAATATTAACAAATTGGGATCGCTCAGAAAAATAGGACTTAAACCAGCTTAGTGCGATTCCTTTAATGCCAACTAAATGTTCCAGTCTCTGTAAGAGGATGGTATGGTCAACAGTGTCGAATGCAGCACTAAGATCTAATAAGACAAGTATGGAGACAAGTCCTTTGTCAGCAGCAGTTAGAAGGTCGTTAGTGATTTTCACCAGTGCCGTCTCTGTGCTATGATGCATTCTAAATCCTGACTGAAAGTCTTCAAATAGACTATTTCTATGCAGAAAGTCACACAATTGATTTAAGGTGTTGGGATGGTACAGACCAAATTTGAAGTCCGCCAGATTAAATCTCTAGGAGGAGTTCGTTAAAGTATAGCACCTTGACTTTTAGGCCTACTTCCTGTTGCCACTAGGGGGCGCTATGACTAAGTAAATATCGGCCTTTATTTGTCCTCAGGGTTGGGCTCTTATGAATCCTGAAAAGTTTTGAGCCAATTGGACAATGTACACTCGAGTTACACCCACTTCCTGTTTTGATGGCGAAACGCACAAAATGGCCGCCCCGCCACGGCCACGTCCTATGACGAAAAGTTTTTCTTTTAACAACTTCTCATCTTTAATGTCTTAAGATGGAACAGACCAAATTTGAAGTTGATCGGATGAAATCTCTAGGAGGAGTTCGTTAAACGTGGAAATGGCCAAAATCGCACGAATTTCGAACTTTTTAATCAAAATGGCGGACTTCCTGTTGGGTTTAGGGTATGGCTCCAATGACATTTTTTATACATCTCGACATGTTACATATGTGTACCAACTTTTGTGAGTCTACGTTAAACGCACGGCAGGGGCTAAATTTTTTTAACTTTGTAGGGGGCGCTAGCGAGCCATTTTTGTGCGACTATTCCCGAAACCCTTAAAATACGTAAATTTTCACCAGACTTGATGCAACCACCAATTTTGGTATGTTTTTGAATATGTTAAGCCCAAAAAGCCAATTAATTTGCAGAAAATAATTCTTTCAGTTTCAATAGGGCCTTCGCCGCTGTCGGCACTCGGGCCCTAATAAAACATTCGCATATATATTAACATGAAAATGAATCACATTAAACCTCAGTGTCACCAGTCACATTAACCTGTGCTTTTACCTGTAACGATCAGAGTAATGATATAACTCAACAACACATTCTAGAACTATAACGTTTTAACCACGTTTATTTCACATGTCATCAATGTATCATTAAACACAATCTCATAAGGTACAATAATCATATATAAGCCGCGTGAAATGGGGAACCCCAAATAAGCTACTAAAAGCTTTTCAGAGGGGGCCCGAATACGATAAACAACAACAGATAATATACAATCCAAAAACTCAATTTACCAGAAACACAAAATTGACAATAGAAAATACAACAAAATACAGACATACTTAAACTAACATAGACAAATACTACAAACAGACAGACGATCCCATCACAAACTATAGCATTTGAAGAATAATCAACAATCATGTGTTATAAGCAATTTTTCCTTGAGGCTTTTCTTGAAGATGGAGACAGAATACGACACTTTCAAGTTTTCCTCAAGCTCGTTCCAAATCTGCAGTCCCATACAAACTATACTCAGGCTCCTACATTTTAACCGTCGTTTTTTGCCAGTAATTAGGTGTTTTTTCCTTGTGCCATAAGTGTGCAGGGGACGAGTTATTGGAATAAGCTCACACAAACGGTAATTTAACCTATGGATAACCTGGAATATCATGCATGCATTCTGAAAGACATTATATTCGGTAAGCCTTAATATACCCAGGCGATGAAATAGAGGACGAGTGGGGGTATTGGGCTCGGACCACGTTAATGCCCGTAGGCCTGTCACGATAACAAATTTTGCTGGACGATAAATTGTCCCAGAAATTATTGCGATAAACGATAATATTGACGTTCTGAGACCATTTTCATCTAATATAATGATAATGGCATAATAATGCAGGTAGACCTTTTCAAAGATCAATAAACTTTTATTTCTAAAGAATATTTAACACTGGAACTGGAAGACATTTTATATATCCACAATATGTCTTTGATCTCCTTTAGTATGTCAGCATGTCGTCTTTCGCGCTGTTGTACAGTTGTGGAATTGCCGTTTGTGACACGTATGTTCTCCCAGGCATTTCATACTGGCTGTCAAATGTTTGCAGCATTCCTTGAGTGTTTGTGCGATAGAATACAGACTGTACTACATTTAACAATTATTTATTAAACACTAAATAATACATAATATAATAAATTATATCTATCTATTTCTATGTGGCTATCTGCCACATGGCGAGTAAATGTTTGTACCAAAATAATTCTGTTTTTCCAGTCTTTCTTTTGCTCCTCTGCTGTCTGCAGGTCGGAGCTTCACGGGGCCAGGGGCGGGCCCACACCCACACCCACACACACCCCCACACACACCAGCCACCATGTCACTTCTGTTTACTGATAGCTAGCGTTTCCCTCAGGCTAATTCATTAGCTAGTGGCGATTTTTGACAAGCAGGTAATGGAGTCTCAGTTCACCGTCCGGGAGCCTCTCTGACACACTGACAGCTGTAGGCTTGTACCGGTTAATGCTCTGTGCATTGTCTGACACATGCTGCCACTTTCCTGAAACCGCTTGCGAGACTGACAAGTCCACAGCAGCCCGTGGCGTTTATCCGAGCCCGTCTCCACTGCCTCCACCTGCAGGTTGTCAACTGTGTGGTTTGGAATGAAAGGGAGAAAACAGGACGCAGAGTAACACGGCGGATATCGCTCATATACTTCTCTGCGCCTTAAGTGATGAAGAAGTGATGAGTGTGGGAGAAAATGTCTTAATTTAAAAAATAACCCAACATATTTAGATAATTTTTTTGTTAGATCATCAATATGACATTTGAAATTTAAACATTCATCAATATAAACACCAAGGAATTTAGTGGTATTTACTCTTTCAATAATTTGGTCATTTATTTTAAGACAGACATGCCTGTTTTTCATTTGATTTTTGTTGGAATGAAACACAATGTAGTTTGTCTTTTTGATGTTAAGAGATGTTAAGAGATAGTTTATTACACCGAAACCAAATATCTACATTTCTTAATTCTCTATTTACTATTTCTTGCAGTCCAACTTGACTCCTATGTGACATAAATAAATTTGTATCGTCAGCAAATAAGACTTTGAAAATTCTACCATGGTTTTACACAAAGTCATTAATATATAATATAAAGAGAAGAGGGCCCAAAATGGATCCCTGTGGGACTCCAAATTTGATGATTTTGCTTATGGAAATTTGTTCATTAATATTTACGTATTGCTGTCTGCCAAATAAATAACTTGTAAACCAGCTAAGTGCTACTCCTCTGATTCCATAATGATGTAATTTATTCAATAATATATCAAAATCAATAGTATCAAATGCCTTACTTAAATCTAAAAATATACCTATACCACAGTCACCTTTATCGATGGCATCATTAATCTTTTCAATCAGATCTAGTATAGCCATACATTCCTAAAACCATATTGGGATAAAGCAATGATATGTAGTTTATCAAGATAGCCATTTAACCTATTGCACACTACTCTAAGACCTTAGAGATTATAGGCAAGATTGATATTGGACGATAATTGCTCATATCATGTTTATACCCAGATTTAAATACTGGTATAATTCTTGCAATTTTTGCCATTTTCGGCACAATTCCAGATAGCATTGATAGATTGATACAATAAGTAAGTGGCTCCAAGATATCAAGTGCAATGGCTTTCAGAATTTTACTACAGATTTCATCCTCACCAGCAGTGTATGTGTTTCGTAAGTTGGTAATGATTTTAAAAACTTCATGGCAATCAGTAGGCTTCATAAAAAAGGAATTGACATAGTTGCCCGACAAGTAATGGTTAAAAGAAATACCTTGAGGTTGGTTTATATTTTATTAGAGAGTTTTCCCCAATGGAGATAAAATAGTTATTAAAGTTATTTGCTAGATCAATGTCATTTGTTAAATTATTACCTAAATGTGAGTGTATGCCCGCAGTATTTGGGAGCACGGTGCTGTTTTGGCCATTGTTAAGGACTTTATTTAGCACTTTCCACGACTTCTTGGAGTCACCCTGTGATGCTTGGATGAGGTATGCAAAATGGTTACTTTTACTTTTCCTTATATGTGTAAGTTTATTCCTATAATTAGTGTATATATCCTTATTCATAGCACTTGGGTTTTTTAAGGAACGTTTGTAAAGTTTATTTTTATGTGCGATAGATTTTAAAATACCCTTTGTAAGCCAGGGGTTATGACCAGTGGCACTGCAAACGGCATACTTCTCTGGGATGGTACAACAAATCGAGTTTGTGATCTCATTTATAAAGGTTGTCATATGCAGTGTCAGGATCATTGCAGTCATAGACTGCTTCCCATGTTTTAGCCTGTAAGCTTTCACTTAGTTGTTGCAAGGTTCTTTCATTTAGTACTTTAGTTTTTGTTTTTTGCCGTGGTATTTTAGTCTTACTAGCAAAATCTAAAAATAATACAGTAGGAAAATGATCAGTAATATCAAATAACACAACTCCAGATTCTAGCCTAGTGTTTCGGATGTTTGTGATGATATTGTGTTACTCTGGTAAAATGATTGATGGTACAAAAAAAAGATGATGAATGTAAAGTATTAAAGAAATCACTTTTAGCAGCATCGTCTCTGGAGACATCAATATTAAAGTCCCCTAAAAGGACACAGCCTATGTTTTTCCTGTTTATGGAATATAAAATGTCCTCCAGTTGGACCTTGAAAGTATCCAGGTCAGAGTCAGGGGGTCGATAGATAACTCCTACTATAAGTTTTTCAACATTTGTGAGATTTATCTCAATAAAAAGTGAATCAGAATAGTTATCTAAGAAAATGTCATCACAATCATTCCTATGATGTTTAGAGTGCACATATAAACAAACGCCACCGCCAGTGCGGCCAGGCCTGTTTTTAAAAACTAGCTTATAGCCATTGAGGTTAAGAATATCAGTAAAGGTCCTATCATTGATCCAGGTTTCACTGCAACCAATAACATCAAAGCTACAGTCAGAATTTGAGAGTAAGGTAACTAACTCTTCAATGACAATTCGATCACTATAGTATTAATAAGGACAATGAACAAAAAGTTCGGTTCAGTGAGTTACTGGGAAAATCCATCCATTGCAGTGTTGTATCCTTCGACCGTTAAAGTGTAGCGTAACAATGTCTGTTTTCTTCAAACTCGGTGTGGGGCAAGCAAAATGTAATTGTCCTACCACTTTTCTTCCCTCTTTCTATTTCAGTATCTCCTTGTTTGTAGGCTCATGGGGTTGGCTCGCCACTCCAGGACCAGACGCTCCTCTACAAAGGAACAAGCTGGGCTGAAGACTCCAATGTCTCGTAGAAGTCCACACCACCGCTGAGGACACCCAGGAACGAAGTAAGGATGTAGAAGAGAGCAGACAAAAGGGGAGAAGAAGGCGAAGAAGGCGATGACGACGACCTGGCCTTGTATCTACAAAGCCAAAAAAAGTATTACTATATAGTTCAAACATACTTCTTAAAGTCAATACAGCACTGTTGATAATGATTTTCTATATTTGAATTATTAACACATTGTGTCATTGGACTGTAATCTGTCAAAAATAAAATGATCACTCCCTTAACAACTTGTCATGTTTTCGTTTCTCATTGAAAATTAATAAGGCATCTGTGTGGCAATTACATACACAACTGTTACATAGGTTAGGTTCAACTTATTTATATTAAACTAGCAAGAGATAAGTCTAATCACAGTATGGTTAATAAAACATTTTAACACTAACTCACATATAACATAACTTCTGTAAAAACATTACCCTTGCTCAAAAGTTACATTACCATGCTACAGCAGGCTACTAGCCTGCAACAACCAAAATGGGATTACTATATAATAATGGACTGAAACCAGCACAGTATGGACCAGCGCTAGCGTGGCCAACTGGGTTAGAAGAACATGAATAATTCTAGCAACCACTAGCATGGTTAGCCTCTGCTAGCACCGTTAGCGCGGCTAGCGCGATTAGAGCTAACGCTAATATTTATTCCCGATTTTACATTAATTCAACAAGCTTCATAATCAACTCACCAAGAATTTTCCTTTGGCAACTAGCAGCAGGATTGTAACCACTACAGGTATTTGTTTAATTCTCTGCTCCGTGTCTCAAACCCTACTTCGGCTGGAACAAAAAACAAACATTTCCTCTTCCTGCTCACTCGGATTCATCCGCTGAATGGAGGAGGAGTTAACGAGGAGGAATTCTTTGAACTCTTTGTTAAATATTAACTATGTCAGTAAGGTTGACAAGGAAATATTAATCTAATCACTTATATATTTTAAAATAAGATACTCCCACCACATTAACTTTTCCATAATTTAGTTCTAGTTTAGATCTATTCTACAAGGTTCTGTAACCGGGGCTACACATCCATTTGCATTGATGACACTGATCATAGATATATATAGGCTATATATAAAGGCTAGATGTCTCGTCCGCGCTGCTGCTGGCCAATGGAGGTCGACGTCGTTCTCTTAATACATCCATATATATATATATATATATATATATATATATATATACTTTTATAATATGAATATAATATAATAAAATAATTTGAATTATTACATGTTTATTTTAAACAAGTTTAAACTATTATAAAAGTGACATTTGCAATAAAAAATAGGTACAAGACTTCCCTTTACAAATATACATAAAGAATTGCTGCATGTTGAAATCCCCACCCTGTAGAGAGAACTACACTACTGTGGAGGTATACACATGGAGGATAGAGATAAAAAAATTCAATTCAATTCAATTTTATTTGTATAGCGCCAATTCATAACAAAAATGATCTCAGGACACTTTTCAAATAGAGCAGGTCTAGACCGAACTCCTTATAACATTATTTACAGAGACTCAACAGTACCACCATGAGCAAGACCTTGGCGACAAGGGCAAGGAAAAACTGCCTGTTAAGAGGCAGAAACCTAGGACAGACCCTTCGGCTCTAGGTGGGCGGTCGTCTGACTCGACCAGTTGGGGTGAGAGAGAGAGAGAGAGACAGAGAGAGAGAGAGAGAGAGAGACAGACAGACAGGTGCACAGCAACAACAGTATTGGCAATGGCAGTCAAGCAGGACCATGGCAGGAGGCTCCACTAGGATCCATGAGAACCTGCGAGACGAAAAAGCACAAGAACTCCGGGGAAGACGTGAAGTTAGTAACATGCATTAATGGGACATGAATGAGTGCAGAAAGAGAGAGAGAGGAAGAGAGGAGCTCAGTGCACCATGGGAAATCCCCCGATAGCCTAGGCCTATAGCAGCATAACTAAGGGATGGTTTCAGGACTCACCTGATCCAGCCCTAACTATAAGCTTTATCAAAGAGGAACGTCTTAAGCCTACTCTCAAATGTTGAGAGGGTGTCTGCCTCCCGAACCACAACTGGAAGCTGGTTCCACAGGAGAGGAGCTTGGTAACTGAAGGCTCTGGCTCCTGTTCTACTTTTAGAGACTATAGGAACCACAAGTAGCCCTGCATTCAGAGAACGTAGTGTTCTAAAAAAAAGGTAATAGGGTACTATGAGCTCTTTAAGATATATGAAGGGGCCTGGCCATGAAGAGCTTTATAGATGTGGAGGAGGATATTAAACAGACAGCCGCTCTGCTTGCTGGTCCCAACTCTGGGTTGGCTCTTTTGATTGAAAAGGTTGCCTACCCCTGGGTCAATGTTCACACATGTTTATTCATTCAAGTGTATGAGTGACAGAGCAAGTGAGATAGCCAGTAGTTCTCAAACTTTTTACACAGAGTACCACCTCAAATAATATTGGGCTCTTAGACTACTAACACCATCATAGACCTTTCTGGGTACCACCAAGATAAAGGATTTAATATAATAAGCCATATGATGCTCTCATTTGTTTGACATTCCACATGCAAATACTCACAACAGGTTGAGGTGCATCCTGAGACAAGTCCGTTGGCAGGTTGTCTTCCGCTCTTCTAGAGGTGGTTGGGCTTCTTGTTGCTACCAGCTAAAATAAACATAAGTAAAGACGTTTTGAGTGACTAAAATGTGCTGTAATAAACAACATTATATAACTTGCAGTAACAAAAACTAAAGTGACATTTAATCACATATTGATATATCAATCTTATACACCTTGAATTATTGTTGGTCAATGATACACATACACTTTGAAGATGAGCTGGAAAGTTGAAAATGGTTGGCACAACACCATCTTTAAGACGGACATTCTGCCCCGTTCTGTCAAAGTCCTCACTCCTGAAGTGCTCACTGCAGAGCAGTGTCCTGTCAGAGGCAACAAAACCGTCCCTTCTTAGAGCAAGTTCCCACTGTCTCCTCATCTTTTCGGTTTTGGGAAACCTTAAAAACGTGAGAAATGTACCCAGATATATAAATTATTGTCAACATTTCCAACCCTTTTTTCCTTCTTTCAACATTAACGGTAAGGACAAAAATACACACCTAAATTATCATATGTTTGGGGTAATTGTATGTGTGCATGTATGCATCATGTATGCATGTATGTACTTTAGAATAAGACAACCACACTAAACTAGTTATAAAAAGGTGTCCAAAAAAAACATTCAGCGATTGTGTAAACAAACTTCTAAAAATCCTTGGGTCAACAACAATCTTGTAATACTATTATGTCATAGCCCCGCTGTTCCTGTGTAACAGGACCTGTATTGTACATACATCCACATCATCATAATATTGTCATATCTTACAGGTGAAAGGTGATCCCACGGGCTCTCGTTTTGAGACTCCGGCGATTGGAGCATCCGTAGGCTGCACAAAAGTCTGGCATCTTCTCTTATAAAGACAGCAATTTCCTGTATCATAATGTAAGATGTTTTTAACAAACCAAACCGATTGGAAATCATGTGCAACTTAAGTTCTATTGAAAAGAAAGAGCAATTCTGCCCTGCCCACTGATGTAAAATTGCTGGGTAGCAGCTAAACTGTAACGTTAGCTGCTACTAGGTCTCACTCAAAGCTTCTTGTTATTAGCCAGCTAATAACTACAACCACATCCACAAAGATTGTAATTTAGACAAAAGACTAGCCGTCATAAAATCATTATTGGTGTCAGTAAAACCTATATAATTGAACAGCTTGATTGTGGTCTCAGCCTTGATAACTTGCAAGTAGTTGTGATACACAACTATGCTGCGTGATTAAGTTGTTTTTCGAAAAGAAAAGCTGCAATTTCAACATGTTCAAGCATCCAGAATTATAGCCACGTTAATAACATTTGTAAGAAACCAAACCGTTTGTAAATCTGTCAAGATTTCAGCGAGATAAGAGTATTTGTGTTCGTGCAGATCACTCACCTTACATCAGGTACCACAGAGCCCGCAAGAAAGCCTGCCTGTGACAAGATGGCCACCGGTGATGATGTTAGAGACTCCGCATCTAGCCTTTATATATATCTATATATATCTATGACACTGATAGTGTGCCGCAGGCTGATGCAACCATAGACTGCATATAAGAAGGATGCAACAGGCATGTTTATGCATATTTATTGATTACAGAGGGAGGACCCACATGCAGGTGATGAGTAGGCAGGTTGATTCAACAGAAAGTGAACTTTAATAACAAAGCTGGATCCTAAAACAGACAGTCGATAAAGAAAATCCAGAAATAAAGACAAAAAAGTAGAAGAATCTACACACTAGGTATATACAGCCAGGAACAAACGCAGCAATCTGACACTGAACAAGAGAAGACCATGACACAAGGAAAGGAGGGTGGTAACGAGGGAAAGGTTAAACACATCTGGGCAGGGCAGACTCCAGAGGAAACAAAGCTAGACAAAGACACATGAAACCAAACACTACACAATAAAACAGAAAGTAAAGCATGTTAACATATACAAGGAATGGATCTAGTAAACGTAAAAGCAACATTTTTTTTTTTTTATAACCAAAGCGTATAGTGTAGATGTAGCCTTCATTAACACTAGATATTTTTACTAGATATGATGAATCTGTCATTACTAAGAATAGTATGTAAAGAGACAGCAGTAGAGAGTAGTATGTAGAGAGACAACGGTAGAGAGTAGTATGAAGAGAGACAACAGTAGAGAGTAGTATGTAGAGAGACAACGGTAGAGAGTAGTATGAAGAGAGACAACAGTAGAGAGTAGTATGTAGAGAGACAACAGTAGAGAGTAGTATGTAGAGAGACAACAGTAGAGAGTAGTATGTAGAGAGACAACAGTAGAGAGTAGTATGTAGAGTATGTAGAGAGACAACAGTAGAGAGTAGTATGTAGAGAGACAACAGTAGAGAGTAGTATATAATACACAATTCACAAAACCACCCACCCAAACTGCAAAATGAAGCACTGCAACCAAAACTACATACAGCATTACCAAAATCAAACTTTTGCACCAAATGGCATACACTTCATTCATATTACCAGATTTGTATCTAACTAACTACACACTGTTGGACATAATGAAAAGCACTCTCATCTTTAGTATGCTTTGCCATAATACTAAAATAGTTCACATTGTAGAAAAGTCTTCACATTGTTCATATGTACAGAAATACGTATTTGCATATACACACACATGCTGTTGAAACATTTTATTTATTTTTTATTTTTCACCAAACAAGTCAGTGCACCATATGCACAGCAGATATATTAACATTGGACTGAACAAAAATATGCTAAAAAAAAACAGTAAACTGAAAAAGAAAATTGCAGAAAACGTGCAAAAACAATATATAGAAAAAAAGAGGCATCATAGTGCTTACATCCTGATTGAAGTGGTAACAATGAACCATTGAGGTGATTGGCCAGGTGACACAGATATTGGCCAATCAGCTCATGTCGTGTCATTTTGAATGGCAGTGTTTTGAAATGGCAAACATGTGACTTGATGTCAGATTGTTGTGTCTTATGCAGAGAACTGTGTTCAGTGCATTTAAAAGGTGCCATTTTGAATTGCAAAATGTGTGTAAAGCACATCTCTATGTGTGAGTTTAAATAATTATGCCATGCATGTTATTTTAGTGTGTTAGCAATTGGAAACATCTGTAAAGGCTAAAATGCTCCCCCACCCAAAAAAATTCTAATTCTGCAACAATGTTAGTAAAAAAAAAAAAAAACACACAAAAAAAATTCTAATTCTGCAACGTTAGTCAAAAAAAAAAAAAAAAAAAAAACCACACACACACAACACAATACATTATGATCGCTGAAAAATCCATCCACCATTTCACAATGAAACTAACTTTTACATCATGTAGTATGAGACCCAAACTACACATCCAAACACAATAACATTCCCATCGGCCTTCAAAAAATGATAAAACTCAACTCATTATTTTCTTTTTATTGCTGTTTATTTGTGACAATTTCTGTCTCTTTTCAATGTAGAGTTTCACTTTCTGATTTGTTTTATGAAGAGAGAAACAGAAGAGAAAGATTCAGTTCTTAAATCACCAACATCACAAAGTCTGAACCCAAACGGAGACATCCACCGTAAAATGAACATGTCCACCTTAAATAGAACATCTCCTCCTCTGACTGAATGACTAACAGCAGAATTCAACCGCAGACTGAATCAAAGACTTTTACAGAAAGAATCAAACAGAAAATGGTTCATAGATCTTGGATAATTTCATATGTACAACTTTTAAATAATACATGTATTCAAACATTGATTTTGGTGTTTGGAAACGTTCTAGTTTATTAGATCGGAACAATGATTGGTTCTTTTTTCCTTCTTTGGATCAAATCAGCTTCTACAAAGTGTTTGATGGTCGTCATGGCTTCTCACACACACACACACACACACACACACACACACACACACACACACACACACACACACACACACACACACACACACACACACACACACACACACACACACACACACACACACACACACACACACACACACACACACACACACACTTTAAATAAAACAGTATTGGTAAAATAGAAAAAGGCTAAACGAACTAAGAATCAGAAACTAAGTGAAATAATTTAACAAAAGCTAACTTTCAAACTAAATAAATATAAAATGAAAGCAATAAGTGAAAGAACATATCTTTATAATAATGAGACAGCAGGAGGACAGGTGCAGATTAAGAGGTTAAATTCAGAGACTTTTTTCCTTTAAAAAATAAACACCATCATGAATACAATCATCCTCTTTATCTCTAACTGCTCTGCTCCACTGTCACACACACCTTCACTGGTGATATCTTCAGTGGGACTTTACACCAAGTGTTAATGAATAGAAACATCTTCTCAGTGAAAGTGTGTGCGAAGGTATGTATGTGTGTGTCAGTATCAGCATCAGAGAACGACAGCTTTCCTCTGTTCCAGTCCAGAGTCACTCTGATCCTCTGGAGCTTCTTCTGCACTGCGAGATCAGTGCGTGGAGCTGATGGTGACCGTGCTGAGTATTTACCTTTATGGAACAATATTGTCCATAATCCGGACGGTCTGCCTGCCTTCCTCTGGACAGACTCTGCTAATACTCCCAGTTGCCAGTCTGTACTGTCTCCAACCTCAACATCCCAGCTGTGAGTCCCTGAGTTAAAGCCCTCAGAGCCTAGGATACAGTGGTATCTATCAAACCTCTCTGGATTACCAGGAAGCTGCTGTCTCTTTCCTCCAAGTCTCACAGTGGTCAGATCTTCAGACAGGATGAGTTTTGGATGAGCAGTGTTTGGGTCCAGAACCACAGGAGTGTAGGAGACCATGTCCTTCATCTTGTTCCAGATGTTGAAGCTCAGGTTGCCCAGGTGTTTGGCCTCATCTATCAGAGCTCCTGAGAGCAGCTGTAGATCATCCAGCAGGGGGCGCTGCTGGACTCTTTCCACTGCAGCCTTGTAGTTGATCAGGAATGAGACGTCTTCAGCTCTCAGCTCCTCCTCTGTGGCTCTGACTGTGTCTGAAAGAGCTGCTATCTCTCTGCTCAGAGCCTCCATCTTCTCCTTCATCCTCTGACTCTTCTGCTCCTCTTCCTCCTTCAGTGCAGCCATCCTGGCCTCCTCTTCTAGAAACTGGTGAAGCTTCTTAAACTGCTCCTTAATCTGCGTCTCTGTGTGTCGGGCCTGGACCTTTATGTGTTTTGCTGTCTGATCAAACTTCATTTTAACTTGTTGAAAAACCTTTAAATTCTCCTTTAAGGGCTCCAGAGATTCCTGAAGCTCCTTCCTGTGTTGTCGTGTTACTTCATCGATCGGTCTGATTCTGTGGTTGGAGTGTTTTTCTGAATGCAGACAGATGACACACACTGGCTGCTGATGGTCCAGACAGAAGAGTTTGAGTTTCTCAGAGTGCAGACTGCAGAGAGCCTCTGAAGCTCTCTGATCTCTCTCCAGTAAGAAGGCCTCACACAGGTTCTTCAACACCAGACTAACAGGTGGTTTTGAATTTGAAGATGTTGTCTTACAGACAGGACACTCTTGAGCTTGTTTCTGTCTCCACCAGCTCTGCAGACAGTCTTTACAGAAGCTGTGGCTACATGTCAGAACAACAGGATTTCTAAAGACATCATGACAGACCGGACAGCAGAGATCCTCCTCTGATCTGGAAGCCATTTCATCTCTGAGTGAAGCTGAAAACACAGCAGACAGAAAGTACAGTCAGTCACGGCTCCCCTCCCTCCTGTACTAACTCAACTGAAATTTATTTTCACTTTGAGTCTTGTTTTTAGTCAAACTCACCGTCAGTGTGTGGAGTGTCAGCAGGTTGAAGCAGCAGGGTTGTAGTTTTCCACTTTTCTCTCCTGTAGCTGAACTCACTCAGAGGAAGTTGTTAGTTTGGTCTGAAGGTGAATCTGATCCTCTGTTTTTCTGTCTGTGTTTCGAATGAGTCAGGTGAGGGTGGAGTAATGAAAGGAGGGTGGTAACGAGGGATAGATTAAACACACCTGGGCAGGGCAGACTCGAGAGGAAACAAAGCTAGACAAGGACACATGAAACCAAACACTACACAATAAAACAGGAAGTAAAACATGTTAACATATACAAGGAATGGATGTAGGAAATGTAAAAAGACAAAAGATATTCTTTTTCAAACCAAAGTGTGTAGTAGTGTAGATGTAGCCTTCATTAACTCTAGATATTTTTACTAGATATGATGAATCTGTCATTACTAAGAATAGTATGTAAAGAGACAGCAGTAGAGAGTAGTATGTAGAGAGACAACGGTAGAGAGTAGTATGTAGAGAGACAACAGTAGAGAGTAGTATGTAGAGAGACAACGGTAGAGAGACAACAGTAGAGAGTAGTATGTAGAGAGACAACAGTAGAGAGACAACAGTAGAGAGTAGTATGTAGAGAGACAACAGTAGAGAGTAGTATGTAGAGAGACAACAGTAGAGAGTAGTATGTAGAGAGACAACAGTAGAGAGTAGTATGTAGAGAGACAACAGTAGAGAGTAGTATGTAGAGAGACAACGGTAGAGAGACAACGGTAGAGAGTAGTATGTAGAGAGACAACAGTAGAGAGACAACAGTAGAGAGTAGTATGTAGAGAGTAGTATGTAGAGAGACAACAGTAGAGAGTAGTATGTAGAGAGACAAGAGTAGAGAGTAGTATGTAGAGAGACAACAGTAGAGAGTAGTATGTAGAGAGACAACAGTAGAGAGTAGTATGTAGAGAGACAACAGTAGAGAGTAGTATGTAGAGAGACAACAGGGATGGGTCAAACAACACAGGACTTTCCCCCAGGAGACCGGGGTTCGTGTCATGTCTTCCAGCTTGTCACTGAAACGTTCATTTTGTAACTTCACCCACCATCTTTTCTAAACCCTAACTGCCCCGTTCTTGTGCCGCATGTCAGTTAAACATACATCCCAAAAAGTGACGCCAATAGTCCCGACCAAACGCGTCTAAAAATGACACTTTTTGTGTCAATAACACAACTTTTTGACGTGATGGTAGTGAGAATGTGTTGCTTGTGCAGCTAAAAACTCAAATTAAAGTCAACGACAGTTTATGTTTTGACTTGTGGTTCTGAATATATAATTATCTGCCTATGAAGTGAGCCTGGCACGGTTTGGACTGAAATTACAACTACAAATTTAAAGGGCTGGGTGAAAAAAAATGCAGCGGATGATGTATTACGCTGTATTTCACAATTAAAGCAAACATAGAGCTGTTACTGAGCCTAGTCTGTGCTGCAGCTACTTGGCCAGTAACGGTTACTCACATCCTTTAGCTGTTTAGTTGAATTGACTGGATCAGGTTGATTTTATGTGTGATCCATGACAGCCTCGTATTATCCAATCACTTCTGTTCATCCATCATGCCCTCATACGGAGCTGAGCGGTGAAAGACACAGGTCGAAAGAAAAGGAAAGAGAGACAGGGAGAGAAACAGAAACCACCAGAGACCCTCGTCGACTGCCAAAATCTCCAAATTTGAACCCAAGCTTTTCTGGCTGCTAATTATTCCTCGAGCATGTTTCTCAACTAAATTTATGACACCAAGCTGGCACTCCTTGTGGCATCATAAATTAAACTGGCAACGAAATTTAGAATTAGAACCAAGGCCCTCTGTGTTCCAGCGAAAGGAAGGATAATTAAATAAGTGGAGAGCGTAAACGTGGATGTTCACAGGGTCGACTCTGTGACCCGTCTCGCCATTTCTACAGGAGGGACTTTCTTTCTTTGTATTTTCTGTGTCATTTGTTTCCCGAGGCTGAGCAGATGAAACTGTAAGGTGGAGACTGTCCTTACCGACTAACGATAGCGCCCTCTAGCAGCTGCAGGAATTATGACTCTTCAGGAAGGTGGACGTCGGGGTGACCGGACTGTTGTTTGCGTCCTGTTTCTTTCACCGTCATCGCGATCCTTTTCTAACATTAACCAAGTGGTTATTATTGTAGCCATGAGTACAAAGGTCTCCTAACCTCACAGCCTGTTCTCATGAACTATACATACATATAGCTACCAAAAAGTTAAGCACTGTAAATCGTAAGCATTCCACGCATTGCTCTGTATCCACTGCTGCTGTATAAGAGGGAGGGAGGAAGTCAGGGTGGACGGGTGGGTCATTAAATAAATAAAACATTGGACTTTCAAGCCAGGGAGCGGAGTTTGCTTCCCAGGGAAAACAAAGGACTTTTGCCTAGGAAATACGTGTTCCTTGGGAGAGTTTTAATCCAAACCACGATCTTTGTCCTAATCTTAACGTCGTCGCCGCATAACACTCACTTTTTGTCACCTAAACTTCACCATAATGTCCGCTGAAAAGACTGGCAGCTCGGGGTACTCTGTGCCCTGCTCACAGTCACCTATTCTCGGGTTAACTGAACCACTAACTTAACTGTCATGAGGAGCACCATGCGGAGCACTGTAGCCGCCATCACAGAACTCTGTAGTGGCTAAACACATCTACTAACTGCCGCTGATACAACCGAGGTGTGAACAGGGACGGACTGGGACAAAAATTCGGCGGACTGGGACAAAAATTCGGCCCAGGCAATTCCGTCCCTTACCGGCCCAATTTCAGACGGGGACGTTATTTGCTTTATAATTCCAAAAACCAGGCTCACGTGAGATTATGGCAGCATGAGGCGCACTTCCAGGCTTTCAGTATGAAATAATACACACCATTTATAAAACCTTCAAATAAACTACCATGGCACCATCTTAGAATAGAATGGAAATGCTTGCATATTTAAAACATATTATTACAAACTTTAAACACCCAAAACACCAAGACAACTAGATAAATGATCATGTTATAACGTGAAAAGATTTACATCTTAACGCAATTTATTGTTGTAATGTGAAACTTCTCACTTTATAAAACAATAGTTTATTGTAATCACAAGGAAAGTTTCTTGTAATAACTTAATAAGTCTAAATGTTGTAATTACGTAAAAATATCTCATTATAACGTAAAAATATCTTAGTATAAACATGAAAATATTTTTGTTATAATGTAAAAAATATCTTGAAAACAAGCAAAAATATAATTTTGTAACACAAAAATATGTTGTTAAACTTGAACATATCTTGATATATGTTAAATGTGAAAATATGTTTGCTAAAATATGATTAACATCTTGCTACTACATGATACTGATGCAGTTTTCCTTTTCGCTGCATTGGCAGCAATACGCTTCCGTAGCTTTACTACTTGAAATAACTTGATATTGTAATGGAGTATTTTTTAATTGTAATATTACTGCTTCTACTAAAGCAAGGGTCTGCAACGTTTTTATGGCTAAGGACCTCTTAGTTGAAAGAGAGACGGAGCAGGGACCCCCTACAAATATTATATAAAATTAAGGTGCATGTTAAACTGGGCCTACAATAACATTTGGGGAGGCTTAAGTCCTTTACACATAGCTTACTAATACTAAGCTATTAAAATAATTGTCGACATACATCAAGTTTTAATTTTAAACATACATGTGGCACAGTATTTGAAGTGTGGTATACCTTTGCTAAAGTAAAGGACTTACTTGATATTACTTAAGATTGTGTGATAGTTGGCTATATAACTTCTGACAACTTCTCACGCTCTTGTTCGGACAAAGTGGAAGCCTAGAAAAAGTGCTCACTTCAAATGACAAAATGCAAAGTTTTTATAGTTGTACACTGTTATAATGTCAAAATATTTTACTAAAATGTAATTAACATCTTGCTACTACATAATACTGATGCGGATTTCCTTTTCGCTGCATTGGCAGCAATACGCTTCCGTAGATTTACTACTTGAAATAACTTGATATTGTAATGGAGTAGTTTTTTTTAAGTGTGGTATTACTGCTTCTACTAAAGTACTTGATATTACTTGAAAGATGTCATAGTGGGGGTTTATTTGGACAAAGTGGAAGCCTAGAAAAACTGCTCACTTCAAATGACATAATGCAGTTTTTCTTTTTCTCTTTCTCTTTTGGGGAAGGGGTGGGTGTTTTTTTGTGTGTGCCATTTGGTGTTACAGCTCTTGAGTGAGTCATTGGTGGAAAGAAAGGGGAGGAAGATTTGAGAAGAAATATTGCTGTTAAATGAGCTCGGACAGCATGACATCACGGGCTAATTAAAACGGCTCTCTGGAATTCCGTTTCCAATTCCTGCGCTCAGGTTTTTGCTGGAGGATTTCTGTCGAGCACCTGCAGGTTGGTGTGTGAGCGAAATATTTTCCCTGGACGGAGTTCAAACTTTGAAGGGAAAGAGAAGAAGGGAAAAAAAAAAAAGGAGGCGGCATTACGCCATTCTTGCCTCTCTTGGAAAAAAAAGAGTGGGATTTAAAGAAGTTTCTTACAAGATATCCAGCAGAGTCGAGCCGTGGAGTGTTTAAAGCAAGTCTCTGCCTTTCTTTTTTTTCTTGGATTTCTGCACTTTTATAAAAAAAATTTATCACACACAGGATCCCTGCAGCACTATGGTTCTTACACATGACGGATGGGAGAATAAAGGCTTGCAGGATGTGTTTCTTCAACTTGTAAAACTCCGCTATAATCCACATCTTTGCTTTTACAACCTTGCATATGTCTATAGCCTGTTTCAGACGGGAGAAGCGCTTTTTATCCCTTTCACCTCTGGCAGCAGAGCGCAGAGAAAACTCAGAGGATGAAAGACTGGGACCGAACAGGACCGCTGCTGCCTCTTCCTTTTCTAATCTAAACCGGCTCCTTTTTCGCTCTGAAAAACAGACTGCGCTTTGTTACAATGACGGCCTGGCAAAAGGCACACGGACTTTAGGATGAATGTCGCGACGCGTCTCTCTCTTCTGCTGAGCTGCTGGACTCTGCTGCTTCACCTGCGTCCCGCGCTCGGGTCCCTCGGCCGAACCAGACCCGCGGAGCAGCAACACCAGCGGCTCGGAGAGGCAGCGGGGCGCGGGGAAGGACAGCAGACCCACGGAGGAACCGGCAGAGGAACCGGCGGGTCCGCACCAGTGTGGAAACCCTCTCCGGCGGTGCGGATCACGCGTATCCGCGCGGGTCCGCCGTTAATCAAAGGCGAGACGACCGTTTTCAAAGGCAAACTCGCGACCTCTGCGTCCTTTTCGGCGCCGGTGAACCGCGCGCAGCTGCAGAAGCTGCAGCAGCAGCAGCAGCAGCCACGGGACAGAGGAGCAGTCAATTTAGGACGCAAAGACGCTGCTGTGCGCTCCTGGCTCCCCGGCGGGGATGCTCACATTAAAGCGCACGCTCCCGCGGCTCTTAGCGCGCACGCTGCAGGCAGAGAAGTCGAGACTGCGGATGTTCTTGTTGGAGGTGCCTCATCGGGGAAGACACCGGGGAAAGTTGCTACAAGGGCGAGCGAAGTAGCTCCAAGAGCCGTCAGTGCGCAAAAACAGCCGCCGCAGAAGCAGACCGCGGGTCCGCAGGCGCAGCGGGGATTCAGCAGCAAAGCTCAGAAAGTCAAGGAGCAGGAGGCGCATCCCAAGCAGCCGCTGGTTACCCCTCACGACTACATGCTGTCTCTGTACTGGTCTCTGTCCAGCGGGGAGCTGAACGGCAGCGCACTGCACGAAGCGGGACTGGCCAACACCATCACCAGCTTCGTGGATAAAGGACAAGGTAAACTGACCCTGACAAACTTCCCTCTCCGCTTCGGTTCTGACTGTGTGAGTCTTTGACATGCACATTTAGTTCCACAATAGAGCGCTTTAGCGGGGGTTTATTGAGCATTTAGTCTCTAGAGCAGGGCTGGGCATGTGGGGGATCTGTGCAGCAAATGCATATTCAGTCGAAAATAGAGTTTCATACAGCGTTTTATCAGGTTTTATTGGGCAAATAGTGTCTCTAGAGCTGTGAAGATTAAGCGATTGTTGGATTAGTTTTCTTGATACATTGATTGTTTTGTCCTATAAAACAAACGTGCCTTAAAAATTGTCTTTTTGTCTGACAAAACAGTCCAAAACCCAAATATGTCGAGAGCACAACTAAACGCCAACTATTTTGATGATTGATTAATCGGTTTGAGTCGTTTCTTATCAAAAAAACAGTCAAACTTCTCTGCTTTCAGCGTGTTAAATGTGAATATGTTCTAGTCTCTTCTCTCCTCTGTGACATTAAACTGAAGATCTTTGAGTTGTGGATAAAACAAGACATCTGAGGACGTCATCTTAGGCTTTTTGGGAAACACTGATCCACATTTTTCACCATTTTCTGACATTTTAGAGACCAAACAACTGATCCATTCATCCAGTTAGTTGCAGCTGTAGTATATAACCTGATGATTATTTTTCCTTGGGTTTGAAACCTATTTTGGGCTTTGATGTAATCTGGAGGTTGGTGACTATTGATGTCTGATTTCTGCAGTAGTGGAATGTAACTAAGTACATGTACTCCAGTACTGTACTTAAGTCCAAATGTTGAGGTACTTGTACTTTCCTTGAGTCTTTTCTTTTCATGGCACTTTCTACTTCTACTCTGCTACATTTCAGAGAGAAATATTGGACTTTTTACTCCACTACATTCATCTGACACACACACACACACACACACACACACACACACACACACACACACACACACACACACACACACACAGACGCACACACACACACACACACACACACACACACACACACACACACACAGACGCACGCACACACACACACACACACACACACACACACACACACACACACACACACACACACACACACACACACACACACAGAGAGAGACACAGACACACACACACACACAGAGACACACATACACAGACACACACACACACACACACACACACACACACACACACACACACACACACACTCTGACAGCTTTAGTTACTAGTTACTTTACACATTAAGATTACTGCTCACAAAACACATGTAGTTTATAAAATGTGATATTTGATTCTAAAGTAAACTAGCCAACAATATAACAGCTACAAGTCCAGCTGAGATGATCAGACCATTAAACACACAACTGGTTGGATCCTTTACACTTTCTACAATGGGAGGATTGTTCTTTACTTTTAATACTTTAACTACATTTTCCTGATGATACTTACACACTTTTACTGAAGTAACATTTTCAATGCAGGACTTTTACCGTAACAACATCCTGAAGTTAAGGATGTGAATACTTCTTCCACCGCTGGGATTTTCTGGGCTGTTAGATCAGACGGAGCGGACTGGAGGTCAAACACCAGTCTGCAGGTTAGTGCGAGAGGAGGGCGGCGCGGCGAGCAGCGCTGTAAATTGTCTTAATGTGGACATGTCTGTGTTTTCGGGAGTCCATGAGGTAAGAGAGTCAGCGCATCTAGAGGGGAGTCAGGAAGGTCAGCCGCTCGTATACACACACACACACACACATTCAGAGGGGATGATGGGAAACAAGATGACTCTGTTACTCATAACTGTGCTGGAACAGACTTCAAAGCTGCAGGAAGCTGCTGTGAGCTGAGCTGTGCCAAGCGGAGGGAGCTATCACACATCTAAATGTCACCCTAGTATGTGAGAAGATTGATACCAAATCTGTACGCTAAGTAGAGACTGTCCTCCCCCGAAAAAAAAGCTCCCAGAAGTTGTCGTACAAGCAGCAATTATGACCAGGTCTTTAAAGGTCCCATGACATGCTGCTTTTTGGATGCTTTTATACAGGCCTTAGTGGTCCCCTAATACTGTATCTGAAGTCTCTTTTATATAGGCCTTAGTGGTCCCCATACTGATGAAGTCTTTTTATAGACATAGGGTCCCCTAATACTGTATCTGAGTCTTTTTATAGACCTTAGTGTCCCCTAATACTGTATCTGAAGTCTCTTTTATAGACCTTAGTGGTCCCCATACTGTACTGAAGTCTTTTATAGACCTTAGGGCCCCTATACTGTATCGAGTCTCTTTTATATAGACCTTAGTGGTCCCCTAATACTGTATCTGAAGTCTCTTTTATATAGGCCTTAGTGGTCCCCTAATACTGTATCTGAAGTCTCTTTCCCAAAATTCAGCCTTGGTGCAGAATTACAGCCACTAGAGCCAGTCCCACAATGAGCTTTCCTTAGGATGTGCCATTTCTGTGTCTGTAGCTTTAAATGCTATTGAGGAGGGGGGGGGGGCAAGGTGGAGGATGGGGGTGTGGCCTTGACCAACTGCCACTTTGCTTGTTTGCAAGCCATGATGTCTCTCTCTCATGGGTGGGCCAAATTCTCTGGGCGGGCAAACCAGAGAAAGGGGAGGTAACCTTTCCCCTTATGACATCATAAAGGGAAGATTCCAGATCGGCCCATCTGAGCTTTCATTTTCTCAAAGGCAGAGCAGGATACCCAGGGCTCGGTTTACACCTATCACCATTTCTAGCCACTGGGGGACCATAGACAGGCTGGGGGAACGCATATTAATGTTGAAAAACCTCATAAAGTGACATTTTCATGCCATGGGACCTTTAAATTGTCACCCGCCAACCTGCCCAATGCGGCTAAAAATGAACTTTGGTGAGTAACATTCAGTGTGTTTAAATGCAGTTTGAAAAACTAACTTACTAAAAAATTACATTTGAGGTAAGACAATACCCTAATTTCTCAAACACCATGTAAACACCTTACCCCGCTTAAAGCGTAACTCTCACCAAAATGCAAACTAGGGTTATTTTTTGAATGTACCTGAGTTAAACTTTCATTTAAAAGCATAATTAGGACGGAAACGCCACTCCGTTTAAAATCAGAGTTCTCATATTAACAGAGAACTCCTTCAGTAACCGGAGGACATTTTGACGTAGGTCAACCGGAAGAAAAAGCGCAGTGTGTTGGCAAAGCGCCACCTACTGTACCGTAGGTAGAGTTACTCCCGTTAGTCTCCCTATTCTTCCCCGACTTATGCATACGGGGAGAACTGGCATAACCCAGTTAGGAGCGCTTATTTATGAAACACTCCTGTGAGTTGTATTAGAAGTGAGGAACAAACGACCAAATCGTTTATGGTTTGGAAACATGCATACTGCGAACGTTTCACAACATGCGCCATTCGCTGGGAAAAAAAAAATCCCTCAAAACGTAATTGAGAGTGCAGTTTCGTCATATGGGAACCTAATGTTTAGGATGCAGGACTGTTGTGACTTTTGGGCAACTCAGGCTAGCTGTTTCAGTTTGTTTTTAGTCTTTATGCTAAGCTAAGCGGCAGCTGGCAATAACTTTATACACCGGTGAGTTTTTGACTGTGGTTTGGTTTAGTCTTAAATATTTAATGTTTGAGAGAAATATGCTCCCTTTCACATGCATGTAGATGTGTATATTTATGCATATGTGGGCTGTTGTGTTTTGGTTTCTGAGTGTTTATTGCCATCTGGTCTCCCTCTGTTTTCAGTCTTGATGCTAAGCTAAGCTAAGCGCGTCACACCGGTGACAGCGTCACACCGCGCAGACTTAAGACTGTATCACTGTTCTCAGGTAACTCTGTCAGTGTTTCCCCAATACGTTGAAAAGAAGCTCTATTATTTCCCATGAATTTTGGTTTAGAAATACTCCCGTGCACATGCATGTAGCTATATGTGTGTGCTGTTGCTTTTTGGTTTCTGTGTGTTTCCAGCCATTTGGTCTCCCTCTGGCGTTATTATGGAACCCACGTAACTTCTTGGCAAGTCCCGCCCTACGAAGCAGCTCGATTGGTTGGGATTAGGCATTGACCTCGAGGGGTTAAAGCGTAACTCTCGCAAAAGCTGGTTTTTCCGCTCTGCACCATCTTGCCAGTCTAAAAGTGTCTGGTGATACTTGGAGCAAAGTTTCATGCTGTGTCGAGCCTTCTTAGTGTTTTAAAAATAGTGATTTTGATGTGATCATAGTAGTGCCCCTAGCACTCCCATTCAAAAGGCCATTTGACCGAAAACTAAAAAACAGTAAATCTTAAAAGTGGCGCTTCCGTCCTAATTATGCTTTTAAACGAAAGTTTGACTCGGGTACATTCACAAAAAGACCCTAGGTTGCATTTTGGCGAGAGTTACACTTTAAGGTTAGGATAGCTGATTGGTCAGGGGATAAGACCTGAACAAATCGGGTTACGTTACCTTGCGTAAGTATGGACGCCAGGCCAACAGTGTTGGGCAAGTTACTTCCAAAATGTAATACATTATAGATTACTAGTTACTGTCATTTGAGAGTAATTAGTTATATTACAATGTTACTGTCTCTGAATTGTAATGCTTTACACTATCTTTGCATTACTTTTGAGTTCTTACTCTGCGTCGAGGCATAAACCTCTCAGTATATGTGCGCCTGCTCTACCCACTGAACCAACCCGGCCATAATTCCCGACATGTTTCTATCTGTCAGCAGCTCGGACACCATGCTGTCCGCGCTGACGTACCATCACCTGTTGGGACACAGATGTTGTCCGTACCGTCTCTGGTTCTGGCTCTGACCACAGGGAACAGTGACGGGACAGCTCGCTTCAACGCAGCGTAATAACTTCTGAAAATAATGTCCATCTCGCAAAATGTATCTGTCTCTGCAGTCATCTCAACCATTGAATACAGCAACCTGTGAAGAAATGTTTGGCGGTGTTGGTGAATTCTTAAAAAAACAAAACACCACTAAATGTTGTGTTAAAATGCGTTATAACTCGCGTTATTGAGATTGTGACGGGTATAATATTACCGACATTTAATTAGCAATGCATTATACTACTGCGTTACAGCAAAAAGGAATACATTACTGTAATTGCGTTACTCCCAACACTGCTGGCCAATGGTAGTGTGTGAATGCTAATGAAGGGGCGGGTCTTGCCTAGAAGTTAAGTGGGTTCCATAACAATGCCTCCCTCTGTTTTCTTGATGCTAAGCTAAGCGTGTGCTGGCGACAGCCTCATACCGTGCAGACTTGACACTGTATCAGTGTTCTCATGTAACTTTCGGCATCCGTCAGCGTATTTTCCAAACTGATGATGGAAGATTTGCTTAAAGTCTTTGACACAAGATGTTGACATTGTTTAATGGTGTTATATTTTGGATTTGGACGTTTCCAGGGGCCCGTGCACATGCATGTACATGTGTATGTTTATGCATTTGCGTGGGTGTGCTGTTGTATTTTGGTTTCTGTGCGTTTCCAGCCATCTGGTCAGTCCCTTTCAGTGATATACGGCCTCAGGAGGGTAAATAAACACTCCTCGCAGCCACAAGGAGGGCGGCCCCCCTGTGTAATGTTATCTTTACGGTGTAAAACTGTTTAAAACAATGTTTGAAGGACCAGAGTTTAATATTTCTAGCCCCGCTAAAGGTTTACATTTCAAGCACTTAATGTACTTTTAATTTGGGCTTTATTTGTTCAGCGGGTCCTCAGCGAATGGCCGCTGACCTCCTCCGCCTGCTGAGAGGCTGAGCCAACGGGTAACTGATGAACAGCTCTTCCCCCGCGCTCCCTCACATTAACTCACTTCCCCTTTAACTTTCTTTCTTTCTTTGTAACTTTCTTTCTTTCTTTACTTTCTTCTTTCTTAACATAGATAGTACTCTACATACTACTCTCTACTGTTGTCTCTCTACATACTACTCTCTACTGTTGTCTCTCTACATACTACTACATACTACTCTCTACTGTTGTCTCTCTACATACTACTACATACTACTCTCTACTGTTGTCTCTCTACATACTACTCTCTACTGTTTTCTCTCTACATACTACTCTCTACTGTTGTCTCTCATACTACTCTCTACTGTTGTCTCTCTACATACTACTACATACTACTCTCTACCGTTGTCTCTCTACATACTACTCTCTACTGTTATCTCTCTACATACTACTCTCTACTGTTGTCTCTCTACATACTACTCTCTACTGTTGTCTCTCTACATACAACTACATACTGCTCTCTACTGTTGTCTCTCATACTACTCTCTACTGTTGTCTCTCTACATACTACTCTCTAATGTTATCTCTCTACATACTACTCTCTACTGTTGTCTCTCTACATACTACTACATACTACTCTCTACTGTTGTCTCTCTACATACTACTACATACTACTCTCTACTGTTGTCTCTCTACATACTACTCTCTACTGTTGTCTCTCATACTACTCTCTACTGTTGTCTCTCTACATACTACTACATACTACTCTCTACCGTTGTCTCTCTACATACTACTCTCTACTGTTATCTCTCTACATACTACTCTCTACTGTTATCTCTCTACATACTACTCTCTACTGTTGTCTCTCTACATACTACTCTCTACTGTTGTCTCTCTACATACAACTACATACTGCTCTCTACTGTTGTCTCTCATACTACTCTCTACTGTTGTCTCTCTACATACTACTCTCTACTGTTATCTCTCTACATACTACTCTCTACTGTTGTCTCTCTACATACTACTCTCTACTGTTGTCTCTCTACATACTACTCTCTACTGTTGTCTCTCATACTACTCTCTACTGTTGTCTCTCATACTACTCTCTACTGTTGTCTCTCTACATATTACTACATACTACTCTCTACTGTTGTCTCTCTACATACTACTCTCTACTGTTGTCTCTCTACATACTACTCTCTACTGTTGTCTCTCATACTACTCTCCACTGTTGTCTCTCATACTACTCTCTACTGTTGTCTCTCTACATATTACTACATACTACTCTCTACTGTTGTCTCTCTACATACTACTCTCTACTGTTGTCTCTCTACATATTACTACATACTACTCTCTACTGTTGTCTCTCTACATACTACTCTCTACTGTTGTCTCTCATACTACTCTCTACTGTTGTCTCTCTACATATTACTACATACTACTCTCTACTGTTGTCTCTCATACTACTCTCTACTGTTGTCTCTCTACATACTACTCTCTACTATTGTCTCTCATACTACTCTCTACTGTTGTCTCTCTACATACTACTCTCTACTGTTGTCTCTCTACATACTACTCTCTACTGTTGTCTCTCATACTACTCTCCACTGTTGTCTCTCTACATACTACTCTCTACCGTTGTCTCTCTACATACTACTCTCTACCGTTGTCTCTCTACATACTACTCTTTACTGTTGTCTCTCATACTACTCTCTACTGTTGTCTCTCTACATACTACTCTCTACTGTTGTCTCTCTACATACTACTCTCTACCGTTGTCTCTCTACATACTACTCTCTACCGCCCATGACGCTTCTGAATGGTATAAAGAAATGCCATTAAATGAGAGCACGTTTTCCTCCCATCCCTGAATGCTATGTGGAGTAGCCAGACTCTCCTTCAGCGCTCTTTGGAGGAGGGTCTGGCAAAGCGAGACTATGGCATGGCTGGCACACACACACACTGTGCTTTTTTCACAAATCGCATCCTGGGTATACTGTAGGTACAACCTGTAATGTTTGTGCAAGTTGCACTTAGTGCAGTGTTGTGATGTATATGAGTCTTATCTAATGCTGGTGAGGAAGTGTTACAAAGTTTCATTGCCTGCGGTAGGAGATACCTGTGTGCAACAAATCCCTCCACAGTGTCTGTCTCCGCCGTGTCATGTTATAAACTCAGATGGATTCTGATTGGCTGTCAGTGTTTCTATCGTTCAGCAAATTGCTCTGAAAGTGACCCAATAACGATATGGTTCGCCATTGCTGTTGTTGTTGTAGTTGTGGTGTGGACTCCACCATCCACTGGAGTTAGAACGATTTTTAAAACTATATATGTGGACGGCCCTTTTGTCGAGGACAGACATAGATAGGGAACATTATAGTTCACGTGTATAACTTCCAAATGTAGATGGTCTGGATTCGGCCAGCAGAATCTCTTTCTGTCTTCAGAAATCTCTCCAACTCTAAATCTAAGACCTCTTCCGTGAGTACTTACTCACCCGATACGCTCTTTCTCTCTCCCTCTATCTCTTGATCCTTCTCGAGCTCTTCCTAAAAACAAATCATTTTTATGTTCCTTCGTGCACCTGCAGCCTCGTGTCTCTCGTGTCAAGTGGAACGTGAACTGAGTGCTGAGGCATTTCAATCTCAAAGGCTTCTCGATCTACTGTGGTTTGGATTAAACCTCATGTCCGTCGCTTTGGACAAAAAGCATCTTCCAAATGAATTAATGTTAGTGTTTTTATTTTTTTTTTATTTTACCAGGAATATTTCCATTAAGATTCAGACTCCGGGCCAAGACATAAGCATATAAAGCTGTGTGTGTGTGTGTGTGTGTGTGTGTGTGTGTGTGTGTTTTACTATGTGTCGGTGTGTGTGTGTGTGTGTGTGTGTGTCTGTGCGTGCGCGCGTGTGAGTATGTGTGTGTGTTTTACTGTGTGTGTATGTATCTGTGTGTGTGTGTGTGTGTGTGTGTGTGTGTGTGTGTATCTGTGTGTGTGAGTGTGTGTGTGTGTGTGTGTGTGTGTGTGTCTGTGCGTGCGCGCGTGAGTATGTGTGTGTGAGTGTGTATCTGTGTGTGTGTGTGTGTTTGTGTGTGTGTTTTACTATGTGTGTGTGTGTGTGTGTGTGTGTGTGTCTGTGCGTGCACGCGTGTGAGTATGTGTGTGTGTTTTACTGTGTGTGTATGTATCTGTGTGTGTGTGTGTGTGTGTGTATCTGTGTGTGTGAGTGTGTGTGTGTGTGTGTGTGTGTTTGTGTGTGTGTTTTACTATGTGTGTGTGTGTGTGTGTGTGTGTGTGTCTGTGCGTGCGCGCGTGAGTATGTGTGTGTGAGTGTGTGTGTGTTTGTGTGTGTGAGTGTGTATCTGTGTGTGTGTGTGTGTGTGTTTGTGTGTGTGTTTTACTATGTGTGTGTGTGTGTGTGTGTGTCTGTGCGTGCGCGAGTGAGTATGTGTGTGTGTGTGTGTGTGTGTGTGTGTGTGTGTGTGTGTGTGTGTGTGTGTGTGTGTGTGTGTGTGTGTGTATGTGTGTGAGTGTGTGTGTGTTTGTGTGTGTGAGTGTGTGTGTGTGTTTTACTCTGTGTGTGTGTGTGTGTGTGTGTGTGTGTTACTGTGTGTGTGTGTGTGTGTGTGTGTGTGTGTGTGCGCGTGCGTGTGTTTCCACAACCAAAAAATGATTGCTCATCACGATGATACGATTTATTGCAAGACTGTTGAATTAGATAATGAACTAGTAGTAACTGAGTGCACATTGCCTACTGATCACTCATTAATTACAGGTTGATTTTAAAACATAGCCTGAGGTGATAATAACGACCACAGCTGAGACTTCATCTAAACTTACATTTTTCAAACACTCCTCATCCTTTCTGTTTAAAAAGTGTGTGACGGTTTGTAGAATCCAATTCCTCTCAGTTTGAGCTTTAATCAGATCTTCCACAGAGAAGTGCCAGGATGTGTGTGTGTGTGTGTGTGTTTGTTTCCTCTGCAGCAGATGCTGGGTAACTGTCTATCGGCAGTTAAATAGCTGCAGGTCCATAATAACAGGCCTGTTTACAGTCCGATGTGGTCTCCCAGTCTGGTTCTAATGTACTTTTCAATGCTCAAGTCCTGGATAGGAAGGAGGCGGAATGACGTGAGAAGTGTGTTTGTGTATATGTGTCTGTCTGTGTGTGTGTGTGTGTGTGTGTGTGTGTGTGTGTGTGTGGGGATTTCATTGCTGGATCCCATTTAGACGGAGAAGTTTACAGGTTTCCCTCACTGACAACAAAAGAAAACAGTACAACAGTCAGTTCCTTCCTCCTGATTTTTCTGTTTGCATTTAATGCTGGGTTTACATAATCGATTCTCCAATCAAAATCGATCTTTGTTTGAAGTGATCTGATATCGATTGATAAAATCCCAAAATCGATCTTTTAATATCTGCCTTTTCTTGCAAAACAAAGAAACAAATCCCACACTCTGCTCTTGCTATGGCATCACTGTTTATTTACCAAAAATGTTTCGGTCACTCCGGACCTTCATCAAGAGTATCTCAAACAACAAACACAACCGGGCCAAATACATTTCGCCCCTCCCATTCTCTGTCCCCAAGATGTGGAGCAATAGACAATCACTTTTCAATCAACACACGTGTCACTTGTGCAGCACTTGACACTCATACAGGCAATCAGAATCCCAATCTAATTGGAGTACTACATACACCACTTCATATCCATGTCAGGATTATACTGTGACTCATAAAATGTTTTAACTTGTTGCCACTTAAGCTCTATAACTATTTAACTATATACAGCAGGCGTCTCAACCTTTCTTCATCTAAGAGCTACTTTAAAATCACGAAAGTGGCCATGAGCTATTTGCATCACATCACTTACATCTATTTACATAACACACATAAGCTGAATGAAGCTACTGTTTGCTGAAATTGCAATACCCAAAGCTTATGAAAAATCTTAACTTCACGTCAAGGTTCATGACTATTTTACACTTCTTTTAGTCTACATAGTTATAGCTACATCACTGAAAATTTTCCCATCAGGGTCCAAGAAAAAATTACCACTTTCCACATTTATGGCCCACAAAGTTAGCTACCTCACTTTTAATATGACAAATAAAATATAAATATAAAAATTGAAATTTTGTAAACCTTTTGGCGAGCTACTAAAAAACCTGCTCGCGAGTTACCGGTAGCTCACAAGCTACTTGTTGGAGACCGCTGATATACAGTATACTAATATATTTCTGTCTCTTTGTGTCTCTGTCATCCCTCACAGATGAGCGTGGGCCCCAGCTGAGACGGCAGAGGTATCACTTCAACGTCAGCTCTCTGGAACGAGACGGGCTCCTGGGGGCCGAGCTGCGCATCCTGAGGAAGCGCCCATCTGACCTCCGCAGGATCTCAATGGGGGGATCCACAGCCGCTGACGGAGCGGGTGGAGGAATAATGTCATCCCCGTCCCTGAAGCTGTACACCTGCGCGTCGGGTAAACAACCGGCTGCTCTGCTCCAGATGAAGACCATGGAGGATGTGCTCGGCGGAGGCGGTTTCGGCAACAAATGGGAAGTGTTTGACATCTGGAAAGTCTTCAAGGGCTTTAAAACCCAGCACTCCCAGCAGCTGTGCTTCGAACTGGAGGCCTTGGAGCACCGGGGCGGTCGCCCCATGGACCTGCGCACTCTGGGGTTCGCCCGGCCCGGCAGGACCAACAAGGAAAAGGCCTTCTTCCTTGTGTTTGGCAAAAGCAAGAAGCGCGACCTTTTCTACAACGAGATCAAAGCGCGGTCAGGCCATGACAACAAAACCGTCTACGAATACCTGTTCACCCAGCGGCGAATGCGCCGAGCTCCGGCTGCAAGGGGGCCCAAAAAACTGCAGCAGCCCCCTGCACCGCACACCCTGCCCCAACATCAGGTGGTGAAGACGCAGACGAGGCCGCGGTGCAACCGCAGACGACTCCACGTGAACTTCAAGGAGATGGGCTGGGATGACTGGATCATCGCGCCGCTGGAGTACGAAGCGTTTCACTGCGACGGCGTCTGCGACTTCCCCATCCGCTCACACCTGGAGCCGACCAACCACGCCATCATACAGACCCTGATGAACTCGATGGACCCGGAGTCGACGCCGCCGACCTGCTGCGTCCCGACGCGACTCAGCCCGATCAGCATCCTCTACATCGACTCGGCCAACAACGTCGTCTACAAGCAGTATGAGGACATGGTGGTGGAGTCATGTGGTTGCAGGTAGCCATAGATATAAATACGTAGATACCGCCTTCGGCTGTGTGAGATGCATCTGCCGCCATTTCGGGACGGATGTCCGACCCGCTTGACCATAAAGACTCATAGAAAATAAAAGACTTTTGTGCTGCTTTTGGATGCTCATGCAAAAGAAGCGCCAAACTAAAGTAACATGGAAGAATATTTCACAGATTATAAAAAAGGTGTTTTACAATATTTAAGAGTTACGAACGTGTGAATTTGGGTAGTATCCGACATAAACTTAAGTGACTGTCCTTATTATCATGGCTTAAATCTGCGTACTGTTATTATCTACACAAGGTAAGGTATTTTGGTATGAAAACCCGCATTTTTAATTTAACAAAGTATCCTGTATCATAGATACATATCTGGCATTTGTAGCAAAGTAAACCACTTAAAAAATTGGTTGGAAATTCAACGAGATTTTATGATTTTAACTGTGGATAGACCTTCTGCCTCGATAGACATACTGTATATGCATTACGATGCGCAGCATGTCTGTCCCAACACGCCGGCCAATGCGGTATCTACGTATATATATATATATATATATATATATATATCTGGCAGGTAGCAAAGAAATGTGGGACAAAGAGCGAGAGACGGAGAAAGGACAGTTTCTGCCCTTCACTTTGAAAGAAGATAGTTGATCAAACCTAAAATGGGAAAATCAACACTGAGCAAAGCGTTCTTTTTTCAGCCGACTGAGACCAAACTCCCTGCTTTGCAACAGACATTACTCTTCACACTCAAGTGGACTATCAGACTGCATACCAAAGGCTGTTACACACTGTTAAAGACTAAACAGACAAAGATAAACTCACGGAGGTGATGCTCTTTAACGCCCACTCACTAAAACTTGTTAGTAATGTTGATGTTGGTTGCGATGAGCGAAGATTAATCTGAGAGAAGCCAAAAACAACCAAAGACACTTTTGGAATAAAGGGCAACTTCATTTTTCCTTTTTCAACCTGGACCGTAATTTCCTATGTTTCTGTGTGTAAGTGACGGATGAGAACCAAACTCTTTGAAATTGGTCCAGTATTGAGCCAGAACACTGTAACCGGCAGCTGTGGACCATGCTGAAATACGAGATAGACCTTTTTGTTAAAGAGTAAGATCCTTTTTGTTTAATATGAAACAGCTCCGAAATCACCAAACCCACCAGACTCCATGTAAGTAATCACTACTTTTAGCGTATATAGAGTCATATCTACACATGTAAATGGGTGAATTAAGAGTTTATTTCAACCAAACCAGAGTGGTGATTGTTGGATCGAGAGCGTGCCTATGTTCCCACATTTCTAAGATTTTTTTTCATAAATATATCTATATATGTATCAGATTTTATACCCCATTCTCCCAATTTGGTAGCCAATTACAACCAACCTATTATCCAGTAGCAATGGGCTACAGATGGAATGTAACCCTAACCCTAACATAGGGCCTAATTTTAAGAAAAATCTTAGAAATGTAGGAACACAGGGCTGTAGGAACAAAGGCTGACCCCGTTGGAACAGCAGAAAGAAGAACCAAGATGGCTATTTGATTTATTTTGTTTCTGTCCACTTTGAATGAAGTGTGTTTTAGGATGATAAAATTATTGTTTATTTACATGGAGTCTGGTGGGTTAAGCGATAGCAATTTCGCAGAAACATTTATGTGTCAAAAAAGGATCTTACTCTTTTAAATAAGGTCTATCTCTGTAGGGATCCTTTCCATAATGTTGTCAGACACTTAGAATAATAATCTGAGCCTGTCAGTGGCAAAACAAGCACTTTTGTGGATGTAAATTGAAGGTGCGCAATTGCCCGTTAACGTTACATTGTTGTCCTCATCACTCACCCCAAGACAAAAACATGGGAAAACCAGGTTGAACAAAAGTAACCAAAGTTACCCTTTCAAGTTCTGATCTCATATTCGACTCAAACAGAAAAGATGTTCACTTTTCTTTCTTCAGATTTGTATCTATGTTCTGATTTGGTGTACAAAGTTTGCGTGTAACAGAAACATTAATGAATTATACTCGAAAATGCCCTTTTTTCCAGCACTTATCTGCCATTGTGCCTTTTCCCCGTTCACGTGTACGATGAAGAGTAATTTGTGTGTCTTGTCCAAGACTTTTTATGAAGCATGTAAAGAATTTCTTATGTATAAATACAGGCCAGTGATGGAGTGCTAATCTGACCTGCTCCAAATGTGGGAAAGTTGCATAAACTACTCTTCAATAAAAAAAAATGTCTAATTGACTGAGCTCCAAACTCCTATCTGTCCAAACCTCTGCCCCCCCACAGACTATGTAGACTAAACTATCGAAGGAATTCATAAGATTTTCAGATGCCAAATCACAATTTAACTCAAGAATAACCGTTGGGTTTTAAAGTGTTGATGTGGTCCGCTGTAACAACTTCTGCAAGTTTGGTTGAAAGTTAAAAGAAGAATGAGTATTACTGTGATAATTAATGCACACACACACACACACACACACACACACACACACAGAGACACACACACACACACACACACACACACACACACACACACACACAATTTAACTCCAGAATAACCGTTGGGTTTTAAAGTGTTGTTGTGGTCCGCATCAACAACTTCTGCAAGTTTGCTTGAAAGAGTTCATGAGTTATGATAACAAGTATGAGTATTACTGTTAATTAATTGCATCCAGGAACTTTGGATTTCATGTTTGTAGAAAAGACAAATTAAACATTTGTGTAATAATGGCTAACGGAAATGTTCGCCAAAATGCTGTCCGTTTATAATCCAGAAAAATCACTCGCCAAAATGTAGCCTATCTTTGGAGCGTTATACCAATGAATTCCTTAGGTCTTGTAGTTTCATACAGACTATTAATCGATATTGGATAATTCAAATAAAAATCTACTTGAATCGGAAAATCGTTTTTCTTAAACCCAGCCCTAAGTGAAAGTGCATGTGTAACGCTTTGGCTACATTGAACGCGTAACCTACGCCGACCATTTGCGGAGTGTATGTGCCACGGAATGTATCTTTTAACTGGCTACACCTGCTGCGCACACACAGCGTAGGATTGTGTGAGTCACAGCGAAACAGAGAGCTTTTGCTTTGGGATTGTTGTTGTTTCTTCAGTTTTTGGAGCCCACACAGAGCTGTAAAACATGAATCTACTGTCAGCTGTTATCAGAAGACGCAGGGGATGGAAACAAGAAATAAAAATAGTTAAATCTGAAAATGAAACTACCAACATGCTCATTCATTAAGTTGTAACCTGTGTATCCGTAGTTTAATTTAAAAGAAACAAAGACACTTTATGATCCATTTCCGTGTGAAAGGGCTGCACACAACTCACGTGAAATATATAAATAGATGGTCCTATTTCTACACTTGTAGAGCGGATCTCCGTGCATTTGCACCACTGCGCTGCTCTCTGTCCGGTGTCATCAGTTTCATTGATTGTAGTGGAAGTATAGTGTTGGAACATTCGCTCTGCATACGTTACGCTGCAATGTAGCCGGGCCATTACAGGTGTGATCTTGCGTTGTGTTATCCAGATCCGTGTATACCGAACACACACAAAGCTTGGTAGATGGGTAATTTAGCTAGCAACATAGCCTACATAACGTTCTTAGAATAGAAATGAATATGCTAATCAACAATTGCACTTGATCTTTGGCCATAGTTAACCTCCACCTACAATACACATTAAAACAATCTGTTCTCACTCCCGACTCGTAAAATACTGACGTTTGTGCAGTGTCTCTCAGCGTCAGATACAACGCAAAAAACATCCTTAAGCGTCTGTATGGAACGCACTGGGCAGAGCAGCAGCACGACTCGTGTGTCACAGAAACATACATTTTATAACCCCACCCAGAATCTTTTCCTAAACTTAACTGTCCCGTTCTTGTACCGCATGTCATTTTACGCGATGGGGGAGTGAGAATACATTTTATAACCCCACCCACCATCTTTTCCTAAACCTGACTATCCCGTTCTTGTGCGTATGTCAGTCAGTACGTCCCAACCCAGAGCGTCAAAAGTGACGTCAAGAGTCCCGATGCTAAAGGAGACTTTTTAACAAAAATGAAAAATATCCCAAAATAATCTGCACAGTGTTATAAGCACGATTTACTACACGGGCAAGTTAAACTGGGAAGAACGTAACGTGCGTTATTCCCTTAAAAACAACCGTTTACTTCTTTTAAAGGGGTAGCACACTAACCCAAAGTACACAAATATACACTTCTGGCAAATGGAGATGAGAGAGATGAGAGTATATTCAGTTATTTGTTCTGAATTTATCATGCGCCAAGTTTTGTTTTCCGTAGCGGCCGCTGTACTTCCAGGCGCTTGTTGTGTTGCAGCCGTGGAGCACAGTAAGCGGCGCTCTAAAGTGCGGTTTTATTTTACGTTGGAAAAGCCCGTTAAAACTGTAAACCACCATTGAATCAAAATACAATTTACCTCTTGGCTGTGAAATAAGCATGTGGCCCGTTTCAACTCCACACCTCAAAGAACCGTACTCGAGAATCGATAAGAACCGGATTTGAAAAGAAGAATCTGAATTGTTAAAATCGAAACGATACCCTCTAAATCTGAGGCCATGGTTCTCAGCAGGAAACCGATGGAGTGCCTACTCCAGGTAGGAAATGAGTTCTTACCCCAAGTGAAGGAGTTCAAGTACCTCAGGGTCTTGTTCGCGAGTGAGGGGACGATGGAGCGGGAGATTGGCCGGAGAATTGGTGCAGCGAGCCGGTATTACACTCACTTTATCGAACCGTTGTGACGAAAAGAGAGCTGAAGCAGAAGGCAAAGCTCGCGATCTACCGGTCAGTTTTCATTCCTATCCTGACCTTTGGTCGTGAAGGTTGGGTCATGACCGAAAGAATGAGATCCAGGGTACAAGCGGCTGAAATGGGTTTCCTCAGGAGGGTGGCTGGCGTCTCCCTTAGAGATAGGGTGAGAAGCTCAGTCATCTGTGAGGAGCTCGGAGTAGAGCCGCTGCTCCTTTGCGTCAAAAGGAGCCAGTTGAAGTGGTTTGGGGGTCTCTGGGCCCCCTGGGCCCCTATCTAGGGAGGTGTTCCAGGCACGTCCAGCTGGGAGGAGGCTTCGGGGAAGACCCAGGACTAGGTGGAGGGTTGTCCAACTGGGAGGAAGCCTCGGGGAAGACCCAGGACTAGGTGGAGGCACGTTCAGCTGGGAGGAGTTCTCAGGGAAGACCCAGGACTATGTGGAGGCACGTCCAGCTGGGAGGAGGCCTCGGGGAAGACCCAGGACTAGGTGGAGGGACGTCCAGCTGGGAGGAGGACTCGGGGAAGACCAGTGGTGTAGTCTATGTGAAACGCAGGTATACGGAGTATACCCACTAGGAAAGGTCAAGGATATCAGTATACCCACCTACAAAAACGCAAGGATACCATTACGAACTTTCACACGTACGTTCATAAATTCACCCCTTCTGTGTTGCGAGTCGCCTAGGAACAACAACACTGCGCAAATTTGAAATTAACAAATGTGAATGACTAAAATAGCTAGATATATGAATTGAAAGCAAATTTAAACTACACTCTTTCAGTGTTTTGGTAAGCCTGCCCCTGAAGCTATACTGCTGTGCTTTTCTTCTGATTCAGAACAGAGTCCATCCACGCCGTAGTAGCCTACGTTACCGACTCTGGCTTTGCCTTCGGCCCATCGGTGATGCCCACACTTGATTATTACTAAGCAACCAAGATGCATCTTCAACCGCGCAAAAAACAAAACGGTGAAAATCTGAGCAATCAATATGACCGTGTATGGCCGAAATAGGTAAAAGTGATTGTATTTTCTTTGCCTTTTGTGTAATGTATATAAAAACAATTTTAAATGAAAATACAGACTCTTTTAGGAAAAGTCAGGTACCAACAGGATTGCATTTTTTTATTTAGCAAAGTTATTAGGCCTACACACATAAATTTCAAAACGGTCAAAATGACCGTCATGGCGGTTCTAGTGTTAAGGAACAGGCCACAGGGGGACCATCACAACATGTATGCTACTCAGCATTAATGGGCCACCTCTTTCTGAATTCCCCTATAACCGAGCCTTGGAGTCATTTTTCCAAAAGCCAAGAAAAATCAAATGCACACAGCAAGGCTGCCAACTTTGCCAATGAGGCAAAGATGCAATTAGTTTCATTATGAATGGTTTCATACTATAGCCTACTTTGGGTTTTGGTTTCCCTATGAAGAATGTCTTGTAAAATTCATTTTGTAGACCTACAGTTCCTCAAAAGTGCAGTTCAATCAAAATGAAATGAAAATATGCCTCATTGTGTGTGAATAGAGGTGAATAAATATATTTGTTTGTGTTGAAGTGAAGTGTCAGTTCCGTTTAATACGTAAAACATTTGGCAGCATTCCGCCGACAGATCTGCCCCCACTGCTAAAAATAATCCTAAAGGAAACACTGTGCTTCAGATGACACAGCAGCAGACGTTAACGTTACAGAAACTACAGAAAATTAGCCAGATGAGGTGGATGCTTTACATTACAAAAAACCCATGGGGTTGTCGCTCTGGAATACGTCGCTCTGGGACAGGCGAGTCTAATGCTGTGAGGGAAAAAAATGACAGTATACTCACTACAAAACACTAGACTACACCACTGGGGAAGACCCAGGACTAGGTGGTGGGATTATATCTCCACCCTGGCCTGGGAATGCTTCGGGATCCACCAGTCAGAGCTGGCTAATCTGGCTCGGTAGAGGGAAGTTTGGGGTCCCCTGCTGGAGCTGCTGACCCCGGGACCTGACCCCAGATAAGCAGACTACGATGGATGGAGGGAAAATGATACCCAACCCTAATGGTCAGTCTACCTTGGATGTTTTAGACATTATGGATAATATTCAAAATCCTTACAATACAACCTGATAATCTGTAAATCTCTATAGAAAACTACAGCGTCATTGTTGCAATGTAACACAGAAGAAAAGCAGCAACACTTCTTTGTCTGTGTTTGATACAGTCAGCAGCGAGCGCACCTGTCCGCCTGCCCCCTCGCAAAACTCCTCAACCGTTGGACGGAGCCATCTGCGCCGAGCCAATTGCTTGTTTCTCTTGGAGACGGAGTGATGTAAGCATTTCCTTTAATCAAAGCTGAGGCATGCCAGTGGTATCACCCCCCCCCCCCCCCTTCTCTTTCAAAACCTGAACTGACAAGGAGAAGGAGAAGAGAGGCTGAGCAGGACTGGACTCAAACAACTTTACAGAATTCAGCTGCTATAGCTCCAAAATCAGGAATCTTGGATTAAACATTACAAACTTCAGACCCTCTGAGGAAATAGTTAGTTAACCGTCTGAATAGATGTATTAAGACAGACTTTAAAGACAAGGAGCTTGGGAATATCAGCACTGTTCAGTCTGCGTTTGAATCCCAGAGAAGCTCATTTGTCATCAGGAAAACAAGTTGAATTTGGAAAATTATTTTTGCAAATGTCCAGGAGGAAACATGTCCTGCAGCAGCTGCCGAGCCCCCTTTTTTTCCTCTCATTAACACAAAATAAAACAGTGGTGGAATGGTAACTAAGTACATTTACTCAAGTACTGTACTTGAGTACAAATGTCTTTTCTTTACATGCCACCTTCTACTTCTACTCTGCTACATTTCAGAGATAAATATTGTACTTTTTACTCCACTGCATTCATCTGACAGCTTTAGTTACTAGTTACTTTACACATTAAGATTTCTGCACACAAAACACATGTAGTTTATAAAATCTGATGTTTTATTCTAAAATAAACTAGCCAACAATATAACGGCCTACAAGTCCAGCTGAGATGATCAGACCATTAAACACACAACTGGTTGGATCCTTTACACTTTCTACACTTTACTTTTAATACTTTAACTACATTTTCCTGATGATACTTAAAGACTTTTACTGAAGTAACGTTTTCAATGCAGGACTTTTACTTGTAACAGAGTATTTTTACAGTGTGGTATTAGTGTGGCATCTGAATACTTCTTCCACCGCTGCACTACAAACTTATTAGTCAGACTGTACTGCTGCAACTCTTTTTATTATCACTTCTAAAGATGAAGCATAAACTTATAAACAAACTTATTTTTTGTTTATCGTGGCTTTGAATCAAATGAAAAGTACGTGTGTTGAAAGGCGGTGATTTATAGTGCTTGTGATTTGTGTGTTGGTTAACAATCAGCTCATTCTTTTCTTCAGATGCGGGAAGGAACCCGTTCACTCAGACCTGACAGACTTAAATTTAGCTGCGTACAACAAATGTCACTTCCAGATAAGAAGTATTCACTGTGTTATTCTTTTCTCAGCCTGAGACCCGCTTAAAAAATCCAAGGCCGAACCCTGGGATGAATGTCCATGTCAACATATTACTCCTTTAAAAAAATAACTTTATTTAGAAAGATACACTGTAAACCTTTGATGTAAATTTACAGCCAAAATCTCACAGTATCTTACTGTTTTAATGTTATCCTACTGTAGATTATGAGGGGCCATCTGGGACATTATTCACAATTACCTTTTACCAATTACCTAATTAAACACTACTGAAACATTCTCATATACACTACTTTTTTTGAGGGGGACAAATCTACCTTTTCTAAGTATTGGGGGGGACATATCACTTGGAACCCCCCCCCCCCCCCCCAAATCTACATCTATGAGTTCGTGTAAATCAAATAATTTATTGTTAAAGGTCCCATGGCGTAGAAATGGTGATAGGTGTAAACCGAGCCCTGGGTATCCTGCTCTGCCTTTGAGAAAATGAAAGCTCAGATGGGCCGATCTGGAATCTTCCCTTTATGACATCATAAGGGGAAAGGTTACCTCCACTTTCTCTGGTTTGCCCGCCCAGAGAATTTTGCCCACCCATGAGAAAGAGAGAGACATCATGGCTTTCAAACGAGCAAAGTGGCAGTTGGTCAAGGCCACACCCCCACCCTCCACTTTGCCCCCCCCCCTCTCTCCTCCTCAATAGCTACAGACACAGAAATGGCACATCCTAAGGAAAGCTCATTGTGGGACTGGCTCTAGTGGCTGTAATTCTGCACCAAGGCTGAATTTTGGGAAAGAGACTTCAGATACAGTATTAGGGGACCACTAAGGTCTATATAAAAGAGACTTCAGATACAGTATTAGGGGACCACTGAGGTCTATATAAAAGAGACTTCAGATACAGTATTAGGGGACCACTAAGGCCTATATAAAAGAGACTTCAGATACAGTATTAGGGGACCACTGAGGTCTATATAAAAGAGACTTCAGATACAGTATTAGGGGACCACTAAGGCCTATATAAAAGAGACTTCAGATACAGTATTAGGGGACCACTAAGGTCTATATAAAAGAGACTTCAGATACAGTATTAGGGGACCACTAAGGCCTGTATAAAAGAGACTTCAGATACAGTATTAGGGGACCACTAATGTCTATATAAAAGAGACTTCAGATACAGTATTAGGGGACCACTAAGGTCTATATAAAAGAGACTTCAGATACAGTATTAGGGGACCACTAAGGTCTATATAAAAGAGACTTCAGATACAGTATTAGGGGACCACTAAGGTCTATATAAAAGAGACTTCAGATACAGTATTAGAGGACCACTAAGGTCTATATAAAAGAGACTTCAGATACAGTATTAGTGGACCACTAAGGCCTATATAAAAGCATCCAAAGAGCACCATGTAATGGGACCTTTAAACTAACAAACACAAACAACTGAGAGTCACTGGCTCTCTCAGCTTGGTGTGGCCACTTAATGCTTCTCCCTCGTTACAGTGGAGGAGTGACGTCATCAACACACCAGCACATCAGCACACACCTGAGGAGAATCACAACACGAGACCAAGACATCTTTATGCACACACCAGGGCCACGTTCAGCCCGGACAAAACGTAGAAACACGTTAAGTAATTAAAGGTGCAGTAGGTAAGACTTATAAAACTAACTTTCTGTCATATTTGCTGAAACTGACACTATGTTCCAGTAGAACTACATGAAGCAGGTAATCCGGCTCCTCTTGCTCCACCTACAGCCTGTAGTGCGATTTGCAAAAAATTCACCGCTCCCTACTGGATGTGAGACAACAGTGCCAAAACACAAACAGAAAACAATAGTGGATAAATTAATAGTTTTTATTTTTAGGACTGAATGCATGGATGCTTATGGAAGTAGGAACGATTGTAAGGCATGTATGGCAGAACAGAAGAATGTAGGAAGGATGGCTTTTTTTTGCACTAGTAGCCTATAGAAAATGGTAATTTGCAATTTGCACAGCTCTTTGAGTATTCTAGATGTTCAATGTACATTTGTCTCTAACTGTTTTAACCCTGTGTTTGTTGTGTGTCTCTGTTGTAACTCTTGCAGCAATTTCTCTGTGTCCAAAACAAATTTCTCCATTGGGAAACTAATAAAGATACTTTGATACTTTGACTTTGACTTTGCTCAAGCATCAGTTGAGCAAATTTACACGAAAGGAGGCAGGTTGGTTGAATTTTCCAAGCTAGGGTTAACTCTTGTGTTGTCTTCCCATTGACCACGTAACTTTTAGATTTTTTCTGGGTTTAAATGAAAACTCTTTTTCGACACTTGTCACTTTACCCGATGTTGTTGTCGATTTATTTCCAGGTTTTCTATCACTATTTCCGACGTTTTTGTCGATTTTTCCCCGCAATCTTTTTTGATGTTTTTGGCGATTTCTTTTCTCACGTTTTTGAAGAACATTGTTGTCACTTTTTTTCTTCTTAAAATACGATAAAATTAAATAAACACCCAAATTCAATAAAAGTATTTACTGATCTGATGATGATGAACTGATCATTTATTTGACTTGTGAAGAGTAATGGTTGTATGGAACCATCCACGTTATTTTCTTTGACAATTTGGTTGAAAGAAACTCAAATTTCTGAAATGGAAACTTGTTTTTAAAAAATGGGTCAAATTTGACCCGAGGATGACAGGGGGGTTAAGAAAACAAGTCTAAAAAACACGTTTTCTTAACAGGACTTTCACCAAGGAGGCCGGAGTTCAAGTTGCATTTGGAACTACAAGTAGCAGCAAGCTTTTTTTTAACTTAACCAACAATTGAGTGTCATGTGCATAACCTTCAGGAAGTTAGGTAAAGTCTGATTTTAACCAAACCACCATCTTTTTCTAAACCTAACCAAGTAGTTTCTGTGTCCATGTCTTACCAAACTGCAACAGTTTCACAATGTTAACGTGTTTAAAACACGTTACACGTGTTGATCTCTTGCTACTGGTTGGGGTGCTTATTTCGAAAATGCTAGTCTTGCTTTGCCAGACCTTCGTCCACAGCGCTGCAGAGGAAGGTCTGTCTAGTCCACACAGCATTCCAGGATGGGAGAAAAACGTGTTCTGGTTTATTGGCATTTCTTTAAACCAATCACAATTGTCTTGGGTGGCGCTAAGCGCCAGACGGAGCCACGGTGCCTCTGCTAAATAGCCTCAGGAAGGAACTTGTTTTGGTGGAACATGTGTACCTTCAAAAGTAGTTTTAGTCGTGCGAGAGAAAACACAGATAGTCTAGCTAGCTGTCTGGATTTACCCTGCAGAGATCTGAGGAGCAGTTAACCATAGTCCTCAGAAATCCACCAGAGATTAGAACGCCAACACAAAGAAAGAGGAAGGGGACGGACATCCGGCAGAATTTCACCGGAGCAATCCCGGAAGTGAACATCATGGATATAGACTAAGGAAATGCTAACTGTGGTTTTATTAAAGGGTAGCAACAAACGACCAATGTGGTATTTTTTCACTGAAAATTAGGCCCTATGTTCCCACATTTCTAGGGAATTTTCAAAATGAGGTCTTGTGTTCCTACATTTCACTTCAATTTAAGCCCTATCCTCCCACAACATTGTTTAGGGTTAGGGGGATACAATCTGATACAAATTTATGAAAAAGGAAATGTGGGAAAATAGGGCCTAATTTTGGAAAAACAATCTTAGAAATGCAGGAACTGTGGGAACATAGGGCCTAATTTTGAAAAAAATCTTAGAAATGTGGGAACATAGGGCTGTGGGAACATAGGCACGCTCCCGGCATCACCATCTCCAGATCCATGCTTCTAGTATTGGCTAAAAAATGTAGTGCTGCCATGAGAAACCCAATATATTTTGTTAAAAAAATACTCAACAACAGAAAGCTGGAAACACCCGCAAGATGAGCTGCAATCTTGATTTTTATTTATTTATACATTATATAGTATTTAGATTTAAAATAAAAGTAGAAAACCATCACAACAATCTATGTCACAATCCTTCAAAGAGCTTTCAAAGCTGAAAATCCTGAAGTTGTAACAAGTTAAAGGAGGTATTGAGTAGAGTTTTGTTAACCCTCCTGTTGTCCTCGTTCAAATTTGACTCATTTTCAAGGGTTTCTATATCAAAAATGTGGGTTTCTTTCAACCATATTGTCAAAAAAAGTAACGTGGATGGTTCCCTACAACGCTCCTCACAGGTAAAATAAATGATAAGTTCACTACTTTCATTGAATTTGGGTGTTTTATTTAATTTTATAGCATTTGGGAAATAAATGATAAAAGAACGTTGAAAAAAGCTTCAAAAACATGGGAAACAAACAAAAAGTTCAGATAAAGTGCAGGAGAAATCGACAAAGACATCGAAAAAAGTGACAAAAAACTTGGAAAAAAGTTACAAAAACTTGGAAAAAAGTGACATGTCAAAAACGAACATGATGAATGAAAAGTTGCATGGTCACAGGAAGACAACACAAGGGTTAAATGGACATTGGGAAACAGTATTCCCCACAGAGAGAGAGAGAGAGAGAGAGATAGAGACAGATAGAGAGAGTGAGAGAGAGACAGAGAGAGAGAGAGAGCGAGAGAGAGGGAGAGAGAGAGAGAGAGAGAGAGAGAGAGAGAGAGAGCGAGCGCCTGGCTTTAATTATCACACATTTCCACACATTAGCCCATCTGAGATACAGACTCTGGATTATACAAACAGCAGATTTAAATCTCCCACATATGATTTATGAGGACTGATATTTCCTATGATTTATGACGGTGTACAAGTGTGCTGGCTCGACAGGAAATGAAGCATAATTGGGAAATTGACTTCACGGTATGCTTTCTTGTATATTTTTTCCTCTTATCACGGAATGGGATTGTTTAAGGAGGAACACAAAGGCTTGAAAGCTGTTGGATAAATTATCA
>NC_050178.1:24983402-24988402 GCF_008315115.2 Sander lucioperca | reverse complement strand
TTATGCCTTTCTGTCACATCTACTGCAGTCAGATTCACTGTGTTCCCTCGGAAGGAATCACTTCACATGGGTAGGCACTTGTAATGACATTTCGAGCATGTTTAGAGGCTTAAAACACATTTAAAACTTGCCCTGTTTAAGCCTGTTGGGTGCTAACGCTAGCAGAGGGATAACACGGTGTAGGCAGCACCGATTGTTTTCATTTTTGCTACTGCCAGCACTCCAAATTTCCAAACAACAGAGCTATGTGTTGAAATTGACCGGAATTCTCCTTTAATGAGACCAGTGGTGTAGTCCAGGGTATACGCTGGTATACGGCGTATACCTACTTATTTTTCAGTCAGCATTGCGTATACCCACTTCTAAATCCCCCCTGATGCGCACCATTCAGTAATATCTGTGAGCCAGATTGCGCATTTTTTCCTCAAGGATAGTGAAGCCATGACCCACCCTCCTCTGCCTCTAATTGGCTGGTACTCGCTGCTTTCACTGATTAGATTGGTTAACTTTAGGCATGAGGACTGATGAGCCAATCAGAGGCAGAGTAGGGCGGGTCATGCCGAGGAAAATATCGCTAATACCTCAGGTGCCAGTGAAAAAAAACAAAAAAAAACCTCAGGTGCCGGTGCCACTTGACTACGATAACGGCAGCAGACCAAACAACAGATGAAGAAATAACACAAGCGGCGGTGTGCCACCCCAGTTGATGGAAGACATAATTCTGAGGTAAGTTTTAAGGTGGTTTCCAAATGAATCATTATTTTAAACTACTGGCAAATTGCCAGTGGCAATATGACTGCACATTTAGAGGAGAAGAGATAACACCATGTTTGCCTCATGATAAATACATTTTACATTCATCCAGGCTGCTTGTGTGACCAGTAGTAACTACAAACTGCTCCTAATCAAGTCATGATCATTTTATAATAGTGAGCAAGTAGAAATGACAGATTTTTGGGTAAACTAAATCATAGTCTTACATGTCACTGTTTCTAAAACAGGGCTTTTTTCTGGACTACTTTAAAAAAAAAAAAAGAAAAAAAAAGGGTGAAAACTGAGAGTATACCCACTTCTCCAGGGACCACTACACCACTGAATGAGACTAATGACACCAGAACTCAGGGATCAAAACTGAGACAATAGATTAAAGTCAAGAAAGTTTACTCAAGTCCAGCATTTAAGTTTACAAAACGAAATTGTGGTTTCACAAAATGACACTAAGTTTCCCTAACCGCAGACAAATGTATACGGCCTTCAAATCATCAAAGTCTATGTCAGATTATGAACCTCCTCTAACCATTTGAGCTAACTAACTGTGTGTCCCTGAGTCTATACATTATACAAAATGGCTGCTCATACATACAACATACAACCTTAATACTGAGAATAACATATCTAGATTATAGAAATATTTCTACAAGCGTCACATGAATTCGTCAGCTGTTTGGGCAGAGTTAGCACCTCCTTCAGCTGCTATGGCTTCCAGGAAGGCTGCTCTCTGTATCCTCGCCTATAGCTCCTCGATGATCAGTCCTCGCTCCTCGGGGCAGAAATAAGAGCTTTGAGACGGCCTTCACCAAGGAGGGACAGAGCAACTTCCGGTTCAGCCGAGGACCGAGGATAAGGGTGCTGAGATTCCCACATAAATAAGCATTCCTTTTATTCATATTTATAGCATTTTTTCAAATACACCGCACTTTCGCTGCATAAATTGCCGATTTCCTCGAAACATATGCAGGGCTTGCATGATTTCATAATCCCCGCATTTTCATTGCAAAAAAGTCACATATATCTTAGCAGAAAGTTGAAAAATGTTGCGTTTACTTCACACAAGAGCAGCCATTTTCCCCTGTTGCCATGGGAACGTTATGAAGTGACGTAATTACGCGACGTGAACATCATCAAAAAGCTGCAAACCCTGCGATGAAGCCATGATGAAGTCCGCAAATCAGTCTCATTTGCCATCAAAAATAAGCGCAAAAGACCGCGCAAAGCAGTTTCCCGGTGTGTTACATGACAGTGGGGGCAAATTATTTTGAACTCCGTGCAACTGCGTGTTGGACCACAGGTGGAAGTTAACGCTGGACAACCACTTTTCCACCGCCAAACATTCGAGGATGGTTAAAGCAGCAGCGGAAGCAGCCAAGAAGCAGCTCACCTACATCGAGGCGTCAACTTCCAAAACAGTTGCTAGGGCTGAAAGAATCAAGGTCAGTAACCTACAAGATTAAAGCTTGTAAAATTATGAAAAGGTTGATAGTTAAAATGAAAACAGAATGAAACAGAGAGAGGTGAATGAGATTTCCAAGTATGTTGTGTGTGGATGTAAGTTAACGTCAGGGTTAGATAGCCTAACAATAGTATAATTTCCCATGCAAGATGATTGATTTTGCCATGAAAGAATTATGTTTTATTTGCAGAAACACTACTGTTCTGTGAAAGGCTTACTGTAAATGATTCAGTTTTATTCTGCAGTTTTCTGTAGGTTACACTGGACTTTGTGTGTGTGTGTAGTGTGTGTATGTGTGTGTGTGTGTGTGTGTGTGTGTGTGTGTGTGTGTGTGTGTACGTAATATAGCCCAATGATACAAAAGTATTTTTCTGTTTGTAGATTTGTGAAACCTGGGTTGCCACCTGCACTGCCATCAACATCCCACTGTCTAAGAGTGACCACCCTGCACTGAGGAAATTTCTGAATGAGAAAGTCATCAATGGCGGCGCCATTCCAGGGTTTCACCAGCTTCAAGAGATGTACTTGGGAGCAGTACATGAGAGGGAAAAAGAGGAGCTGAAGACACTTCTTGCAGGAAACCCTCTTGCTATGTTATTCGATGAGACTCCAGATGTCGAGGGGAGATGTGTCCTCAATATCCTCCTTGCACCACTTGAGAAGGATCATTCTGGGAGGATCTTGGCCTACCTTGCAGATACTGTTTTCCTTGAGCAGTGCAATCATTCCGCTGTATCCGTGGCTGTTGTAAGGTGCCAACAAGAATACAGCATTAACAACGAGGATGTGATTGTGTTCAACACTGATAATGCAGCCTACGTGAAGAAGACATTCACAGCAGCTCTGCAGGCGTTGTTCCCCAACTCGCTACACATCACATGCATGGCACACATAATGAATCTCATTGGCAATGCCTTCCACAAACCTTTTGTTTAGTTGAACAGCTTCATGCTGAGTTTCTCCCAGATGTTCTTCAATGCCGGCTCACGCAAGAGAAAATACCTCTGCTTCATGACAAACAAGCTGCCAAGAGAAAAGGTAGTCATGCCTCCAAACCCCTGTGCAACACACTGGAACTCCTGGTTCTCTGCAGTTCAGTACCACGCACAGCACTTTGGACTGAACAAGGAGTTCATAGAGATGGAAATCGAGGTAAAAACTTCCTTCACATAATTCCCCAATACAACTAACACTTCCTTTTCTTCATCAGTTAACCCCCTTTGCACATACAAACATGAATAGTTTAGTAAGATCAAAGTAAAAAATATAATTGCATTGAACATAAATATTGTATGTTTGACCTAATTCCTTTCTTTCTATTTGTGTTTTTTATTTATAGGTGTGTAGCAGAAGTGCTCCACAGTCTGTGGAGAGACTCCATGAGATGCTTCAAGAAATCAGACCTAGCTCAGTCCCTGAATGTCCAGATCAACATCATGGCTGACAAGTGCAAACGCTTCCTAAGTCTTCTCGATATCTTCCAGAGCAGACGTCCTGTGACCACAAAGATCTTCACTTATCTGGAGGATCTGCAGTTGGTCTTTGCTGCCAACAAAGAGCTGCAGTATGAGGCGTGTGCTGAATATTTTGAAGGGTTTGACTTACCACACACCACGAAGACAGAGATCCTCTGCACAGTTGGTCAGGCATATGAAAACGCTGAAGAAAAGCTCACCAAGTACATGTCACATGGGCAGCCGGCTATTGAGTTTCTCCAGGAGGTCAGGGTGTTTGACCCTTGCCACATCGCCTTCCTAGATGACTCCGTAGGAAGCTACAAGGCCATTCCAGGTTTCACTGAAGTGCAAAGTGATGAATTTGATTCTTACTTCAAGACTCTTGGTCCAGCAGCACTCAGAGCTGCACCATCCGGCGTGGTGGATTTGGATGTGTTTTGGGATGGCCTACAGGAGAGACTTCCTGTGCTGAGTTCCTTGGCCAAATGGTACAAAGATGCTGTCTCAAACTCAGCTGATGCTGAACGCAGCGAGAACATCTACAAACTGATGTTGTCTAACCGAAGAAGATCAGCTACCAATCAAAACCTCAAAGCCTTGGTCTTCCTTTACCACAACCAACGCAGTGGAGCATTTGAGAGGGAGGAGATGGTGGAGGAGATGGAAAAGGAGGAGATGGAGGAGGGGGAGGAGATGGAAGAAGAGGAGATGGAGGAGGGGGAGGAGATGGACGTTGAGGGAGAGGGGATGGAGGATGAGGATGGCGAATTATTGGCCAGTGTTAGAGGCTACGCAGTTATAGTTTTCATTTTCACAGTGGACTGTTGTAGTTTCATTCAGGAGTTGATGCAACTTTACAGTTGTAAGATTGCACTTTTTTGTTACCAGTGGGTTAAATCATACTAGTTTCAAAAACCTTACAGTTGTAAGTATATTAGTAGTATGTTAATTTACGTTACAGTAAGAGATTGCATTGCTTGTGTTGTGCTTTGTGCATTGGAAGCACTTATTTTAACAGATGTCTGTTTTGTACAGCTACCTCTGTAAAACAGAAAGCACACATTTTATTTTTTTATATGTTATTTATTTGTTTTTTACCCTTTTTTAAAAGTTTTTTTAACGTTTTATTTAACTTTTTAAAAAAACTAAAATTTGACTTCTTAATTAGGCTGTTTTGACCTTCATGAGTAACAAGCCAATACTTTATCAAGGCTACACAGTGATGGACCGACCAACTGACTTTCTCTCTTTCTTGCCTTCATTTCTACATTTCTTTATTTTTATATTCTTAACCCTCCTGTTGTCCTCAGGGT